>NC_057809.1:229966432-230316074 GCF_018294505.1 Triticum aestivum | reverse complement strand
CCCCCGACAAATTGAATGCATGCATAAGCATATCATGAGCATCGGATGTTCATGTAGATAAGATCGCATCTGGCATCATTTTCATCTGCATACACTGCAGGCTCCTACCATGGAATTAGTCCCAAAGAGGAGATGAGAAGACAAGCATACGTTGTGATCCCCGACAAGCCAAACAGATAAGTTCCTTCTCATATCCATATGTGTTCTGTAAGTAGGGACTTGTGCATAAGAAAACCTCGCTGCCTTTGAAACTTAGGTGCTCCCATCCCTTGACCCGAATGTTGCTTCGGTCAGGATGGTCGCAGTGGCCTTTGGCGAAAAAGGACTGGCATGGGGCTGGTCCCTCTTTACAATTTTTGCCCGGTAGGCCTAACTCCGTGGCAACAAACTAAGGGTATCGGCATGATAGCCTGCCGGGAGAAACTTGTTTACTTAAAAGTATAGAGGCATCCCACCTCTGCATGGACATATTACATGCATGAGTCCCCGACAATGTTTATTTTTTTCATTAATATGCTGATCAAACAAGTATAGAACTTACATAACACAAACATGGATTAAAGATATTACATAAATTGAACTAAAATTTGGCAAGTGCCTACATATTTTAGATTGCAAAAAGATAAAATGCCTGTCACGCCTTCAATGTGTTCTCCCCTTCTTTGAAACTACAGGGGGAGACGAATAAGATGGAGGGAGGGCCTGGCTTGGATTTGATGCCTCCCCAGGATTAGGATGGCGCCACCCCCGAGCTGGGAGGAAGAAACTGGATGGCGGGTGCAGATGGTGACGCTGCCGGAAGCCCACGTAGTGGCGATGGTGCCACTGGCAAGCACACCTTGTCAGAACGGTCGTCCCCATTCTTGACGCGTCGTGGGTTGCCGCCACCTTCCTCACCACCATTGCTCAAAGCCCCCACTGTGTCGGCTAGGACGGACTCCAGGCACTTCGAGCGGTTCCACAGAGAGCATGGTCGTCCCCCAACGACCGGCAGATAGGAAGCCACCGCCTTTTGAAGAAGTAGGCATAGGACAAGGAGCCCATCCTTGCGCCAGATGAACATTACCCCAAGAAGAGGGAATAGGCTACGCTCGACTTCCATGCCCGACATCCATCATGGGCCACAGCATGGTGTCGTTTGCATCGCCCCTCACTAAGATTGAAGCCACAGGCGGCACGGTGATGAGAACACCAAAGTGGCCACCTCCGGTGCTACCATCGTGCTACCCGCTCACCCCCATTGAGCCTCCACGAAGCTAGGAAAGGTATTCTACCCTAGCAAAGGCGTGACCGCATCCTTCCCCCACCCTCCAAGCGACAGCACAAGCGTTCGACATCCCCGGCCCCATGCCAGGGCCTGGCCCCAGGATCTCCCTCTCGGCATACCCAGAAGAAAGCAGGGGATGGAGGAGGAGAGGTGTATGGATGAGTACTCACATTCCTCCCCCACCCCTCCTTTCATACGCGCGCTAGGGATGGGGGCTAATCCCCCAATGGGTAACCACCGTCCTCCTCCACCGATCCAAGAAGATCGGGCCCCTGCCTTGATGCTCTCCCGCACCATGCGCCTCCATTACCTACCCCCCTCAATGCATACAGCATACGTGGCTAAGGATAAGGGTGTGGTCGAAAGAGTGAATTGGCAGTTACTCGTCCGTGCATTAAAGTCATTCACGGGCCATTACAAGAGTGGCCCCACTACAATTCGTGTTACACGACGCGCCGTAGAACCGAAAACTGACCTGGTCTCAGGTTAATGAAGAAGCAAAGAAGATCTCAAAGGGCGAGCCACCGCTACGCTGCTGCCTATGCATCAGTTAGGGCCTACCCCGACGACGCCCAGCGGCGCGTTCAGGCCAGGCCTGGGTACTCCCGTTGGTGCAACGAACTCTGGGTCTGTTGCCCAGACTATGCACAAGCCTAAGGACAAGATTGCAGCACCCAAGATCAGACCAAGCACTAGAGATCAGTTCTTCGAAGAACAAAAGTGCGGATCAAGAAGACCAAGTCAAGCTAGAGAGACAAGATATCGCTAAGGGAAAAACCTCCCTTGCCGGGCAGGCGAGCCTGGCAAGGACGAGTTTGCCCCAAAGACAAGCCACCAGACCACCCCGGCATGCTTGCCGGGCACAGCAAGGGAGGACTGCCCCGCCAAAGCTTCACCGCTCCACCTCACAGCGACACAAGTCATCGATCAGTGCGATGTCAAGCCCCTAAGTGACTAAGTGGCTGCTTCTTGCCACATGACGGCCATTTCCTACAAAAAAACACCTCTAAATGACACCCATCCTGAGACGTGTCCAAGCTAGCAGGCGTGAAGCTAGGAAAACAGCCCGGCATGGCTTGCCAGGCACACTATGATGTGACACTATGCAGCGCATTTAATGCGCTCTGTCCGCCTGCAGAGTTATGTATGATAGCACTGTTTGCTATCTAATCAGTACTTAATGACTGATTTGCCAGTGGGGTGACCCCTTGACCTATAAAAGGAGGCCCATGGCAACCGTAAAGAGGATTCATACCCTGGCATATTCACACGTGCGTAGCTGCTCTCGCCCCAAGGCAACCCTGCCGGGCAAGAGCGCCGCATTATCCACCATAATTCACCATCAATCCACTAAAGCAGGAGTAGGGTTTTATGCCTCGCGGAGGCCCGAACTTGGGTAAAACTGCCCATGTGATCTCTGTTGTGCTGTGTTACGCTTCTCTGCTCTTTGTGTGACGTGCCCATCCCCCTATCGAACCACGAAGGGGCTCATGGCCCCATAGGTAGCCGTGGTTTCCCACAACATCTGACGACTTAAACTTCAACAGAGGGTCTTGCTCCATGGCAGGCTTGTTTAAATGGGACGTATCAGCTGGGTCAACATTATCCTTATAAAATTTAAGCTCCTCCATGGCACAAGCCGACTCAGCATATGTAGCATCTCCTTCCTCACATTCCAAGGCAATTCTTCGATCACCGTGGATTGTAATCGTGCCTTTACGCCCTAGCATTTTAAGCTGCAAATATTCATAACAAGGTCGTGCCATAAACCTGGTGTAAGCCGACCGTCCAAATTAGGCGGGATAAGGGCTCTTGATTTTAACCACTTCAAACCATAACGTGTTTGCTCGGTAATCATAGTCATCGCCAAAAGCCACTTCCAAGGCAATCTGCCCCACTGGGTATGCCGACTTACCAAGGACCACACCATGAAAAACTATATAGGATGGATCAAGATCCTTATCAGTTAAATTCATCCGGCGAAAAGTATCATAATAAAGGAAATTTATACTACTACCACCGTCCATGAGCACTTTAGTGAATTTATAACCCCCAACCTGAGGGGCTACCACCAATGCTAGTTGACCCGGATTGTCAACCCGGGGCGGGTGATCCTCTCGACTGCATGTGATTGGCTGCTCTGACCAACGCAAGTATTGAGGTACCAGTGGCTCAATTGCACTGACGGCGTGCTTATGAACCTTCTGATCTCTCTTGCAAGGACTTGTGGTGAAAAGATGCTGCTGACCACTGTTAAGCTGCTTTGGATTACTCTAGTATCCTGACTGATGTTGCTGGTTACCCTGACCAGACTATTGGTTACAACCACCATGGTTGCCCTATCCTTGATACCCAGAATTTGAGCTGCAACCATCAAAACCGTGCCCCTGTGAGCCAGATCCTGACCCGCCAGGCGGGCCATTATTGTTGCCATGATTCTGACTATAGTTGGAATTCTTGTACTCTCTCATGATAAAATAGTCCTTCCAAGCACGAGCCACTGGCTTATTGGGAAAACTGTCTATTGGGCAAGGTCCGTTCATCATTGCCTCAGTATTGAATCTTGGCCCTCCAAAGGCCTGCTTAAAATTGCCAGTACGGTGCCGGTTTTCATGTCCAGTGTTGGTGTTAGATACTAGATCTGACCCACCATCGGGTTGTCTACGCTTACACTACAAAGAAATACACTTCCGTGATGATAAGTGTTTGTCATAGTAGGTTGCTTTTTTGTCATGCATGTACATCCATGAAAAATTTATGACAGAATCAAGATAGTCATACCTGTGCTGTCGTAGAAGTGTTCCATGACATTACCAAAATTATCATCACAGAAGTGTCCACTTCCATGACGATAAATCGCACGTCACAGAAGTGCTTTCGTCAAGGGTGACCGACACGTGGCATCCACCATAACGGAACGCCGTTAAGCTATCGGGTCGGGTTTTGGATCCGATAACCCATTAACAGCCCCGACCAATGGGGATTTTCCACGTGTAAAATCATCATTGGCTAGAGGAAACACGTGTCGGCTCATCGTCGGGACAGATGTCATCCACTCATTGGACAGAAGGTGCCTATGATACGTCGACACATGGCACGACCCAACAAGTTTAAATGGGCCGGCCCAACTACAGGGGCACAAGATTTTGCAGACCATAATGGGCCGGCCCAGCTAAAGGCCCACGAAATTTTGCGGACCATAATGGGCTGGCCCAGCTAAAGGCCCACAAGATTTTGCGGGCCATAATGGGCCGGCCCAGGTAAAGGCCCACAAGATTTTTTTGTGCCATAATGGGCCGGCCTAGGTAAAGGCCCACAAGATTCTTGCGGGTCATAATGGGCCGGCCCAGCTAAAGGCCCACGAGATTTCGCCGACATTAATGGGCCGGCCCAGCTATAGGCCCACAAGATTTTGAGGACCCTAGTAGGCTGGCCCATTAACTGGCTGCCATGTTTTGGGCCAAATGCTGGCCCATATTTGATCCGGTCCATTAATGGCCTGCCACGCTCCGGGCCTAATAGTGGCCCATATGAGATCCGACCCGTTAAAAGCCTACCACATTCTGGGCCAAATTACGGCCCAGATCAGGTCCGGCCCTTTAAGAGGCTTTGGGCTCAATTATGGCCCATATCAGATTCGGCCCGTCAACTGGACACTATGCTTTTGGGCCCACTTGCTAAAGGCCCACTTAGTAATTCGGCATGATATTAGTTTTGGCCTATTAAGGGCCCATTTAGCATTTCGGCCCTATATTAATTCCGGCCTGTTAAGCCCGTCATATAGTTGGGCCTAACTACGGCCCGGTTTGCATCCGGCCTGCTCGCTGCCGATATCTTATTGGGCCAAACAAGGACCCAGACAATTTTGGCCTGTTAAAAGCCCATGATTTGATTCGCACAATCATGGGACGGGGTTCATTTCGGGCTGCTGCGTAACTAGTAGGAATTAAGAACAAACCTACTCTATACAATAAAGAAATTATAGCATAATAACTAAGAATAAACCTACACTACACAATAAAGGATTTAAGGTATATTACATCCACTGGGCATCAAAGTTCGCCACCAGTGATCATAAAGCGCAATGAAGAAGCGGATTACAAAAACTAGGCACGATTGCAGCATAACAAAATAATACTGAACCGAGACCACTTCCAAGACAGTTCAAGAAAGGTTAGCCTTGCGGGGGAACTGTTGCGCAAGCTGCTGAGCAAGGCTGTGAGACCGGCCTAGCATGTCGGTCATAGCTTCCATGTGTAGCTGTTTAGCGATGAGGTTCTCATTGGTGTTCTCCGCAATCTTTCTTAGAGATAGGACTTCAAGTCGGAGTTGAGTTGCAGAATGCCTTTCTACTAGAACTTGGGACTGAAGAAGTCGAACTGATTCAGACAACGAATTCTGTGAGCTTGTTTGACTGTTAGTCTCAAGTAACTTGAACACTGCATCATGACAAGACTTTGGGGTTGTCTCGCTATCTTCAAGATGTTTTGCCTTCTTTGCTGCAATATATGTTGGGTTTGTCTCACGGCCTTCAGCATACTTGTGCATGCCATCAGGCATATCACCCTGAAACAAAGCAAAGAGATGACATGTTTTGCACATGTATAAACAAAGATGATAACTGTTCTGTCAATTCTATCCAATTTCAAATTAGAAAATAAAGAGTATGTTCAAAATATCAATAGCATAATTTGGCATTGTTCATAATGCGGGGAGCTTCACCACACTACTGGATTACCATGTCAACATAACAAGCATAGATGAAGGGCAAAGAAAATCATTGTATCTATTTCGGATAATGTGCATGGCATGTTGTTCATATCACCAGCCACATCAGTAAGATAAAATAGGAGATGACAAGGTGCAAACGTGGGCTGCTTCACCACACACAATGGATTATAGATCCACAAAAACAAGCATACATATAGGGAGTATTAAGTAATGTGCATGGTATGAATAAGGAATTTGATTTTACAAGTAAAACTTAGAACTTACGGTTCTTACGAACATGCATTTTGGTAGAAACAACAAACTAAACAGCAGTAAACGATAGGGAGTATGAGAAAATTAAACAGTAGTTGAGGATAAAGGCTTTAGAAGGACTGACTTACATTAACAATTAACACCGGCTTTATAATGCCCTTCTCCATGGCAAGGGAAGGATGACTCAAGAATTTCAGCACATAATCTTCTTCACAAGCATTGCTTGTACTCTACATTTTGTAGAGAGTAATTATAGATATGATAATACTGGAAGGGATAGAGGATAATGAAGATAAGATGCAGATTGATGCTACATAATCAACTACCAATCCCTGGAAGTACAAGCATTACAGGACAAAATGTACTGACAAGAGCAATGGGCTACACTTCTGCACTGGCATTGTCTGTGTATTCTACTTGTTGGTAAGATTGAATATTGATCTGATCTTTTTTAGTAAATTGTGGGCGAGGGAGATAAGATGCAGAATGCTACAAAATGAGCCAATCCCTCTTCCCATAATACAAGAGTGTTTTGAACACTGGTGTACTGTACAAAACGTTCTTATATTATGGGACGGAGGGAGTAGCTGTTAATGTAACTACAGTGATAGACCACGTTCAGTCCTTACAAGAGGATTGGAGAGCTAAACCTCTTCAAAATCATTGGGTTGATTCTAAATTTATGTAAGAGTCCATACGGATCTTATAATGTCCACCAAATGGACGATTACAAGGCTAACATGTGCAGTGATGCTACATAATCAATCAGCTATGAAAGTAAGTATGGTCATACAGGGCAAGAGGTACTCACAAGAGCAATGTAGTGTGCAGTATAGTTGCGAGATTTTGTGGTCCCTTGAGAACGAATGTTCTTCTACTAATAGTTTTCATACAAGTGAGACATTAAGGCAAATGCAGAAATGTAGTTCAAATTGTGATGTGATATCATAGACAGTACCTTATGCTGCAGCCGAGACCAATGTGTAACAAGATTATTCCAGTCATCGTTGGATAAATGTAGCACCGGAGACTTTACAGAAATTTCGTTCAGAGGCTTGCCATCGAAGTGCGCTTGCCTCAGGTAGGAACGATACTTCATCAATGAGTGCTTGAAAAGCGCAACCAACCCTTGCTCGTCATCACAATCCAGTTTGCGGCTCGCCTATTTAAAAGAATGAAATCTTGTGTCTTCTCTCAGCAGAAAGATATGCAGTAATGACCATGAATAACATTAGTACATTACTTATGCGTAAGTTGCAGAGGAAGACTGGAAATTGTTCTGTGTCTGTGGTATAATCTTTCCATGAAGGAAAGATGCACACAAAGTTCCTGACAACAACATAAGCTTCGTCTTCTAAACTGGGAAGAAATGGAACAGGGGTCCTATTTGCTGCAATTAGGGCTCTCTCTGGTTCGAAAAGGGATTTGGCAACTGGATTTGGTGTACTCTTTGTTGGAATGGGGGTTTTGCGTCGTACAGCTGGTGCTATGTCAACTGGCATAATCATACTGTTTGCTGCAGTTGGGGTCTGCTGAGTTGGGGCATCAGAAATGACTAGTGTAGTAGGGCTAGAGTATGCTAGAGTTGGGGTATTTTGTGGGTCAGGTGATATTGCAACTACACCTAATGGGCTATTTGATTTATCAGGTGCCACTACCTTTTCCAAATACTTTGCTTGTGTTCCTCCTTGATCAGCAATCGTCCTCTTCCTTTTGAACGTCTGATGCACAAGAACATCATTTGAATGGATAAATATGGTATGATGACAGATGGAATATGTACTGGCAATGGATAGGCAGGGCATATCACATACACGATGTGTAAACTAAGCTAATGGCAGTTCAACAAAGTAGAAGCAATGCAAAGCATCGGTTGCAAGATATGTGTGAGCAATGTAACCTTGGAAAGTATCTTCCTCTGACTCCTCCACTAGGGAGCTACATTGACTTAGGTCTCCCTCTAGCTCAGAATCACTGTTAGGATCATATTCTAAGCATGAATCTATAGGTGGAGAGTGTTTGCATTGCATTGCATCCAGACTTGATTTCAGTCCCTTAATGCCAAGTTTGATAGCCATGGCATTGTTCTGCTTTATCCTTTTCATGCACGCAAGCTCATAATCATTATGATGCTGTTCAGAATCTGAGATTCATGAAAACATAAAAAGTAGTCAGATTATCTATGGAATGCATTGCGGTTTCAACTCGGAGAGTGTCTCCCTATAAACCCCTGCATATGCAAAGTTCACCTCCACAACCATGCTGACCAGACCACACACAGAGATACACACCCGAGCGGCGAACATGCATTTTCGAAACTAATTAGGAACATTTAGCTGACCAATTAAACAACTCTGTTTTAATAATATCATATTCGTATTTGAACAACTAAGCTTGTTTAGCTTGATGGGTGGAGCAGTGTTATTATGACACGAAGCATGTATTCTGATCGTATAGTGATCATAAAAGGGGGAAACCCTAAGCATATATTTTTAGCAAAAGATGGTTTCCCCTCTGATTTCTATTAAAGAAACCACCATGGAACCAACATGATCAATTAAACCCTAAGCATGATCAATTAAACGTTATTATGGCTGTGCCATGGCAGATTTGAAGCTGCAAACTGGAGAAATGATATTTAGCATCCATTGTTTGCTTCGAACTAAGAACTAAATTCTAAGAGCTGAAAAGAAAGTAGGGTAACCAAGTTAAGATCTATTTTTTGGTTGAGATCAAAAAGTTGAGGAGATATGAAGTACCACCTCTCTTGCGGCGCCGTGTAGGCATCGGGGGTGCGATGGCTGTCGGTGGCGTTGAAGCAGATCTGCGATGGTAGACGGGTGCATCGTGGGATAAGTCCCGTTGCAATGGAAGAGAAGGTCGTGTGAGCGGCCCCGACAAAGAGGACGACGGCGCCGATGAAGCAAGAGGACGCGATGCAAGGCTATTGGTCCGTCGCCATGGATGAGAAACTTCCATCTCTAGCAGTGGACGACACAGTCTTGGTAGGCGCTCCGGCATGGTGGAGGACGGTGGCGATGGATGTGGTGGAGGACGGCGGCGATGGATGGGGTGGCAGACGGAGGCTGGTGTGGGAATGGGGTGTTCTAGCGTGGACAGTGTATGAATGGGAAAATGGAGGGAGAGGTACGGGGAACCATGTTTTTGGGACGCGCCTGTCTGAAATATGGGAAAGTTACGAACTTATCTCCCGTTTCAAATTTGGACGTCTCATCGGTTGGGGATAGGACGGTAATCTCGCATCTCCCAAATATTTTCCGATAACTATTTCGGGCGAGGAGAGGGTGTTTTGCCGCCCACGGTTGGCGCCCACGGTGTATGAACAGGGCTGACAGGTAGGGCGGTTGTGTCACGTCTGATGGAAGTTACACATCTGCCCCTATTTAAAATATTAGCCTACATCTATTTCGGATGAGGAGAGGGTGTTTTGCCGCCCACCATATATGAATGGGGAATGGAGGGAGAAACAGAGGTCTTTCGGGCGAGCTTGAATCAAATGAGTTATGCCGCCCATGTTTGACGCCCACCGTGTCGGAATGGGCTCACAGGTGGTCGTGTCACATCTAATTGAAGTTACTAACCTACCCCTATTTAGAGAAGTGGAAATCAGGCCGATGGATTGTCTATGTAATGGGTAGGCAGTAATTTCCATCTCCCAAACACTTGGCTTCGGGCAGCCGATGTGGGAGTGGACGTTTTGCTGTTTCTTTCGAATTTTGGGACAATAAGCATCCACGTTTACCCTGGCAACTAAATTTGAATCCATTTTTTATTCCTATATGAAGCTTTATAAATCATTCTATGTGTTTTTATATATCTTCAAAAGGACGACAAAGATGTATTCCACTGTCATATATGAATATGGTTTACAAATGCCAATACTCAAATTCAGAAACTAGAATCCAGGTTAAGGTGAATTCGAATATTTGGAACACTTCATGTCCAACTCAAATGTCACACGCAGCATAACGTGTACTCCCTTTTAGATATGTACACAAGCGATGTATCAAGATTCAAATACCGAGTCAATCAACCAAGAATGTACGGAACTAACAGACATATAAACACTTATAGAGTATATGGATCAATAATATCAACGAACATACATAAGCCAGGACGCTGTACTTTTTTTGGCTACAACAACATCCTTTTTTAGCCAGCATCTTGGCCCTTTCTGATGCGTGCCACTTATGGTCCATCTATACTACTATTGCTGAATGCACATTCAGCCCGATTGGCATATTTGTAGGTCTGGCACAGCAATCCAAATGAAATGTCTCCGAGTCTTATCAATTAATACAGACTTGTGCTCAAATAAAATTACAAAAAAAACAAAAAAAAATTATTACATGATCTCTAAAACAAATGGTTTGATTGATTACATGAACAGACAACACAAAGGTTATTCAACTATGGAAAGAACATTTCACCTATGATTTACCAAGTAGGAATTTAATTTCCTTTTTCCTTCAGGACCTTAACAATCTGGTCAGTCTCAGCTTGCTTCGTTTTGAAATCCACCAAATATTTAATGGTTGTCTTGAGTACTGCTTGTGATTGTGCTGTTTGCTTCCTCAACATGTCAACTTCATCTCTAAGTGCAGAAGCAGAATCTCTTTCTACCACTAGTTTAGCCTCTAGAGCATCAGCAGTTGGCAATTCATAATGCACGATTGGGCCGGTGCCACTGCTGTGGGATGATGCAACGTCCATGGGGACCTCGCTCTTTGATCTTGGGCTAACCTATTTTGCCATTAAAGTTCCGATTGGATTCAGAAAAGTTGAAGTTAGCAAAACATCTCAACTGGGAGTTATAACAGCAAACCAGTTAAACAAACAAGGAATTAAAGAGTTTCAATTGGATGCTGAAAAGTAGTTATTAACATCATTGTAACCCGCTGTTGCAGCAGCAAAGCAGTTAAACAAACAAGTAGATATTTAAGTTAAGGCAAACAGGTAATTCTTAACAGTAAGTATCAAACACATAGATAGGCGCAGTCTACAATATGATTAACAGGCTGTGCCATTATGTAATCAGTAGCAAACTAAATTAAGCCAAGCAACATAATTGAACAATTTTGCAATAAGTGGCTAACTAAAATTCTGAGAAGCAGGTAACTGAACTTACGCTAGTTCTTTGTACAGGCACACTGCAACTTCTTTTTCGCTTACAAGGTTGTACGAAGGAGTCCATGGCATCAATTGCTTGGATACGCAGTCCCAATACTTCTTTCTTCCCACACTGCATGGGTAAGTCGAATGGTTAATCTGGTAAGATGGTGCGTCCTTGATATGTTATATGAGGACGTGTAGTCAGACTAGTTGTAGCCAAACACATCACACTGGCTTTTACTGTATATTTCATGCGATTACTTTTGGCATATCGAGATCTAAGCAATCTACAATAGGATGAAAAGACTGGCATCCTTCACATTATTGGCGAACTCAGTTCATAGAAACAAGCAATTCAACCATTCTGTGGGTAAATCAAAAGCGCCACTGGAATATTTTTCACTATCCAATCATACACGCAAAAAGGGGCGACGCCACCATAGGGGCTGGTATGGGCGGCCGCCTCAGGTGGCTGGAAAGTGTGCACCTAGTTTGAGTCGTCCAGGTTGGCCCATGCTAGTTTTGTTCGTCCCAACGCACGAGCAGGCAATGTAAAAAATGAAGAAAAATGTTTCAATTTGGATGGGCCAATAACATAAGTGCAAGGCAGGCCCTATAGCAGGCTCGCGGCCCAAACGAGCGCCTCCCATATCGATCGACAGCAGGAAAAATCCCAATTCATTCGCTCCAGCCTCCAGTCTGGTTCGCTCCTAACCTAGCCGCCATGGACAGACCGACACAACACTTCCTCGCGCCCTCGTTGGAGGGCGGTCGCCGGGCTTCAAGCGAACGGAAGGACAAGAAGATGAAGATCCAACCCTGGGTGTAGCCTGCGTGGGAGGCAGCAGCGGCAGCACGGGCATGGCATCGAGCTTGCGCAAACGGACAGTCGCAGCTTGCAAGAGTAGCATGCGCAACGAGCAGGTACATCACATCCCTGATTATATCTAATTCAACTCTTCAATTTCTGGCCAATAGTTAAACCTGACGGTGTTGTAAAACTGCTTGTATGTAGGGAATCTATGAGAAAATGAAACCAATTTCTACTTATTTTATAACTCCCCCAATCAATACTGAACTGACTGAATCTGATGTATCTAATCAAGTTTCCGGTGCAAACATACAAGCTCATGTTGTTCTTGAGCCTGAAGTGTCTAATGAACAGACTGCTAATGAAGGATTTGATGCAAACATTTTACATGCTCCTGGTGATGAACATATAGTGTCTAATGAGGGATCTAATGCAAGCATTTTGCAAGCTCATTGAAGGATTTAGTGTCTAATGATGATCTACTATGTTGAGAGAGACAGAGATTTGCAGGCATTGATGACAAGCAAATTATAGTGCATTTTCATAGCTTGAGGAAACGTCGAGGCCATCTACCAGAAAGTCCCCGTATCATGACAACATAGCATAAATACTTTTCTAATCTGTTGTTTGAAACTATTGGCATACTTGTGCAGGATAGATATATTGATATGCAGTTTGCGCACTGGTTATACGTGCAATTACACTTCGATATTTTCAGCCAGAGAACGAATAATTCAAGCAGGTACAGACCATGTTTGTAGTCCTTGTACACCATGTTGCATTTTGTGTTTTTTGGTGCTTGCATCATTTAGTGTTTATAATCTGAACTACTTTGGATCATTAGCTGGTTTTCAAAGTGCATGTAGCTTCACATTTCTCAAGTTATGTTGATTTCCGGAGTGCAAGTGCCTTCGTATTTTTTAAGTTAAATGTTCGCCCCTGGTAACTTGAATTCGTGGATCAGCCACTGCACACAAATCATACACGAATGCCAGTACGAATTAAATGAAATGCAGGGACTTACGCTAGCTCGTTGTATAGGCTCACTGCAGCTCTGCTTGCGCTTGGGATGTTCCATGTACAAGTCCATGTTACCACTTGCTTGGATGTGCAGGCCTTGTGCTCCTTGCATCCCCCTCTGCATTTTTGACACGGCGAATGGTTGATCAAATAAGAGGAATCGACCTTGATGTTGTACCGGAGGACAGATACTTACAAGGTTATACGGGTGTGCAGGATGTGTACCAGATCCCGTAGCGCCGTCATGCTTCGCTAAAATATGGATTTGCTTGTTTCAGATGATATCTCCAGAAGAAATAAGAGTTAAGGTCAGAGTTGCATAGGCGTGTAAGCTAAGAGAGCAGTGAAAGGATATCCAAACATCGTCGGAACAGTGCACAAGGGAGTGATGTGTGGATACCTAGTTCGGGCCGGCGTTTGGGCATGCTTGCCTAGCTAGAGTGCGGGTCACTTCAGAGCCGTTGAGGGTGATGCGCTGGCGTTGGCTGGCCGCGCATGGATGCAGATCTTGAGTGGCAGTGGAGCGCTACGATGCGGTGGACGAGACCGTTGGTGAAGCCCCAACGACCTCGGGGGGCGGAGGTGCGACGATGTGCTCGGTGAAGTAGCCCCGGTGAGCTGGGAGACGACGTCGGTGAAGCGCACCTGATGCGATGGAACTCGGTGTCTGTAAGGCACGTTGGTTGCGGCGGCCGACATTGTCGGTGGACCACCCGGTGCGGTGGACGAGGGCGTAGATGAGGTAGCTCCAGTGCGGTGGTGAAGCGCGACCGTCGTCTTCGTCGTCGTCATCCGGCACAGAGGTGGGGAACGGTGGGGAAAGAGACGAGATGAGGGGCGATTCAAGGGTTGGCGGTGAATTAGGGATTTGAGCAATCTGGGCGCGGAAGGGGACGGTGGAGAAGAGAGATTTTTCAGGGCTGGAATTGGGTCGCCTGATATTTCAATCCGAAACGTGGAAGCGCGAACTTATATTGTCGTCGTCCTTTTTGGGGGGGAGGGGGTGGGTGGCTGGGTGCTACGCGTCCGTCCGACACACACGACCACCCCGACAGGACTATGCTTCGGTGCCTTAAGGCACCTGCCTTTGTGTCCATGACATATGGGCCCAACAGGTGGCTGGCACCGAAGCAGCGTCCACCCCGACACGACCCTGGTTTGCCTGGTGCGCCTACATTTGAGAATGCAAACGAATCTTCTTTCATTTGCAAACGAATCTGTATGTATTACCATGCCCGTGTTTTCCTTGCAATAATTAGTCATTCGAAACGAGATACTCCATCCGTTCACTTTTGTAAGTCGTTTCAGACAACTTAAAATGAACTGTTTTGCACATTGTCTGAAATGTCTTCAAGGTCTTATAAAAGTGAACAGAGGGAGTACTATAAATTAATTAATGAGGAGTTATTTGAAAAAAATCGAAACGGTACCCATGCTAACGTGGATTAGAGTGTGTGTCACATAATTAGTTATTTGAATTAGAGTGTGTGTCACGTAGTTAGTTATTTGAATTAGAGTGTGTGTCACGTAGCGATCTCCAATTCTAACGTGGATTTCGCATTTCACTGTATCCATGCTACTTTTTTAATACAAATTCATATGTATATGATGAACACCATGGTAGTGAGAAAACTTTTGGATGGATTCAAACATATGACCTACAAAATAGCACAACAAACTGAGTCAATGTCAACTTTTCGAAACTTAGTATGGCACGAATTCGAAATAATTACCCGTATGCCTGGTCCTCGGTTCAAATCTTACAATGTACACCGAATTGAAACATCGATATTAAGTCTCGTACTATGTACATTCAAATGTTGTTTTTAGCCCCCCCCCCCACCCCCCACCCCCACAAACCCTACATACTTCCTGTATCGGTCAATCTTCCTCTCCTAACCACCTTAGGAAGCTATCGGTTTCCAACACACGTTCATTCTTTCTCTCCATGTTTCGATCTCTTAGTCTCTCAACTACACAACCCCTTTTTCCACTCTATTACCAAATGTATTTACCTCACACACCCGCCATTGCACCCCATGTCGAGCTCTCTCTCTCCCCCTCTCCCTCTCACCCTCTTGCGCTAAATACATGCATTTCCTATCTAGCCCCCAACCTCTCGTGCATGCACACGCATGCACGTTGTATATCTAGGTCACTCCCTCGAGGCTGTCTCACTCTTTCTTCCACACGGTGGGCCACACTCGCTCAATCTCGCTCTCTTTATCTGAGTCTCGTTTAACCTCGTTTTATTTCACACACGAATGATATATCTCCCTGTTCGGGCCTCGATCGACACACTCTATACTCTCTCACATAGATTGTCTATCTAGGTCAGTCCATCCAAGCCGCCACCACTCTTTTGACCTCATGGTGGGCCACGCTCACTCAATCTCTCTCTCTCTCTCTCTCTCTCTCTCTCTCTCTCTCTCTCTCTCTCTCTCTCTCTTCGTATGTCTCAATTGACCTCGCTCTTTCTCGGACAAAAACGATATATTGCCATGTTGAGCCCAATTTGACCTATTCACATTGTATACTCTCTCACGCACATCGTCTATCTAGGTCACTCTCTCCAACCCGTCTCACTCTTCGCACGGTGACCTTATGTGATCGGTTGACCTTGCTTCCTCTCACGCACAAAATATATCTACACGTCTGTGACTGGATCATCTCTCAAGCTCTATCTTACAGCCCTCACCCTTGCAAAAAAGCTCAATCGGACAATATCTCTCCAGAGCATGTATATTTGTTCAATGAATGTCGGACCACACTCACTCTCTCTCTATCTATATGTCTCTCGATCGACCTCGCTTTCTCACACCGTATCTTCCATGCGTTGAAGCTACTACCTCTCCATCCCTCGCAAAGCCGGAGCTATTTACATTGCAACAGGCACTCCAACCTTGGATTAATTTGTGTAGGCATTTATACTGGTCGGTTTAGATTATATTTTCGTAGCATTCGGCCCACAACTACTCCAATCACCGTAGCGGGTAATTAAGCTACGGGGAGCACCTAATATGAGCACCGGGGAGCCGTTGGATCGAAGATGCAGCGGCACACACGAGGCCTGAATGTTTTATTGCAAAAAAACCTTTGGAGAGTTAGGAAATTGCACATAATTACAAAGACTACTCCCAAGCCATTGGATCTGACTTCCAACGGTGTAAAAACTCGTATCACCATAGTATCTAAGCTGCGGGGTGGATGTGATATTCTATGCCACTGTCATTTTTGTTTGTAAACTTGCAAAAAACGTGTAACTCGTGCCGTTACTTGTCTAACCACACAAAGTGTTTGTTCAAAAAAACCATCCTACACTGAAATATCGGAACAACACACGGGGGTCCCACTTGTCATTAATCAAATTTGGACCTAAAACTAACAAATCTGAAAGACGAGATTCGAACTGGCAACCTGGACTACAAAGCGTAAGTCGATAGCCTGAAAAAACGAACGGTTGTTGGCTTTGTCCCACAACTTGATTTTATACAGTACTTGCCTTGAGTAGAGTAGAGGGAGTGCCTCGTCAACACGTGCATGACCGTTATCTCACTTACTGGTGGGTCCCAGGTCTGCGATCTCAATCTCTCTTCTCTCCATCGTCTAACCTTTGCACGGGCACACACGAAGAGCGGCGCTAGCTTGCCATGGTGTTATTACAACTAAAAAAACATGGAAAATAGAATAATCGCCTAGAACAAGAGACGTTGTGGCTGGTCGAGACGGAGCTAACCACATCTATCCTTCGTGCCACGTTTGCATGATGAAGTTGTGTGGCTAGTGGAGTGTTTTCAACCGACTGGCTGGGTCCCGAGGTCGAACCATAGGTACTCTACTACTTCTGATATACTATATTTTTACACGCACATTTTTCCTCCGTGCCGAGATGTGGCACACCCTACCGTGCGGTTTCGGCGTCCTGCCGGGTGGTGCACGCATATGTTCTTCCTAACGTGGGACGCCCTACCGCACCCTTTTCTGGGTCCTCCTCGGTCGTAGCGCCGAAGCAAGTAAATGAGTCGTCAAATCATGAAAGACCACCTTTCCCACTGAGTACATCAGTGAAGCACGGTGGCTAGCTAGTTGGGCTAGTTCGACCAATTAGCTAGGCCGCCGCCACATTTATTTTTTCACCCCTTTTTTATCTACTTGCCGGCAGGAAAATTTGAATATCCACCGCGGCGTTGCTCTGGTGTTTGGGTGCGGCAGGATTTTTAATTTTTTGATTGACGGGAGCAGGCGCGGCAGGATTCTTAATTTTTTGATTGACAGGAGCAGGCGCGGCGGTAATTAGTCACGATGACTCCGCCTGTACCTACTGCTCCCTGATGTGAGAAGTCGTCGACTGGTGTTTTACCGTGGTGAAAACCAAAAGATTCCCCGCTACCTCCGCCTTCCCGTATATTGCATTGCCTTTTAGCCGTTTCGCCCCCTTTGCTTCCTCTCCCCATTGCTTCTACCTGGTGCCATGGCGGCACAGCAGATCACGGAGTCCAAGGTGAGGCTCCTGACACAGGAGCTCCATGCCAAGGATGCGGAGCTCAGGGCCAAGGACGTGGAGCTCCGTTAGCTCAAGGAGGAGAGGAGTGCTATGCTCCTCCGTTATGTGCGGGAGTTCACGGAGCTTCAAAAGCGACAGGCGTCCACCACAAAGATGCTCGAGGTGTTGGCGGCATTGCTGCAGAAAGCGGGAGATACGATAGGCCGTCAGGGGAGCCGACTGGAGCACGAGCGGGCCGATCGTGACGAGGTCCAGGATCGCCTCAGCCACTTGGTGAACCAAGTTGCCACGCACGTGTTGTGGCTGCGCGATGCCTACCATCGTGCCAGCGCGATTATGCTGGCCGTCGGGCTAAACCCTTTGCATGGGCATGTCCATGTCTCGGCGCAACATGACCGTTGGATCAAACTCAGACAGTCACTATAGCACAAAGCGCATGGGTGTGATTGGTTGCATTCTCATCTCAATATAGTTGTTTCCTCTTCGTGTATTTTTTCAACCTACTAGTGTGGACTCATGCACCCTTCATGCACTCTACCAAACACCCAAAAGTTGGTCGAGAAGGGAACTTTTGCTCCCATCCCGTGCACCCTTCATACACCCTGCCTAACACTATTCGTGCTTCATGTGGTTCATGTTTCATGGAGTACTGTAGCACCATACTCTCCGTGCAATGTGGACCTAGTTCTGTTAACATTGATCTCACCGTCCATTGTCAACCGGACAGTCGAAGAAGCGGTACTATGTTACATATAGGAGTAGTTGACATGCGCACAACATCATTTGTTATCGTCATATCTTACTACACTAGCAACAAGATTGTGTAGTACTGACGTATGAACCACTACACATGCCTAGTAGTAGGAGCACCGTGTATGTTCAAGTGGCTGCCGTGTTTCGCACTCCTCCATCGTAAGAGTGGAAATGCTTGTTGTAATCATTTTTTTCTTCTGAAAAATAGTGGACACGCTCTACCGTGTGGGTCCTCCTCCAGCCATGCACTGAATTACTCACTTTCGCCGACGTGTGGGACAGCCAGCATCGGGGTCCACCAGCCATGCACTAAATTACTCCGTAGTAGAGTGACGGTAGACTACCCCGATCGAAGTGCCGCAGTAATGCCCAATGAGCCGTCAAATCACAAAACCCCCTCCTTTCTAGCAGTAAGTTGGACGGATGAAGCAACCATCATTTCACTCTTCTCTCATAGCTTCGTCTCTAGCCAACCCTCGCTTCTGCCTCATCTTTTTCCTCATTTCTTCAAGAAAACCCCGACCTGCTTCTGCCATTGTTCTTCTCTCCCAAAGAAGGAAAGGTGAGCACATTAATGGTGTTGATTCTGGCCAAGTCCTGGTCTTGCAACCCCGATACTGATCCTATAACTCCCTCTCTTTTCTTCTTTTGGGTTTGTGATTATGGTTTCTTTTCTTTTATTTCTATTTGACGGTTTCTTGATGGACGCTGGAGCATCGGCCGAAGTGATGTCTATGGCTCTGGCCAAAACCATCGAGGCTCATGGTACGAAGAAGCGCAAGCACCCCGCCGAGAGTACCGCAGACAAGCTCAAAGCCATTGCCCTGTCCAAGCACCCCTCTTCGGGATTCCTCATTAAGCATGTCCAGGTAATATCTCTTCTTGACGATCTTTTTCTTGATCTTGATCGTGTTTTTTCATCTAACACGCAGTACTAGTACTAGTAGTACAACTTTCTGGGTGATCTTGCATGTGATTTTTGTGTGCCAAATGACGGTTCTAAATTCCTCTTTTGACCAAAACATGCGAGAAGTTGACACTGATTTCTTATAGATTACATTCAACTAGTATGTCAGGACCGGGTTTTTTCGGGATATTAATTTCCCAAAAGTGGCCCTTGTGCTCACCAGCCCCAGGATTACTGTTAGCTGATGAGACACCAACTTGTTACAGAAACTCCAATCAAAATACAAAATATGTAGTACAAGACCATACTGGCCTATGGGTACAACAATTGGTTTCTAGTGGTTGATGGCAGAAGCGGTTTGCGGATCATCAGCGTCTATGGGACTCCATTTCCCACAGAATAGCTGACCAGGATAACTCCTATCTTCGCGAGGCTGCTATCATCATTGCGTAGGTTCCGGGGCTGTCATCGCAACGCTCCTCTCCTCGCAAGAAATCTGGCCAAGACAATAGCCAGGGACAAGCCAGTGAGTACTTTGAATGTACTCGCAAACATTATGGACACAGGTATAACATGCCATGATCACAACGTCAGTCACAAAAATAAAATCCATGATGCATGCAAGCAAGTCATTCACAACACACATGAATAAAGCAATTAGAGAGTAGAAATAGAATGCCTCAGTCAGGCGTCTGTGCGACACCACATAAAGGGCTTATAAGTAATTGAAATAACAAGCATGCCACAGTCGGGCGTCTGAGTGACACCACATAAAGGGCTTATATATAAAAGGAATAACAAGCATGCCACAGTCGGGCGTCTGAGCGACACCACATAAAGGGCTTATAAGTAATTGAAATAACAAGCATGCCACAGTCAGGCGTCTGAGTGACACCACATAAAGGGCTTATATATAAAAGGAATAACAAGCATACCACAATCGGGCGTCTGAGCGACACCACATAAAGGGCTTATATATATAAAAACATAATCACAATGAATATCAAGGAGGTAGAACCGTCCAAGGAATATTCATTATTTCAGTTTATACAAATGGTTAGTCCACAATAATAATAATCATAACCATCATATATCACAAGACATAATCAATGTTCTGGTTTAGTAGTTTCTCCTCCGAAGACCGACACTAAGACCGACACTTGACCCATCCCAGACTATAGTCCTTAACCATGGACACGACTATACGAATAGGTTTAATCTCTGCAGAGGGTGTACTCTTTACCCACTAGCAACGGATTCCTTTAGTCCATCGAGACTAATTCTGTCCACGGTCTTTTGATTGAAAACACACCTGACCGCACACACCAGCCTAACTCACCAGTGTCTGGAATCACCCTTGACACCTGTTAAGCAAAACTCTAAGTGGGGAGGCTACAACCTCGACTAGCATGGGATCACAAAATTTATACCGCGTGCAAACTAGGGGAGCTACCCCTTCAGTTACAACCGAAACACCCATGCCCCCGGACCAGGTGGCATGCCTACCGGATGCAGCCGGTATCTTCCACCATGGCCTCTCTATACGGTGTGTGCTAGGAAAGGGGTTGACAACTTACTGAACCGTACCCTACCTATGGTAGGGACAAGTGGTAGTACGAAACAAGTATGGGGGTTACCGGAACAAGACTCGATCTAATGGTTGACTCAGGAGGTTTAGGCATTCCCTGCATGATTAGCATAACAAATATATTTCAATCCAACAGATAGAATCACCACTCATCATACCTCATCATGCCATACCGGACACAACTGCCTCGACGAGGAACTAGAGACAAGCATCGTGTCTACCCAAGACAGAGGCTTTCCCGGTTTCCTTCCGGTAGGTATGAAGGCTATATGAGGGTGACCACTATCACAACATATCAATGTTCAAAAGCACGGTAAAAATAACATGCACTTACGAGTAGGATCATATCACCCTAATAAATAATGGAAATTTCGAGACACGGTGGTGTTGCAACTAAGTCAAACCACACACGGCAATATTATGCCAGGGTTCAGAATGCTTGCCTTCAAGGTGAAGAGAGGTGAGGTGCTCTCCAAAACTTTTGAAAGTTTTCTTCTCTCTCCAAAAATCCTATTTAAGAAAATTTGAAATCAACACATACTTTCAAAACAGTACAAAAAAGTTGCTTGGAAAATTTTGAAATAAATATGAAAATAAACTAGACAATATTTGGGAAACAACAGAAAAAGAATCAAGCCATTTGGACTTATATTTAAAAAGTTATAGCGAGTCAAATTCTATTTTTAAAATAAAACAGAAAAAGAAAATGTTTTAAATAGGAATATGCCTTCGGGGCAAGGGAGACGTACTCGAGGCTTTACGCTTCCACTGATCCAGCGTGGACTGGCGCGGGGGTCACTGACAGTGGGTCCATGGGGCCCACTGGTCAGGTTTAACCAGTTGCCTCCTCTTCCTCTGCCCGAGTGGAGGCAGGACTCCAGCGATCGACGCCGGCGAACGACGGCTCCTCGAGGGCATCCGAGGGCAGGGATGGACCTGTAAGACCGGGGCGGTCCACCCGGTGGTCGTTGGGTCGGCGGGGGTGGAGGGAGTCACCAGCGGTGAGCTCCGCAGTGGAGGAGGCTTCGGGAGCAATGTGGGTTTGGGCTACGGTGGTTCCCGAGCGAGTTTGAGGTGTTGGGTGGCTCCGCGAGATCGAGGGGGAGGGGATGGTGGCACTAGTTGGACGGGGGAGGCTCTGGTCGCGTCGAGCGGAGCCGGAGGGTGGCGGCGGCCGAGCCTGCCAGAGATGGGGAAGACGGCCTCCTCCCGTTGTTCTCTGGCTGTGGGGGGGCACTTGGAGGATGGTATGAAGCTGCCTGAGGGCTTAGACGAGCTCAGGGGCCTCCTTTTATAGTGCAACGAGGTTGGTTCCGACGGTGGCCGTGGATAAGATCGTCGGCGACCGTCGTGCTGTAGGGGGCAGGAGTGACGTGGCGGCGACGAGCGGTAGCGGACGGCCTTGCGGATGAGGTCGGGCTATTCCACGAGCGAGCTGGCGCGTTGGTGTGGCTTGGGCGGTGCTGCCACGGCCGAGGCCTGCTGCGGCCGTCAGCTAGCCGCCACGGCCGACCTGACAGCGGCGCTGTGGGGTGCCAGAGGTGGTCGGGGTGGCTCTGCGGTGTAGGAGGAGACGGGGCGCGCTGGCTGCGGTTGGCCAAGGGCCAGAACGGGCGCGGGGTGGGCGGCATCGAGACGCGGCGGCTCGGTGCACGCGCGTGCAAAACGTGCGCTGTGGGCGCGCCCAGAGCACGCATGCTAGCCGCTCGATGAAATGCCAATGCATGCCACGGAGCTTGGGTGAGGCTGGAAATTAGCAGACCTAGGCTACGGTCTGCAAGGAGAACAGTGGACAAGCTTGTTGGGTCGGAGGATCAAGCTCACAATGCAAACCAAAAATTCATGCCAAATTTGTCCATGCACTCAAGGTGTTTGCCAGAATGCCAATGGCATCTAGGCAACTTTTGGGGTGGCCCAAATTTCCAGATTGGGGTCTCTTTAGATGATACAGAGGGTGGTGAGGTTAGTTTGCCAAAAGCTCAAACTTGTCAGTTCTGGGTAGAAGGTAAATGGCATTGTTTCATGCGCCAAAAATGCTCCAATGAGTTCAACCTCCTGGACTTAAGGGTTTGGCATGGTGTACTACAAGCAGGAGAAAGCTCATGGACACTAGAGCAACATATATTAGGGTTGCGGTACAAATTACAAGCTGGACCAGAATGGAAATGAGGTTGTTTTACTCAAATTTTACAAAGAATATCAATGGGTTTTTGCATAAAGTTGAATAATACATTCCTATTAATATCCCATAATTTTGGTGGAAGTTTTAAAGAACTATTTAAATAGGTTGCACTTCAAAATTGCCCACTGGACCAGATTTGAAAACTTGGTGTAGAGCTCAAAATCTCCAATGAACAGAAGATATTTTTGCATAAAAGTGATTTAAAAACATCACATGACATCTCCAAATTTTGGTTGGAATTGTAAATAAATTTATCAAATGGTTCTAGTTCAGAAAGAGCTCCAAAACTAATGGAAAATCATTTTAAGGAATAAAGCTCAGAGACAAATAATTATGCACGTAAATCCCACTAATAATAGAAGTGTTTTTCTTGCAAGGGCAAACAAGTCCAATAATATATTTGGAAAGTTTCTTCACTTGAGGTAAAAACTTCATAATAATAAGGAGAAGAATGGTCCCGAGACCAAAAGAACATCCAGAAAATAAAAGTTTAAAATTCCTGGCAAAATTTTAATTAATAAAACAAGTTTAAAATTTTGGGGTGTCACAACACTTCCCCCTTAAGAAAAAATCTCGTCCTCGAGATTTGCTAAAAGCTGTTTTGAAAATATTACTCTTACCATTTCAAAAATAACCACTTTACTTATGCAATAAAAGTGCGGTTACCGAGAGAGGGCAATAAGTGGTGTAAAACTACAGTGTGGAACACTAGCACTGCGTGGAAAAATCCATGGTTAGGTGAAAACGAGGGATTTCTACATTGGGATACAGTAAATTTAGAATAAACTTTAAATTCTAAAATACGTTGGTCGTACCCAAGGGCACAATGCTCACTCTGGCTGACAGGTGGACCCAGGGCCCACTGTCAGTCTCTTCTTCTTCCTCTGGTTCTCTCTTCTTCCTCTCTCCCACGCGCTTTCCCGCGCTTTCTCCACCGGCGACGTCTAGTGCGTAGGGCATCTAGGCCGTACCTGCGGTAGTGCACGGCGTGCTAGCTGTCGGTGCAGTTTGCACTCACCTCGCGGGCCAGCGCGCTGTCGGCACTGATTTGCGGATTTGTCTTCGAACACCGGCGATCGGGCGACGAGCGGCGCTAGTGGACTTCGCCCACCGTACACCGATCTCGAGCTATAAAACGGCTGAGGTGCTTCTCTCTTCTTCCTCACACCTGGCCTCGCTTCTCCTTCTCCTTCTCCATTTCCGTTTATAGAAGCTCGAGATGAGGCTCTAATGGCGGGGGCGGTGCCGGACTGGTACGTGATCCTGGTGTGCGGAGGGCTGGCGGCATTGCTGGGGCTCTCCGAGCTCCTGTGTGCGATGATCCTCGATGATCGTCGTGATGCTGCCGCTCGAGTGTTGGCTCTCCGCGGTGGCGGTGATCACGAGGAGTAGGTGTGGTGTCGAGTGCTAACTGTTGTCGGTATGCTGGGTAACTTGCACCCGGATGATTACCCACTAATCTCTCCTTCAGAGACTGTGGTGTTTTTGGGAGATGGTTAGCCAGATGCAACGTGGTTACGTTGTGTTGTGAGAAGTGTATGTGTTCGAGTGGTTGTGGTTGTGAGTCTGCTGTCGTGGTGCTGCGTGAATAAAAATCCATGTCGTGAGGAGATATATGCTGTAGCAACTCAGGGAAAAGAAATCTCACTCCAGGATTTTTCGCGAGAGAAAATTAGTTAATCAAAATTTATAGCAGCAAAAACTACTCACCACAATTGCAACCAAAAATTTCTCTCATCGCACAAGATTTAGAATAACACGCATGAGTTACAATACTTGGCTAAATGCGAGAATAAAGAACATAGCAGTGACGTCTAGAATGAAAACGGCAACTGGACGGGGTCCTGAGAAAACGTCTCTGGCACTGGGGCGCACTCTTCTTCTATCGGGGGAAGCGGATTGATCAGTCGATGAACGCGTCCCCTGGTCGGGCCTCCGTGGCCTGCCGATGGTGATCTAAGGATTTAAATCAGCGAGGCTCTAGAGATAACCCATCACTCGCTGGGTCAAACGCTCTTGAGCGATGACATACTGGACAAGGTTGGCCAGTACTGGGTCTCTCTCGATTCGTCCACCGGGAAAAGATGTCACTTCCCCAGGTGCTGCACGGCTCGGAAAGTAGTAATACCATCGTTCGCTGGCATAGGGTACCGCGAATCGAAGGCGAACAAGCACTTCGTGTGCAGCCGCTTCTATGGCCATCTGCGGAGTCGGCATAGATTTACCCAGGAAGGAGACTTCCGTTGGGTCTTGGTTTGAGTTTACGGGAGGGATGTCCACTACTGCCCAATATTTCGAGGTGGATGAGGTCATCCTCGACTTGAGAAGCTCGTACTGGGGTGGCTGGGTAGAACCCATGGTACTGCAGGTAAAGTCCCACAATATTTTAACAAAGCTACCCGGGGTTGCATCTGGGGTTCTCAGATAAATGCTAGGGCTCGGCATGGCAAGAAATGGTTGTGAGGGTTGCGCACAAGATGAGGGGTACTCGGCAAGGTCACGAGGTGGCCTTTTATATAGTGACTGGGCTGGGTTATTCACCGCGGTGAGGGGCACTAGCCTGCTGGTTCTACTCTCATGGGGGTCGGGGTCAAAGCCACAGATACACACATCTCACAAAAGTGACGTGTTACTGCAGGTGCCGTCGGGGTTGGTTTTGGTAGCTACGCCCGGAATTAAAAATGTAACCGTACATCAATATAGCTACTATTTAATTTAGGGGCGCACATGCAGATAACATTGCGGTGATACAAGATCACACAACTACAGGTTGTGGACATACTGAGACTCGGTACTACTAGAGTGACTCAGTCCACCTCGTTTATGTCTAAGCGGGCGTGCCTTGTGGCTGTCGAGTCTTCTCCATTGGCCTCGCCGTCGGGGTTAGCTAGAGGGGGTTGTGGAACTGCAGGGTCGGGGTAGTGATGATGACCATCGCGGGGATTGTTGGCCACAATCCCGTTGGAGTGTGTTCCCAAAAGGCGACAAAGCACTTCTGGGGTCATCAAAGCACCTTGGTTGATGGCTGGGGCTGACCTCAATGTCTCGATCGGTTGTCCGAACAGCACGACTGGATTGTCGGCGTCGGGCTCATCTTCTCTTCTTGCTGGGGGTCGGCGGATCAGTTCTCCACGAGCTTGATTTGATCGAACAATCCCTCTAGCACACTTACATAGCGCACCAGATGCAATAATGCAGGATCCGTCTCGTGATCTCCGTTGGCAACTTGGGGTGGTCTACCATACCCGTTACGGCTGGGGTAGTAGTAGAATGAGCGATAGTTAACTCTGGGCGACAAGTGCCGGAGTTGAACTATAGCTTCTCGGGCAGCTAGTTGGATGGCTTGTGGCTCAAAGGAAGTTGTCCTTCCGGTGAACCTGTAGGGGCGTTCTGGCGATAGGCCCCTACCATAGACGTGCACAGTGGCCCAAAATTGACGGCTCTCACCGCTCATGGACCCTTGGTACACAACATATTCTGGGGGCTCTTCTAATGCAAAGGCACGGCGGGTGAGGTTTGCTAGCACGGTCACAAGACCTCCAAGGTTGGTTGTTGTGGTCTCACTATGAACAATGGGTCCTGGCATTTTAGCTCGGTTTGGGGTTAGAGGTTGTGCTGTGCTGGGTCGAGGCTATCATGCCCTTTTATAGAAAAAGGGGACAGAGTCTTCCTTCGCATGCTTGCGAAAAAGACTATTCAGGGGCCGGTCACTGGCATGTGATCGATAGGCTAGGCTGATAGGTTGGGCACCAACTGCCAAAAGTTGTCGGGTCATAGTGTGGCTATCTTACACGAGAAGCATGGCCGGCGTTTGGTTAAGGTCTGGTGGGTTGGTTTACCTAGGTTTTTCGACCTGTCTAAGATAGGATTAGCCAATGGTCAGCCTGGCTCTGATACCAAGTTTGTCAGGACCGGTTTTTTCGGGATATTAATTTCCCAAAAGCGGCCCTTGTGCTCACCATCCCCAGATTACTGTTAGCTGATGAGACACCAACTTGTTATAGAAACTCCAAGCAAAATACAAAATATGTAGTACAAGACCATACTGGCCTATGGGTACAACAATTGGTTTCTAGTGGTTGATGGCGGAAGCGGTTTGCGGATCATCAGCGTCTATGGGACTCCATTTCCCACAGGAACAGCTGACCAGGATAACTCCTATCTTCGTGAGGCTGCTATCATCATTGCGTAGGTTCCGGGGCTGTCATCGTAATGCTCCTCTCCTCGCAAGAAATCTGGCCAAGACAATAGCCTGGGACAAGCCAGTGAGTACTTTGAATGTACTCGCAAACATTATGGACACAGGTATAACATGCCCTAAAATATTCTATGATCACAACGTCAGTCACAAAAATAAAATCCATGATGCACGCAAGCAAATTATTCACAACACACATGAATAAAGCAATTAGAGAGTAGAAATAGAATGCCTCAGTCGGGCGTCTGAGCGACACCACAGAAAGGGCTTATACATAAAAGAAATAACAAGCCTGCCACAGTCGGGCGTCTATGCGACACCACATAAAGGGCTTATAAGTAATCGAAATAACAAGCATGCCACAGTCGGGCGTCTGAGCGACACCACATAAAGGGCTTATATATAAAAGGAATAACAAGCATGCCACAGTCGGGCGTCTGAGCGACACCACATAAAGGGCTTATATATAAAAGGAATAATAAGCATGCCACAGTCGGGCGTCTGAGCGACACCACATAAAGGGCTTATAAGTAATTGAAATAACAAGCATGCCACAGTCGGGCGTCTAAGCGACACCACATAAAGGGCATATATATAAAAGGAATAACAAGCATGCCACAGTCGGGCGTCTGAGCGACACCACATAAAGGGCTTATATATATAAAAACATAATCACAGTGAATATCCAGGAGGTAGAACCGTCCCAGGAATATTCATTATTTCAGTTTATACAAATGGTTAGTCCACAATAATAATAATCATAACCATCATATATCCCAAGACATAATCAATGTTCTGGTTTAGTAGTTTCTCCTTCGAAGACCGACACTAAGACCGACACTTGACCCATCCCAGACTGTAGTTCTTAACCATGGACACGGCTACTTGAATAGGTTTAATCTCTGCAGAGGGTCTACTCTTTACCCACTAGCAACGGATTCCTTTAGTCCATCGGGACTAATCCCGTCCACGGTCTTTTGATTGAAAACACACCTGACCGCACACACCAGCCTAACTCACCAGTGTCTGGAATCACCCTTGACACCTGTTAAGCAAAACTCTAAGTGCGGAGGCTACAACCTCGACTAGCCTGGGATCACAAAATTTATACCGCGCGCAAACTAGGGGAGCTACCCCTTCGGCTACAACCGAAACACCCATGCCCCCGGACCAGGTGGCTTGCCTACCGGATGCAGCCGGTATCTTCCACCATGGCCTCTCTATACGGTGTGTGCTAGGAAAAGGGTTGACAACTTACTGAACCGTACCCTACCTACGGTAGGGACAAGTGGTAGTACGAAACAAGTACGGGGGTTACTGGAATAAGACTCGATCTAATGGTCGACTCAAGAGGTTTAGGCATTCCCTGCATGATTAGCATAACAAATATATTTCAATCCAACAGATAGAATCACCACTCATCATACCTCATCATGCCATACCGGACACAACTGCCTCGACGAGGAACTGGAGACAAGCATCATGTCTACCCAAGACAGAGGCTTTCCCGGTTTCCTTCCGGTAGGTATGAATGCTATATGAGGGTGACCACTATCACAACATATCAATGTTCAAAAGCACGGTATCATTAACATGCACTTACGAGTAGGATCATATCACCCTAATAAATAATGGAAATTTTGAGACACGGTGGTGTTGCAACTAAGTCAAACCACACACGGCAATATTATGCCAGGGTTC
The DNA here is from genome assembly GCF_018294505.1 of Triticum aestivum. Lineage (NCBI taxonomy): Eukaryota > Viridiplantae > Streptophyta > Magnoliopsida > Poales > Poaceae > Triticum > Triticum aestivum. Next base: position 230,287,027 of record NC_057809.1, on the reverse strand, counting down.
AGAATGCTTGCCTTCAAGGTGTGGAGAGGTGAGGTGCTCTCCAAAACTTTTGAAAGTTTGCTTCTCTCTCCAAAAATCCTATTTAAGAAAATTTGAAATCAACACATACTTTCAAAACAGTACAAAAAGTTGCTTGGAAAATTTTGAAATAAATATAAAAATAAACTAGACAATATTTGGGAAACAACAGAAAAAGAATCAAGCCATTTGGACTTATATTTAAAAAGTTATAGCCAGTCAAAGTTTAGTAAAATTCTGTTTTTAAAATAAAACAGAAAAAGAAAACGTTTTAAATAGGAATACGCCTTCGGGGCAGGGGAGACGAACTCGAGACTTTACGCTTCCACTGATCCAGCGTGGACTGGTGTGTGGGTCACTGACAGTGGGTCCATGGGGCCCACTGGTCAGGTTTGACCAGTCGCCTCCTCTTCCTCTGCCCGAGTGGAGGCGGGACTTCGGCGATCGACGCCGGCGAACGACGGCTCCTCGAGGGCATCCAAGGGCAGGGATGAACCCGTAAGACCGGGGCGGTCCTCCCGGTGGTCGTTGGGTCGGCGGGGGTGGAGGGAGTCGCCGGCGGCGAGCTCCGCGGCGGAGGAGGCTTCGGGAGCAATGTGGGTTTGGGCTTTGGTGGTTCCCAAGCGAGTTTGAGGTGTTGGGTGGCTCCGCGAGATCGAGGGGGAGGGGATGGTGACACTGGTTGGACGGGGGAGGCTCTGGTCGCGTCGAGCGGAGCCGGAGGGTGGCGGCGGCCGAGCCTGCCGGAGATGGGGAAGACGGCCTCTTCCCATCGTTCTCTGGCTGTGGGGGGCACTTGGATGATGGTATGAGGCTGCCTGAGGGCTTAGACGAGCTCGGGGCCTCCTTTTATAGTGCAAATAGGTCGGTTCCAACGGTGGCCGTGGATAAGATCGTCGGCGACCGCCGTGCTGTAGGGGGCAGGGCGACGTGGCGGCGACGAGCGCTAGCGGACGGCCTTGCGGATGAGGTCGGGCTGTTCCACAAGCGAGTTGGCGCGCTGGTGTGGCTTGGGCGGTGCTGCCACGGCCGGGGCCTGCTGCGGCCGTCAGCTAGCCGCCACGGCCGACCTGACAGCGGCGTTGTGGGGTGCCAGAGGTGGCCGGGGTGGCTCTGCGGTGTAGGAGGAGACGGGCTTGCTGGGTGCGGTTGGCCAAGGGCCAGAACGGGCCCGGGGTGGGCGGCAGCGAGACGCGGCAGCTCGGTGCACGCGCGTGCAAAACGTGCGCTCTGGGCGCGCCCAGAGCACGCACGCTAGCTGCTCGACAAAATGCCAATGCATGCCACAGAGCTTGGGTGAGGCTGGAAATTAGCAGACCTAGGCTAGGGTCTGCAAGGAGAAAAGTGGATAAGCTTGTTGGGTCGGAGGATCAACCTCACAATGCAAACCAAAAATTCATGCCAAATTTGTCCATGCACTCAAGGTGTTTGCCAGAATGCCAATGGCATCTAGGCAACTTTTGGGGTGGCCCAAATTTCCAGATTGGGGTCTCTTAGATGATACATAGGGTGGTGAGGTTAGTTTGCCAAAAGCTTAAACTTGTTAGTGTAAGTTTTGCAAAACTTTAGTTCTGGGTAGATGGTAAATGGCATTGTTTCATGCACCAAAAATGCTCCAATGAGTTCAACCTCCTGGACTTAAGGGTTTGGTATGGTGTACTACATGCAGGAGAAAGCTCATGGACACTAGAGCAACATATATTAGGGTTGCAGTACAAATTACCAAGCTGGACCAGAATGGAAATGAGGTTGTTTTACTCAAATTTTACAAAGAATATCAATGGGTTTTTGCATAAAGTTGAATAATACATTCCTATTAATATCCCATAATTTTGGTGGAAGTTTTAAAGAAATATTTAAATAGGTTGCAGTTCAAAATTGCCCACTGGACCAGATTTGAAAACTTGGTGTAGAGCTCAAAATCTCCAATGAACAGAAGATATTTTTGCATAAAAGTGATTTAAAAACATCACATGACATCTCCAAATTTTGGTTGGAATTTTAAATAAATTTATCAAATGGTTGTAGTTCAGAAAGAGCTCCAAAACTAATGGAAAAATCATTTTAAGGAATAAAGCTCAGAGAGAAATAATTATGCAAGTAAATCCCACTGATAATAGAAGTGTTTTTCTTGCAAGGGGAAACAAGTACAATAATATATTTGGAAAGTTTCTTCACTTGAGGTAAAAACTTCATAATAATAAGGAGAAGAATGGTCCCAAAACCAAAAGAACATCCAGAAAAAAAGTTTAAAATTCCTGGCAAAATTTTAATTAATAAAACAAGGTTAAAATTTTGGGGTGTCACATAGTACTTTATGAACATCAATGCTACCTTTTAAGAGGGTATATTTTCCTCGGTAACTTGTGTTATGGATATTGCATGTAATCCCTCTGCTCTCGTGCCTTTGAAGACATGTTCTAGTGTCTTTGTTCACTCATTTATGTGCGTACATGTAGTCATATATGGAGTATAATATCGAAAGTCATCTTATATTTCTGAACAGAGGTACTAATAAAATATGGTTTCTATTTGAATTAGAACCAGGTCCGCGGTGGAGATGAAGTTCTCAAAGTCATGTCGTGTGAACTGGAAGACCTGATGATGAATTCTACTGCTGAACTATCCAGCTGCTGCGCCCTTGTCGCCACGTGTCCTAAACTAGTGTTTTCCTGTAGCATTGTTGTCAGGCGTGTTCTTGAGGCTGTACTTGACCACAACAATTTCCTGGCTGTGCCTTCGATTACGAAAGGTGTGGTTCTTGTAAAGCTTCCCAACAAATCTGATGCGGCCTGTCTTCATCATCATGTTTATGAGTGGAAAGACCACTCTGTTAGGTTCTCCAAGGTTGACAAGATGGTGATGGTGCATGTAGACATCTCACATGAAGTCCATGGCCTAGTCAGTTATGCGGGGTTCATCCCGTAGGTTGGTGGCAAAAAATAGTCTACACAGTTTAGTTAGTGCAACTTTGCTTGTCTGTAGTAAGTACTATTGTTCAGTACTTGATTTGTGTTTGTGAACCCTTTATTGTTTATTAGTGATGCCGCTTTTGGTGTGTGGTTAGTCCTGAGAACGGTCTATGTTAATGCTTGTCCACTCAATTCAGTCTGTATATTTTGAAGTATCCATATCATATTTTTTGTGAGGACGGTCTATCAATTATGGTTACACTCCAATATCTGTATGCATTGCAGGGTTTATCGCACCCACTAGGATTTCCAGCCCCATGGATGTTCGGTCCATATGATTTGTCACGACCTTTGGACTGTCCTGCTTGTGGGAGTAGGCGGGGCCCATGCATGCCACGTGTAGTTGAACGATCAATCTTCTGTTTAGTACTTCAACATAGTGATTTCCTAGTAAGGATTCACTCGTGTCACATCAAGTAAATCTTATTTATTTATTGTCAAAATCTTATTGATTTAATGTCATGTTTTCTTTCTTTTCCTGCAATTTTACGATGCAGGTTTTGCCATGTGACATTCATCACAGAATAAACTGTTTGGTTTGCTCTACGATGGCTATTTTTGCAAGTTTCACTTCTTATGTCGTGTCAGTAACGAAGGCACTGTCCATCACTTATATTACTAGAAAAAATTGGATCAGTCTGTTGTCTGAGTACAAGCTGAATCCCTATGATGAACTGTTGTTTGGTTTAACAAAAACGCCACAATTAGTCCTTCTCGCGTAAAAGAAATGAAGAAAAAGACTGGATCACGATCACGGATCCTAGTCAAGTTAGAAAGCTGATCATAGCAGAGCAGACACGACCGCCGCTATCTCGCACAGATCGAGCACCGACAGTTGTTCTAGCACTAACAGTGGCAGCAGCTCAGTCTGATCCAGCTGAGGATTGGGCACCGACCGCGTCAGCCGATCAGTCTGATCTACCAGAGGATCGGGCATCGACACCGGCACCTGCTCCGACACCGGCACCAGCTCTACAAGGAGAACCATCTCCGGCAGCAGCAGCGGCTTCGGCACCTGCACCAACACTTGCACTTGCATCTGCTCCGGCCCGTGCAGTTGCACCGGCAACAGACGGGGCTGCAGTTCACACTTCATATACCAAAGTCCTTACAAAAACCGACATGTCCACCTTCTTGGTAAGCATTGGCCGCCCAAGTGCTTCATTCTTTTTTCTTTCCATGTTGTTTCACATGATTCACTGTGTTGATCTAACTGTTTGGGTATGTCTTTTTGTTTGCAAACAGAGTATTCCTAGAGCAACGAGGGAGTCGTTCAACAATCCGGGCGACTGCGGCCAAATTTCTCTTACCATGCGCAGCCTTGGTGTGAATGAACCTGCTCAATATATCGTAAGTACAAAGGATGGTCGCACGATGATTGATGCTAAAGGATGGTCAAGGTTCAAATCTAAATCATATCTTGCGGTAGGGGATGATGTCAAAATCGAACTTTCTCGGCAAGGAGAGCCGGTCCAAATCAACTTTGAAATTCTTCATTAGCAGCACGCAACTGCCTAACTGGTCTATCCTCCGAGAGATTTTGATGTAATAATCTGGCATGGTGAAACAAGTGTCCCGTGTGTATAAGTAGTACGATAGTATTATTTATCACATGGCATATCGTTGATAGAATTGCAACTCTGATTGCTGGTTAGGAACTGTCGTTCGATTTCATTTCAACAGCTGTCGTGCTTTATTCAATTTTGTGTATTCGCCTTGCGACAGCATCTAGAACCAGCGCCATATCGATCGCTTGCAATATGAAAAGCGTTGAGGTAGAACACATGGGCCCCCAAACATGCAGGGTCGGCCTGCGGCCCAAAGTCCAGAACCTGGTTTCGAGAAGCACTAGCTCAGTGCAGAAGTGGCGTCCTCCTCCTGCTGTGGGTTGGGCGAAGATGAATGTTGATGTTGCGTTATCTCGCAATGGTGAAAGGGGAGCCCTGGCAGTTGTGAGCCGGGATCATATAGGCTTATTCCTTGGAGCATCGGCACTAGTGTGCAAAAGTGTTACTGATCCAGAGATCCTAGAGGCAATGGCATGTTGTGAGGGGTTATCTCTGGCTCTTGACTTAAACCTGCAACAAGTTCAGATTAGCACCGATTGTTCAGCAACAGTCAAGCATATCGGAGAGGCATAATTGGGGCCCAGCAAAGTTATTATGGACGAGATCAAGATGAAGAAGAATATGTTCCAAACCATGGAGATCATACATGAAAAACGTGAGTGTAATGTTGAAGCGCATGTGCTCGCAAAAGCTGCTACTTCTTTGCCCTGTGGACGCCATCTTTGGCTCACAGGAACCCCCGAAATTATTTGTATACCTATGACTGTTAATCTTCAATAAAGCAACTTTTATCCCTCAAAAAAACATCTGAGTATTATATTCTCAGTTGAACCCCCATAATACCCGTGTGTTGCAGAGGGAGTATTTTTCTCGGCAAGGTGAGCCTGTGATATAAAAGATTTGTATATTTCTTTACAGAGGGAGTATCTCTCTATCAAAAAATATATTTATGTGTAACTAGTTACTCCTGTCTTTCTACTTCCTTTCGCTGATATGTGGGGCAACCGGCAACGGGGTCCACGTGCCATATGCACAAATTAGAGTGCACAACTTCACGGTAGACACACCCCGGTCGTAGCGTCACGGTAATGCCCAATGAACCATCAAATCACACCCCCCCCCCCTTTCCAGCTTTAGCAGTAAGCTGGACGGACGAAGTGGCAATATTTCACTGGGCCTGAATCCCTTTCTCCCTCGTCTGCTTGTTTAGAGAAAACCCCCTCTCGGCGATTGCATAGGGTTTTCTCATGGAGAACCGGGTACGTATTCTTCATCCATCCCTGATAAACCCAAGTCCCTTGGTCGCAGGTAATCCTGGGATGGCAGCCGCCGCCGTTGATGCATTTTTCTTCCTACTGAATCTAGTGTGTTTCATTTGCAGTGCCCAAAGTGCGAGTACCCTACAGGTTTCTGCGCCCTCGGTGAGACGTCACACTTGTTCCTTCTCATCCTAACACAGCATTTTGAAACATGCACAGTATGTTCCTAGAATCCTCTTTTCTATCCGGGAGGGTGGGGTTTTTTTGAACATGCTGTGTTCTCATATTATTTTTCCTGCAGTGTATTATTTGCTCTTCCAGAACACATGTACTCAAGATGCTCGGCCTTGCCATAACTAAATACACTAGTTTAATGGTCACAGTGAAGACAAGCCATGGATATAAGTTCCGAGTTGGGTTCATGAACCAAGAAGATCGCTGCTTTTTTTATGGCTGAACTTGGATAAACTTTCTCAAGTGTTACGGACTGAAAGTTGGCGCACGAATGTTGATGGAAATAGCAGAACCTGGTCTCATCTTCACTGCGATCTTCCACCCCGATGTCATTCCAATTGTTCATCTGTGTTAGTTTTTTATCTGGTTCTTGCTTGTTGCCTCGATTACTTCTTAATCCACCTATTCTGTCTAACTAATCACAATTTAACTTTAGAAGTAGCAAAAAATCTCTCACGAAGATGCTACTTCTAACTAATATTTTCTTATAATAGGTGGCACATGTAGGTTTTTTCAGAGTAAAGCAGTCTGCTCGTTTGTTACTCTGTAATAACTCGGCTGTTACTAATGGCACTGAAGTTGACCGGATCGACATCCACAAGTTCCTACACTTTATTGATCGTCTTGAGGTCCTTGTGGGGCGTTTCAATGGTGGAAGGCCACGTGGGATATGTGTGCCACTGCTGCACTCGTTGAACAGGTCCAACTGTGTCGAGAAACTTATGGTATGAGCTGTTTTCTGTTATATATGTTGTTCATAAACTATTTCTTATACATAGTTTTACAGTTGTGATCTTCTTGAAACAGGAACTGCCGAGTTCTATTGTTCCTATACAGATGCCTGACCATGGTCGGGTCAGACTTGCGCTTGGTCACAACATGATGTTTGTGTCGACCTACTCAATTCCCCTTGGAGGTGAAAGATACTTATTCATGGGTGGTCTCAAATAATGAAGGCCCATCCATCTTGGAGAATAGGACAGAAGATTATGTTCATGCTTTTCCATGGCTCTAAAGCGAATATCCTATTTATTGACCACGTTGCGAGATGAAGCTGCTTTCAGAAGGTTGTGGATGCGCAGGGTGGCGCCTGGGCCTTGTCCTGGGGCTTGGCAGCCTCACCCTTGGTTAATTGTAGGCAAAGTAGCACTGTTCGAGGCATGCTTTGTACGGTTGAACCTGTATAAGTACTCATACTACTTTCAGCTTTGTTTGTTAAGTGCCCCTGCTGGTTTCAATTAAGGTTGTTAAGTACTACAGTCTATCGTGTTTCTTCAGTTATGTCTTCCTCCTGCCGCCAAAACCAAACCAGCGCCGGCGGGGCCGCCTGCTTCCGCCTCCCACGGCTGGCTGTGCCTCAGCGCATGCATCGTCGCCCCACCGTCTCCTAAATCGTTAACGTCGACGTCCTCCGTGCGCTTTGGTGAGCTCGCCGCGGCGTCGCCCTCTCGCATTGTCAACCTGGTCAACAAACAACAGGAATCGGCAGAAGTACGTGGAGAGGATGACAGTAGGGGCCCACCACGTCAGCGTATGGAAAAAAATGCTTCCTCCTAGTGTTTTCCTGACATCTGGGACCCACAACATTGGGAGCGTATATAGTCAGTAGACAAGAGAACAACACAAGATCGGCTAACACCTGGGACGTAGCTACTCAAGCAGTATTTTTTTCTTTGGTATTGTTGAGATGAAGTAGGGTTTGAACTGGGCTGTGGCCCGTCTAGCCCAGGCTTATATTTTATGTTCACCATGTGACCAGCCCAGCTATTTTTATTTGTGAAAATGAGCCCAGTTTATTTTTTCTGAAGAATACCCAATCCAGGCCTACTTATTTTTCTATGCCCTGATGAGCTGCAACTCTTTCAAGACGCCTGCAAATCTTGAAAGTAATATAAAATGGGTTGTAAATATTAAAACAGATGACAAATTGGCATTTACTTTTATAATTTCTGAATTTTATTACATTTTCATATTCCTATTTCACTGGGCATTAACCTAATTTAAATATATCTTCAAAGTACTTTAAATCTGGCTGGACATTTCGGTATTAAAAATAGTTTGGAACCCACAGATATATGTGAAATTGGCCCTGGCCAACCAAAAAAACGACTGCAATAAATAGCATAAGAAGTTGCCATGAGCTATATATAAATTATTAAAAAAAGAGGGAGTGGTCTGACTTGTGGGCCTGTTTAGTTGACACGTATGCAAGATTTTTTTAGTTATTATATATCTCAACAAACGATTCTAGCAGACGTAACCATTGGATGTCAATCCAACGACCATCGTGTTTCTTCAATCTCTGATCTCCTTGCTCCAGCCGCCAAAGCAGCGCCGGCAGGACCGCCTACTCCCGCCTCCCATGGCCGGCTGTGCTGCCGCGTAGGCCTCAGCGCCCCCTACTACTCCCACCACTGGCCAAGGCATCCCCTTACTCACCCACACCCCCTGTTATTCTGTGGCGACGGCAGCCTCACACCGCAGCCGAACCGGTGAACGCTCGTACTCCTCTCCGCGTGGGCATCCACTGCCGCGTCTTCCCCGGCTCCGCGTCGTCCCCTTCCTATGCCTCGCCGTCGTCCACCGCCGTGGTGCTCTCGGCCCGGCGTGGTCAATGTGGTCAACGACCGACTTCCATCGGAAGAGTACTGTACGTGGAGAGGCTGACAGCTGGGTCCATGGCAGCCGCAAGGAAGTGCCTCCTTATTATGCGCAAAATAATTATTCCTCCACCTGACAGCGGGGACCCACTAGACGGGCCACCAGTATTTTGCGAAAAAAACGTTCCCCCCATTGTCAGCTCGGACCCACCGGAAGTGCCTCCTTATTACGCACAAAAAAAGAATACTCCCCCGGCTAGCTGGGACCCACCTTGGTGGGAGGCTGACTTGTGGGCCTACTAAGTTGACGGGGATGAAGGGCTTTGTCAACTTAGTCAATATGAACGATTCTAGCTCCAGCGACCATACGATGTCCATCCAATGGTCGTAGTGCTTCTTCAACCTCTGGTCTTCTTGCTCCAGCCGCCCAAAGCAGCGCCGGTCGTGCCGCATGCTCCTGCCTCCCGTGGCCGGCTGTTCTGCCGCGGAGGCCTCACCGCCCCCTACTATTCCCACCACTGGCCAGGCCCTGCGGCAACGGCAGCCTCACACCGCAGCCGAACCAGTGAACCCTTGTACTCCTCTCCGCGCGGGCTTCCACTGCCGCGTCTTCCCCGGCTCCACGTCGTCCCCTTCCTAGGCCTCGCCGTCGTCCACCGCTGTTGTGCTCTCAGCGCGGCATGGTTAATGTGGTCAATGACCGACTTCCATCGGAAGAGTACTGTGCGTGGAGACGCTGACAGCTGGGTCCACGGCCGCAGCAAGGAAGTGCCTCCTTATTACGTGCAAAATAATTATTCCTCCACCTGACTGCGGGGACCCACCGGACGGGCCACCGTATTTCGTGAAAAAAACGTTTGCCCCTGACTGCTGGGCCCCACCAGCTACATCTTCGCACGCAAGGAAGTGCCTGACAGTCGGGACCCACCTGGTCGAAGTGTACGTAGCGTTGTCATTCTGGTCGCGAACGTGTATCTACATATATACTGGTCGATGTACAGGCGCGCACGTATCATAGTACATGCGCGCACGTAGCTTGTACACGTACGTACAGTGGCCAGGGTGCAAGAAAGAAAATACGGCCACGTATGTGTACATACGGGCGGGGTCTCGAACGCCTACTCGTGCATACGTACGGCTAGGGCTCGTGTACATGGCTGGGTCGGAACGGAGAAACAGCGTCGTCGTCGTGTTCATGTGGAGGCAACGGAATGCGTCGTGTTCATGGGGAGGCAAGAGAATGCGTCGTGTTCACGGGGAGGCAACGGAATGCGTCATGTTCATCGGGAGGGCTTGGACGGAACAGGCGATGGAAACGAGGCCTGGCGTACCGCAGAACGGAGGAAACGGCCTTTTGTTCGACCGGCCACGTTCGAAACGGGATCCTGTTGATCGGGAGGGGTCTGGCGTACCGCAAAATGGAGGAAACGGACCTCCTATGGTCGAAACGGGGCTCCTGTTGATTGGGAGGGGTGTGGCGTACCGCAAAACGGACGAAACGGACTTGTGTTGGAGCGCTATGGTCAAAACGGGGGTCCTGTTCATCGGGAGGGGTGTGGCGTACCGCAAAACGGGACTCCATGGGATACTGTTCATCTCCACCGTCGACCCCCTCCAGTCTCCACGAGCTACTGTTCATCCACCGTTGACCTCCTCCAGCCTCCACCTGCGACTGTTCATCCACGGGCTCCTGTTCATCCAGCCTCCACCGCGCGCTACTCCACCGGCTACTGTTCAACCAGCCCTCTCCACGGGCTCCTATTCAACCAACCCACCATGGGATACTGTTCATCCTGCCCTCCAGCGTCTATTGTTCATCCTGCCCTCCACAGGGTGGTCCTGTTCATCCAGCCCTCCACGGGGTCCTGTTCATCCAGCCCCAACCGGCTCAATCGATCGGGGTCCTGTTCATCAAAAGGCAACACCACGGGGTCATGTTCATCCACCCCCACCGGGAACTGTTCATCCACCCCCCCCCCCGCAACGGTCACTGTTCATCCAGAGGCAGCATCGATCGGCTTCAGTTAGCAGCAGTAGCGAAGGAATCGCTCGATCGGGTTCAGTTAACAGCCATCGGTCGATCGCTCGGGTTCAGTAACGTGTAGCCTGCAGTGCAATTGCTCCGGTTCAGTTAGAGCCCAACGCCTCGCTCGGGTTCAGTTAGAGCCAACGCCTCGCACACACGCGCGTACGTGTACGAGAGAAACGCGCATCGCTCGGCCCCCGACCTCCCACCGTAACCGGGAACTCCCTAAAATTTTCCTCCCCTCGCTTCTACCAAGGTTTTTTCCATCATGGATGGCCCAAAGAATGTCATGCAGCTGCGTCTCCGGCCCGCCCAGGACGTAAAGCCCATTTTTTGTCATGATTTTTTATCATAGAAGTAGGAGCCCACCACATCTATGATGATACCGGGTTTTGTCACAATTATCGTCATAGAAGTGTCATATGTATGACAGAAAAAAAATTCGTTCGTCCCAAAATGTCACGGATGTGTCTTTTTTTGTAGTGTTACCTCCGTTGCCCTGGTTGTGACCATTATGTCATGTCACGTTCTGCTGTTGATCCTTACCATTACCACTCCTCTTTCCCTTGTTGGACTTTTCGTCATCAGATCCAGGATCTTTATTAGTATTAGAGTCGGCATATTTAATGAGAGCCACCATGAGCTCCCCCATGTCATTACAATGATGCTTGAGCCACCCTAGTTTATGTTTGAGAGGGGTAAAGTGACAATACTTCTCCAAAATCAGAGCAGCAGAACCTGCCGCAATGCTAACCGATGAGTGGATAATAGCGGAGACTCGGCGAACCCAATGATGGGCTGACTCATCCTCCCGCTGCAGTAGTTATCCAGGTCAATAATCGACAGAGGCTGCTTACACATTCCCTTAAAGTTCTGAATGAAGTGCGCCTTCAACTCAACCCATGAATTGATGGAATTGGCGGGTAATCCTTTCAACCAAGTACGAGCCGGCCCATCCAACATCATGGTGAAGTACTTGGCACATACAACAACATTAACATCTAGCATCTCCATAGCTAGCTCATAGCACTCAATCCAAGCCTCAGGCGGAAGATCAGCTGTGTAGTTAGGCACCTTATGAGAGCCCTTAAAATCCTTGGGCAAACGTTCATTGCGTAGAGACGGTACTAGACACGACACACTAATTGTCCTGGAAGTCATCCCAAGGTCCACAGACGCCAAAGAGTTTAATTGAAATTCCTTACGGGCCGCTAATCGAGCCACCAATTCCACCTCACGACGGGCTCTAGCCTGATCCACAAGGGCCTGGGCATTGTTCAACATATTGTCATTTCTAGGCGGGTTAGGTCCACGAGGCGGGTCATCATTACGAGGCAGGTTAAGACACTGCTCACTGTTGGAAACCATCGGTGACCCAATGTGCTGGTTATAGCTTCAACTTGCGTGGGAAGTTGAGTGGACACAATCAATACTGTATGAATAATCCACCCGCTATGCTACAACCATCTGAAGAAGCTCCGCCGCATTCTGGGTCTCTATCGCCCTCGAGACTCGCCTTCGAACGGGATAGCTGCCAGCCATGTGGCAACTGCTATCATGTTATCCACCAGGTTAGAATAGTGGCCAGAGGGTGTTGGAACCTGCCAAGGAGGGGTCAGATCCCTATGGGGGAAGGTCTGGCACACGAGGCTAAGCCACCGCTCCGGTTCCTAGCGCCTCAGCAACCCGGGTTACACTGTGAGGGTTACTCGTTCCTACCCCAGGTGTGATAAAAAGATTCTGTCGGCGTTCTGGGAACGGGGTCCCCAGACTTGCCTGCCTGCGTCCCGCAGCGTGGCTCCTCCAGCGGCCCCGTATGGCCCATCTTCACCAGCAAACATTCAAGATCCTCGTGAGGCAGACGACGCAAGACCACCTCAGGGGCGGCCTAACCAGGCTGGCTCGTGAGGGGCAGAGAGAACAAGGCAAGGCGAACCTCACGAGGTTCCAATAATGTAAGCCATGACGATCAAGACCAGGCGGGCGCCAGCAAGCGCAGTGTCCTCGCTTCCTCTTTGGTGCTAAGGAGGCAAGCGCAGGTGAGGAGTTCCAAGGCATAAGGCAAAGGTTTCCATATTGGTGCAACAAGACCAAGACCAGTAGGACGGCGGGACGGAGGTCACCGTGGAGCCCAAGACAGCGCCACCACTAGAGCCTTTGGCAGGTGAAGACTACTTTTGTCAGGATAACTTGTACTAATTGTCTCCTTTCGAATTTGGCCATTGTGGGATCCCTTCCCGCTCAATATTTGGGAAGAGGACCAGGGCCTCTATAAATAGGACTAGCCACCGCCATAGTAGGGGCAACTGGTCTTCAGGGGGGAGAGGATCCATATCTTCCTCAAACAAACAAGCTCACCAACCACAAGAACACCTCTCCTCAAGAGGTTGTACTTCCCTTGTAACTGTTCATCCATAGCCCAAGAGGCAATCCACCACACCACACTGGAGTAGGGTATTACACCACAATGGTGGCGCAAACTAGTATAAATCTTGTGTCTCGTGTTCTTTGGGCCCGGACAAGCTAGGCCATGAGATCGTTGAGTGTGCGAGCTAGAGAGGGGGGAGATCTTCATGCGCACCCCAGTGTTTGAACCTCAACGATTTTGCCGGAACCCGAAATCTGACATTTGGCGCGCTAGGTAGGGGTGCGCCGAAGCCTTCTTCTTCGTTGATCCACGCCTCGTCACTACACCAACCACATGGCCAACGCAGACTAGGCTCGCGGGGAGCGCCGGGCCGCTCCCGCCGCCCGAGTCGCTCAGACGGCCTGAGTCGACGGGCCTCCCCGTCGTTCACCGTCACCCCCACCAACGCCGTCACCGGTCCGGCTGCACACGAGCAGCAAGCCTCTTCGCTAAATCCCTCTACATGCCGTGATGGCCACACCGCCACCCCATCGCTGACTCCGGCCGGCTCGTCGTCTCACGCTCGCCGCGCACCCACGGATGCGCAGGCCACGCTGCTCATGGCGCGCGAGCTCCTGCGCTATCGTCTAGTCAACGACCTCTACAAGGACTGGCTGGAATGCATCGCCGAGCTCATCAGCGCCTCGGGAAGCTCTCCTGCACCATCCCTCTCACTGCCTCGCCCGCCCCCAGCTGCGGGCGATGTGGCTCATGGAGCAGCTCCGCCTCCTCCGCAACCAGATGGCTCCCTCGTGCCAAGGCATGCAGCTGACTGTGCGCCTCCGCCTCTCCCGCGTCAGGACGGCACCCTCACTCCAAGGTGTGCGGGGCCTGTGGCGTGACCCACCGCGCAACGTGCCCACGCACGAAGAAAGAAGCTGCTAAGAGATTCCCCGTCCTCAAGGAAACGCTCCACCACTCCCAGCTCCGCTGCGCCAGGATTGCTTGCTGTGACAGGGCCATGCGCTGCGTGCCATGGCGGCGCAGGGGAACCATGACCAAGCTCTGCCTCCACGATGGGCCGCGGTGGCCACGGCGGGCTGCCGCGCCTTCACTCCTGAGTTGCGTAGCGTCGTTTGGCCAAGCAAGTTCAAGCTAGATCTGCCTCCTCGGTATGACGACACCCCTGACCCTGCAGAGTTTCTGCAGCTCTACGAGCTAAGCATCGAAGCAGCCAACTGCGACGAAAAGGTCATGGCGAACTGGTTTCCCATGGCTCTCAAGGACGGCGCCCGCTCATGGCTCCTGAACTTGCCCCCATGCTCGATCTCCTCCTGGAGCGAGATGCGCGACCGCTTCATCACCAACTTCCAGGGCACTCGCAACTGCCCCCCGGTTGTGGGTGACCTGTGCCGCATCAAGCAACAACCAGGAGAAACCTTGTAGAAATACAGCCAACGCTTCAATAGCACGCGAATCAAGATCCCCAAGGTAACGGACGAGGCCATCTGAGGGAGTCCTGGATTAGGGGGTCTCCGGACAGCCGGACTATATCCTTTGGCCGGACTGTTGGACTATGAAGATACAAGATTGAAGACTTCGTCCCGTGTCCGGATGGGACTCTCCTTGGCATGGAAGGCAAGCTAGGCAATACGGATATGTAGATCTCCTCCCTTGTAACCGACTCTGTGTAACCCTATCCCCCTCCGGTGTCTATATAAACCGGAGGGTTTAGTCCATAGGACAACAGACAATCATACCATAGGCTAGCTTCTAGGGTTTAGCCTCTACGATCTCGTGGTAGATCAACTCTTGTAATACTCATATCATCAAGAACAATCAAGCAGGACGTAGGGTATTACCTCCATCAAGAGGGCCCGAACCTGGGTAAACATCGTGTCCCCTGCCTCCTGATACCATCCGCGTTAGACACACAGTTCGGGACCCCCTACCCGAGATCCGCCGGTTTGGACACCGACATTGGTGCTTTCATTGAGAGTTCCACTCTGCCGTCACCATAAGGGGGGATGGATCGTCTCGTTGTCAAGGACAACATCACTTCTGGGGGAGCCCTGGCTATAGGCCAAACTCTCCGACTAGGCAGTTTCATCATGACCGCCTGCTCGGCCGTTGCACCGACGATGACTTCTCGGGTCATCAAGAATAGCCTCCACATCGGCTCAAGATTCGTCAAGCAGATGGAGATCGCATCGCCGCTCTGGGAGTCACTATGGACTATGATCGGATCGGGCTTAAAACCGACTAAAGGGAGATTAACTCTCCGCCAGTCACCCATCAAATAGCGGTGGTGGAGGAGCAACGCGGCGGTTCTCCCTCTATCTTGAGGACGAACTATGTCCGGATTCCCGAGCTCTCCGAGTCAGATACCCGCTCACGGGAGAACATCGCCCTAACCCTGGACCTAGAATCAGGTCGCATACCGAACCCGCGGAGCAACATCCCGGAGCCCGAATTTCCAAGATCGGAAACTCCCCTGCCACGGGATCTCAGATTGGGTCAAGGTCTGGACTTAAATCCACCCACCCACCCAGATACAAATGATATTTCCCACATTAGGCAAGCGCCCCAAGAGACACTACATCACTATTGGGCCAGATTCCTCCTTGTAATGAACAAGGTCAAGGACTGTCACGAGGAAGACACAATTTCGTTCTTTTGCAACAATTGCACAGACAAGGGAATCCTTAAGGCCATAAGTCGCCGTGACATAGCACACTTCGCTGACTTGGCGGCCATAGTACGGAAATACTGTGCGATGGAAAGTGCCTGGAAAACCCAAACACAATTTTGGGACAATCCAGCTCTGACAAAATCCCTAGTCCGAACTAAAAGGGTGCACTCTCATAAGTCGCCTGACTCTATTATAAAGAAGCAAAAGCCCACTACAAGGCGTGGAACCGTATTGGAGGGATGGCTTAACGGGCCCTGCAAAATTCATAGTACAGTGGACACCATACCAACACATAGCCTTAGAGCATGTTGGGTACTCCGGCAGGTGGCCAAGAGCGGTGAGGATCTCCTCATCCAAAACACCCCAGAACACCCTCCCACGGATAACAATACAGTATTAACAGTCTTCGAGACCTTCGCCTCAAATAATAGGCGTAAGCGAGCACTCCGCAGCCTTGCTGAAGTCTGCCACGTAGCAGCAATAAATCCATGGAGCGACACGGCCATTACTTTCAATGCCAGTGATGAACCTAAATTCCAAACAGCCCGAGCACCAACCACTTTGGTCTTCAGTCCAATTGTGGACGGCTTTCGGCTCACTAAAGTGCTCATGGACGGCGGCAGCGGATTAAACCTCATTTTTGAGGAGACTCTTCAAAAAAATGGAAATAGACAACAACCGTATTGAGCAAAGCACCACGACCTTCCGAGTAGTCATCCCAAGTCGGGAGGCACGTTGCGCTGGGAAAATCACACTAGATGTGGTATTCGGCACTCCGGAGAATTACAGGTCCGAAGAAATCACATTCCAAGTGGCCCCGTTTAGTAGCAGATACCATGCCCTTCTAGGGCGTGAGGCATTCACGATTTTTCAAGCCATACCCCATTATGGGTACATGAAGCTCAAAATGCCCGGACCCAATGGAATCATCACTCTAGCTAGTGATTCGGACATAGCACTCCGCGCCGAGAACAAAATAGCCGCACTGGCCCTTGAGGCATTATCCGAAGCCCTTGTGGCGGAGGAGTTAACCGCGCTGCGCTCCTTAGTGGACAGGGACGACATGATACTAGACAAAAGATCCAAGTCCACCTCCTTTAAACCAGTGGATGAAATAGTCAAATTCCAAGTCCATCCAACGGACCCCACAAAAATAAAGTCCATTGGGGCACAGTTAAACCCCACCGTAGACACCGCACTATGGGAGTTCCTGCGCGAGAATTAGGACATATTCGCCTGGCATCCTTCAGACATGCCAGGAATCCCACGCAGGCTGGCCGAGCATAGCCTTAACATTCTAAAAGGATTCAGGCCGGTCAAGCAGACTCTTCGGCGTTTCTCCGAACCTAAGCGACAAGCCATGGGAGAGGAGCTAGCCAAATTACTGGAGGCCGGATTCATTAGAGAAATAAAGCATCCGGACTGGCTAGCAAACATGATGATGGTGCCAAAGAAGGACAAATCCTGGCGCCTATGCGTCGACTTCAAGGACCTTAATAAGGCTTGCCCAAAGGATCCCTTCCCCCCTCCCTCGCATCAATCAAATTATCGATGCTACCGCAAGACACGACTCATTGTGCTTACTCGACGCATACTCCGGTTACCACCAAATTAAGATGGCGGAGTCAGACCAAGCCGCAATGGCATTTATCACTCCATACGGCCCCTTCTGTTTTAGCACAATGCCCTTCGGGCTCAAAAATGCCGGTGCAACGTATCAGCGCATGATTCAGACATGTCTGGAAAAGAAAATCGGCAAAATAGTGGAGGCATATGTCGTCGATGTGGTCGTTAAAACCAGACACGTCGACTCCTTAATAGACAACTTGAGTCTCACATTCGACAATCTCCGAACATACGACATTAAGCTCAATCCGGAAAAATGCGTTTTCGGCGTACCCGCCAGAAAGCTCCTGGGCTTTATCGTCTCCAGCAGAGGAATTGAAGCAAATCCGGCCAAAATCCGGGCTCTGTCGCAGTTGGCCATCCCAACTGACCTCAAGCAAATCCAGAAGTTAACTGCATGTGTGGCGGCTTTAAGCCGCTTTATCTCCTGACTAGGAGAAAAGGCACTCCCCCTTTATCGCCTTCTTCGGCACACGAACACTTCGAGTGGACGGACGCAACCACGGCCGGACTGGAAGAAATAAAAGCCATCCTGGCCACCAACCCAATCTTGGCCGCGCCAAAAGTTGGCGAACCAATGCTATTATATATAGCGGCAACTCACCAAGTTGTAAGCGCAGTGCTCGTCGTCGAACGAGAGATGGACGGACATAAATTCCCACTTCAAAAGCCGGTATATCATGTATCCACCATCCTCACTCCATGCAAATCATGGTACCCACATTATCAAAAGATAGCATACACGGTATTCATGGCATCCCGGAAATTACGACACTACTTTCAAGAGTGTTTAATTACGGTGGCCTCCGAAGTACCACTCAACGACATAATAAACACCCACGATGCCACGGGCCGGATTGCCAAATGGGATATCGAGCTCCTCCCGTTCGACATAACATATAAACCATGGTGAGCCATTAAGTCGCAAGTACTGGCCGATTTCGTAGCCGAATGGACAGAAGCCGAACTCATTAAAGAGTACCGCACAAACTCCAATTGGATCATGTACTTTGACGGCTCTACAATGCTGGCTAGTCTGGGGGCTGGCGTCGTCCTGACGTCCCCCACCGTAGATACAGTACAATACGTACTCCAAATACTATATACAGACTCCAACAACACAGCCGAATACGAGGCCCTGTTACACGGTCTCCAGATGGCAGTTTCCATGGGCATTAAACGCGTGGAGGTGCGTGGGGACTCGAACCTCGCAATATCCCAAATAAATGGAGACTTCGATGCCAAGGATCCGAAGATGGCAGCATATAGCAACGCCGTCCTCAAAATGTCAGCTCGGTTCGAGGGGCTTGAATTCCACCATGTGGCTCGGGAAAACAACCAGGAGTCGGACATCCTCGCCCGTATCAGCGCTAAATGCGCCCCTGTCCCACCTAACATCTTCCTGGAAAAACTGTTCAAGCCATCCATGGTATGGGAAGGGGACACCGGCAACAATAGTCCGGACCTGGCCACAACACCAGATACCGAACACTTTGACATGATCGGAGGCTCTGCATCGAAATAACACCTTCAGCCCACATAATAATGGCCGTCATCGCCCCGTGGACAGAACCATTCCTGGCCTACCTAACCAGGCAGGAACTACCCGAGGACCAAAATGAGGCACGCTGCATATTGCGGCAATCTAAAGCCTACAAGGTTCACGAGGGAGAGATTTATAATAAAAGCACTACTGTAGTCCTTCAAAGGTGCATCTCCAAAGAGGAAGGGCGGAAGCTTTTGGCAGAAATCCATGCCGGACTTGGCGGCCATCATGCCGCAGCTCGGGCCCTTGTAAGCAAGGCCTTCCGCGCATGTTTCTATTGGCCGATGGCCTGGGGAGATGCGCAGCATCTGGTCCAACATTGCGTCGGTTGCCAGCTTTTTGCAAACCAAAGCCATATGCCGCCTACCGCTCTCCAAACAATCCCCATTACTTGGCCCTTCGCGGTCTGGGGGCTTGATATGGTCGGACCCCTTAGAGGGGGAACCCATAAGAAAAAATACTTACTGGTCATGGTGGATAAATTCACCAAATGGATAGAAGCCAAACCTATCAAAACGGCTGAATCCGGACCGGTGATAGACTTCATATCTGGGGTAGTACACCATTATAGCGTCCCCCACAGTGTCATCACTGATAACGGCACGAACTTTATAGCCGACGAGGTGAAACTTTGGTGCAGCAACATGGGCATCAAGCTCGATTATGCTTCTGTCTATCACCCGCAAACTAACGGTCAAGTCGAGCAAGCGAATGGTCTTATCATGAGCGGCATTAAAGCCAGATTATTGTGGTCCTTAAAGGATTCAAACACGCACTGGGTAGAGGAGCTCGACCCCGTACTATGGGGGCTGCGGACCACGCGAAATCGCACTACCGGATACACACCGTTCTTTATGGTGTACGGCACAGAGGCGGTTCTGCCTTGCGACATAATTCATGACTCACCTCGAGTGCACATGTACAAAGAAAAAGAGGCCGAGCTCGATCGGCAGGACAGTATGGATGCCTTGGAGGAGGAGCGCGACATGGCAAAGGCCCGTTCTGCATTCTATCAGCAACAGGCTCGAAGGTATCAAAGCAGAGAAGTATGGGACAAAACCTATAACGTTGGCGAACTAGTTCTACGTCTGCCGGAGAAGAAAAAGAACAAGCTCAAGCCCAAATGGGAGGGCCCCTTCATTATTGACTAGGTTCTGACCGGTCGAGCGTACCGTCTGCGGGATGCATCGGATAATCGACTTGAGCCAAACCCATGGAATGCAGCCAGACTCCAAAGATTCTACGCCTAGCGCTGGACTCTATTTTCGTCTCCTTACCTTCGTCAATGTTTTGCATATCTGTCTTTTCTCTCTGTCTACCTCTTTACTCTCTTCAAGGCCCTTAAAGGCTATACTTGTGTCTTGGTTACACAATCTTGACGCGCTAGCCGCGCTCATTATACCTGGGGGCTTCTTATACAGAAGCTTGATCTAGTTAATTTTCGGGCTTTATGCCCCGTACATGTGTTATTCTTCCGCGTGTACCTTTTTTCGCCATTATATGCATCGATATGACTTAAGTTTTGGCCAAGCTGGTTTGCCTGGCTCTTGTATTTATGCCCTACGTTCCCCTTAATTCGGCTAGGGCATAAGGGGAGCACCTCTACGATTGTTACTGCCGGGTCAGTCGGATGTGTACCTCAGACTGGGTGAAGCCAAAAGCTAGCATTCTTAAGAGAATATTCGGTCGGTGAATAAAAGATGACTTTTATCTAAATTGAAACATGCCCCCAGATGTTTATATCCTATGTCTCTTTTCGCAGTTTGGACATGCACATTAGGGCATGCATACCCAGGGAAAGGAACCCTTAACGGAACTATTCACCCTGGAAGATGTTTCTTACTACCCATGTAATATAACATAACTAGTTGGGTACTTGTCTGTTCAAGCACTTATGACCCCTACGGCTGGTCTCCATGCATACCCCGGTTTTTACATAACCGAGCGGGTATTCGGATACACTCCGGACTGTCGGGTCCAGAGGTCGAAGCGAAAAGGTCCGCCATGACAAATGATTTACAATCCGGCTAGGGACATTACATATGTCACTTGAATTACAAAGTCGCTAAGACTGATTCAATTCTTCTTCTATACCATCCAACAGGCTGTCTAGCCTACAATCCTGTTGGGAATACTTTGCGGCTAATTCTACTTGATCATACATTAAACTAACGGGGATCTCATTCCCATCGGGCCCCACAGGTCCGACCTCGGCCATGTGGTTTGGGTCCGCTTTGGTATATCATGTCTTCACCATAGCCCAGGCTTCCCTTGCACCTTGTCGGCAGGCTAATATCTTCCATAATCGGAAGCGCCACCGTGCTCCCTTGGGCTTATCTATAAGCTCCCACATGCCTCCTACGGGGACGCGGATGGCCACAAGGCTTGGGCAATACCCTGCATCACCTGTCGAACTTGCTCGTGCAGTTGTGAGAGCTCTGGTAGAACATCACCCGAAGACCCGGGCATCTCCTCCACGGGACGACCCGTCAGCATACCTGCAGACATAACGCTGTTAGCCGGCTTCTTCGCCAAACTCTTTTAAAAGTTCGTTCAAGCACTTACTAAAAATGCCACACCGAAGCCGTTTATTCTCCTTCACAAAGTCCGCAAGCTGGGCTCGGACATCTTTCAGTTCCACGCCTAGCCGGATATTGGCGTCTTGGAGATCATTTTTCTCCTGCCTGACTCGCGTCAGCACGCGCTCGCCAGCATTTCGCTGTCGATCATCACGGGCCGCATCCACCTCCACGGCCTCTGGATTCACTCCGGGGCCACCTGCAACATCTATTGTTAGATTTGTATACATGCTGCATACTACTTGGTACCCGTATTCTTTGCAATGGAAACAATTGTTACCAAAGGGAGCTTTCTCGGACTCCTTCAACGCGGCAAAAGTGGGCCCTAGCTGGGCCTTGCACTCGTCCAGCTCTTGAGACAATTGGGAATTCTTCTCTCTAAGAACCTTCACAAATAATGATACTTAAGTCAGTTGCATCAGATTTGCTTACCCGTATATCCCTTACATACTGGTCCGTGGCTCTGGCTAGACCATTTAGAGCAGCACGGATGTACACATCTCCGGAATTGAAGGCATCAAATGCCTCTGGTGAGAAACAAGCGTCACGGAGTACTTCTCGGTGACGCCTATGGTTCATGGCGCTCTCCACTTTGGAATTTGTAGTGGATAGTCTGTCTGCATCCTCTATAGGAGGATCATTCCGCGTCTGCCCCACGTTAGCTTCCGCCTCCATGTCTGGCCCTGGAGCCCGACTGGTCGAGGCGTGATTGGCAGCCTCTCCAGATATAGTCCGGCGAGCGTTTTTTCTGCTAAGAAACACGGACGTCATTATATTTTGAGAAAGACGACAACCACGGAGGGAGGTTTTACGTCATACCTCTATGCCGGCGTCTCCATCCTGACCGCCTTCCTTTTTGGCCTACCCGGCTTCGGTGCCTCTTGTTGGCGAGTTGCTGCCGGTTCGGCACGGCATCCCGAATTCCTTCCCTGTAAAACACCATATGTGTACGGTAGGTGAAGTGCATAAAAGGGGATCCTTTTTGGGAGTTGGGACTTTGGTTTTTCTTACGTGCGACGCAGGGAGTAGTCCGGGATAGTCGGCTGTTATGGCCACCATGGCGTCATCACAGCTCAATTGATAGAATTGCCTGACTATCAGCTCCACGAATATGTCCGGATCCTCTTCGAGTCTGGGATCGAGGGCCCAGCCAGGGTCCTCTATTTGTGGAGGTGGGCTGTTGACCTCCCTTACAGCTTTTTGCCGTTCCTGCCGTGAAATGGCAAGGTGAGTATCTACGACGGAGAATGCGGGAAGGATGGGAGTAAAGAGGTGCAACTCACCCAGCTTAGAGGGTTGTACATGGTGAATCCATCCCGTGGCTTGATACGGATGAACTCCTCTTCCTCTCCCTTGAAAAACTCAGACATAATTTTTGCTAAAGCAGCAGCGGAGTCCGGTCCCTTACACCCGCAACGGGTGGCATCATCTTCCCCGTTAAAACACCATAGGGGGTGCCCTCGATATTGAAGTGGCTGCACTTCCCGCATTATGCATATTGACATAACCTCGATTATTGTCAATCCTGATTGAGCCAGTGCTTTAATCCGGTTCATCAAGTAAAGGACTTCTCCGTTGTCTTCCTCCTGGGGGCTCCGTGGGCGCCAGCTTCAGCGTTTCTTCAGAGGAGCATTGTTGAACTCTGGAAGACCCCGCCGAACAGGGTCTGGAAGGGGGACGTCCTCCATGTAAAACCACTCCAAAGGCCAGTCTTCGGACGTCTTCTTCAGAGTACCGGACAGGTATCCGGTCTCGGCGATGCGCCATATTTCGGCTTCGCCCACTTGATAAAGTGACCCCTTCTGTGTGCGGGGCACAAGGCAAAATAGCCTTTTCCACAGCTCGAAATGAGCCTCGCAGCCCAGAAACAGCTCACAAAGGCCAACATAACCGGCGATGTGTAATATGGAAGCAGGGGTGAAATTATGCAACTGGAGGTCGTAAAACTCCAGGAGCCCGCGGAGGAAGGGATGGATTGGAAATCCGAGTCCCCTTAATAAGTAAGGGACAAGGCATACCCGCTCCCCCTTACAGGGATTGGGGAAGCTCTCCGCTTGCTCCCCGCCATTATAAGTGGCGAGCCCGACTCAGACGGGGATCATATACGCTGGAGGGAGAAATCCCTGGGTCTGCAACTCTACTAATCGGCTGTGCGGGACGGAAAATTTCTCCCAATCACCGGGCTTAGGGCTACGGGAGCGGGAGGATGAGCTGCGGTGGCCGGCCATGATGGAATGGATTTTTCCGAGCATGCTCCTATGGATTCTCGCCGTGGGAGGATAGTGTGGATTGGATCTAAGAATCCCCATCCCTTTAATAGACGATTTATTTACCTGGCTAGGTGGGCAAATGTAAAAATGCCCTAGCTCCTCGCATTCGCTCGATGCGTGGAAGATAGCCCTTATTGGGCACAGAAGCCAAGAAGTCTAACATTTATGGGAACCGGACACTACTTAGCAGATATTCAGGATTTGGAGAAGAACCCGCCTTGCAATGCCGAAGACAATACTGCGTATCAGACTCATCGTCATTGAAGCCTGGTTCAAGGGCTACTAAGGGAGTCCTCGATTAGGGAGTTCATTGGCTGGACTATTCGACTATGAAGATACAAGATTGAAGACTTCGTCCCGTGTCCGGATGGGACTCTCCTTGGCGTGGAAGGTAAGCTAGGCAATACGGTTATGTAGATCTCCTCCCTTGTAACCGACTCTATGTAACCCTAGACCCCTCCGGTGTCTATATAAACCGAAGGGTTTAGTCTGTAGGACAATAGACAATCATACCATAGGATAGCTTCTTGGGTTTAGCCTCTATCATCTCGTGGTAGATCAACTCTTGTAATACTAATATCATCAAGAACAATCAAGCAGGACGTAGGGTATTACCTCCATCAAGAGGGCCCGAACCTGGGTAAACATCGTGTCCCCTGCCTCCTGTTACCATCTGCCTTAGACGCACAGTTCGGGACCCCCTACCCGAAATCCGCTGGTTTTGACACCGACACCATCATCTCAGTGTTCTCCGACGGCGTTCGCGACGTCAAGATGAAGCAGGAGCTCGCCATCCATGAAGTGTTGTGCATGACCTTGGAGCTGGTCAACATCCCGACCAAGTGTGCAAGAGCTGAGGAGGGGCGCCTCTCCCTCCTCCAGATTCCTGCTGCAGATCCAGAGCAGAAGAAGGCCAAGGCCAAGGACGTGAAGCGCAAAGGAGTCCTCCAAGGGCAGCTGCATGTTCTGCGCCTTCCACAACGTGCGCACGCACAACACTAATGACTGTCAAGAGCTCAGGGCCATTCGAGATGGACGCTTCGGTCGATGCCACGAGCGCAACGACCGGGGCTACGGCTGAGGAGGTGGACATGGTGGAGGATGTTGGGACGACCGTGGGCCCCGCCAGGAGTGGCACGACCAACCTCGCGAGGATCGTTGGCATGACCAACCTCGTGAGGGGGCCTGGAGGGACCAACCTCGTGAGGACCATCCTCAGGGAAACCCTGGTCTCCTTCCGCTGCTGCTGCCAAGAAGGAACGACGACCATCAATAGAGACGAGGGGGCTGGGGGCTTGCAAGAGCCGCGAGCTATTGCCTACATCTTGGGCGGAGCTCAAGCCCCAGCGTCTCAGCACGTCTTCAAGAAACTTGCGCATGAGGTGAACGCAGTCCTCCCCAGGCTCGAGGCTACATGCCCGCTCAGATGGTCCAAGTACGCCATCACCTTTAGCTCGGCAGACCAGCTCAAGTGTGCGGCAATGGCCGGCGTTCTCCTGATGCTCTGTTCACCCATCATCAGCAATGTCCAGGTCACCAAGACCTTCATCGATGGCGGTGCAGGGCTCAACGTCCTATCCGTCGAGACTTTCGACAGCCTTCAAGTGCCATACGATCAGCTCCAGCCTACCAAGCCTTTCTCAGGAGTGACTGATGGCTCTACCACCCCGATAGGGCAGGTTCTCCTCCCTGTCACCTTCGGTCAGCATGACAACTACCACACCGAGCTCATCAACTTCGACGTCGCCCACATCCGTCGGTCGTACAATGTCATCCTTGGGTACGCAGCGCTGGCCAAATTCATGGCAGTCGCCCACCATGGCTACTATGTCCTTAAGATGCCCGGAAGCAGCGGAATCATCACCATCCTCTGCGAAGAAAGAGACACGGTGTGCTCCCTCGAGCGCGCCTTCCAAGCTGCATCACTCGAAATACCAACAGCAGCGCAGTGCAGTACCCTCCTGAGGCCAACCCCAAGAAGAAGAAGCAGCTGCTCCACACTGGGCCTCAAGGGAGCGGCACATCAGGCGGCACCACTTCAGGATCTACGCTCGCGCCTCGGGCGCCTCCCTCCCTTGCATAGGGAGGTGCACCCGGTGCCATCCTCGGGCAGGGCTCGGGGGCTCTCTTCTGGAGGGCCTCAGACCTCACCGGCATCTCGAGGGAGGTGCTCGGGCACCACGTGGAGGCGTGCTACATGGCACGTTTCCCTCAGGAGGGCGCCAGGCAGAGATCGCCCGGCAGTCAGGATTTCATCGACAAGGCATCTCAGGAGCTTCAGGAAGCAAGAGCAATACACGGCGACCGCCGCCCACATGGCGTTGCTCCCCACCCAGGCGAGGGTGGTGAGCTACGCGTCTGCATCGACATCCTAGGGCTCAACCGGGCCGCATCTCAAGAGCGCTTCTGGCCTTCGCGTGTTGGATGCTTCGAGGGTCCACCTCACAACTACGTTTGCATGACATTCGGCCTGCCGAGCGTGGCTGCTGCCTTCCAGCGCAACTTGTGGAGCGTCATGGTGGCTCAGGAGGACAGGCATCACGCAGTGCTAGCGGAGATGGAGACAGTCCTCTGGAAACCTCCCGAGCCTCCAGAGTCTCCCGAGGCTCAGGGCCCGGGCCGCTCGTGAGGGGCGACTTCTTCGCTACGCGTCTTCAGCTACCCGAACACCCCTTCGGCAACCAAACCAGGTGACATCTTTCCAAGTTCATTTAGCTGGGAGCGCCCCTTGGGTTGCATCATTCCCAGCCCGCGTGGGTCCGTCCTTGCGGCATGTATCTGCTTGCATCTTTAGTTCACTCTGCTGGGAGCGCCCCTCGGGCGGCATCATCCCAGGCCGCTCGGGTCCGACCCAGTGGCATGTATCGTTCCTGCGTTTACCTTGAGCCAGTTTACTTCTCATGCGTAATCTATTTATGGTTATCACCTACTTTATTGTCACCCACCAAGGGAGCCGTGCGCCGGTTGTCTTTCTTCAGGATCCTTCGCATAAGAATACTAGGCACGACGTCTGTGCTCGGGCCCGTCTCTGCAGCGTTGATAAATCCAACAGCTGAGCTCTGTCTGGCGGGCCGGCCCCGTTCACGTCACCTCCTACGGTCATTGGTGCTTGGCCTTCTCGTATGATAGCCTCAGGAAATCCACTCGGTGCAGGTTGTCTAACCATCTCGCTGGACCGCCACAGCCGTCAAGAACCAAGACCAGGCACAACCCGCCTTGAGGTAGGGCCTTATGAGTACCGCGCTGGCTCACGAGCATCCAGATACACCTTGCCTAACCCTGTCATGCAAGCCACGTGCCAGGGCAGGGCTGTACACGTCCCAGGGGCTCTCCATAGTAGGGAGTCCCCTCCCACAAGCCAGCAATGGACGAGCGATCACCGCGGCGATTTGCTCCCCTCCTCCACTGACCTGCAGGAACTTCCTGAGGACTACAGCGGGCGCTATCGCGGACTCTCTCTCTTCTCCCATGTAATTCGCGTGCACGTTAAAAGGGGGTCCTGAGCATCGCGACTTAGGAGCTCTTACTGGCTCTCCATCCCTCACCCCTGACCTTGACCATGGCATTGCGACCTGGCATACCAGCGGCGGCTGAGCTCGCTCGAGGGCCGGGACCTGAGGACGTAGAGCACCAGTAAGAGCATGGAGAAGAGGGGGAGGCCTACATGGGCCTAACCTAGCTACCCAGTAGCGGCCCACACCCATGTCTGGTGTGGCGCCTGAAGCTGGCTCCGGAACGCCAAGATAAGTCTTGTACCTGGACCGACCCAGCACTACGACATAAGATTCTCGCCTTTCCCCTGCCCTGCTGCGGTGACATCGCCTCCCTTTCCCATCCTCAGGTAGCTGCTTGCGTGCTAAAGGGGGCCTCTTGAGCATCGCGTCTCAGGAGCTTTTACTGCACCTTGGGCCACTCACCTCCTGGCCTTGACCACGGCATCGTGACCTGGCATACCAGCGACGGCTGCAGCCTGCCTGGGGACCGGGACCTGTCGGCGTAGAGCACCAAGCTGATCCGGGACTGGAAAGGGGGAGACCAAGCCTCAGAAGGACATGTGTTCGCAAATTTTCACAATAAGGATAATATCAACAAAAGGCATTACAGACGCTTTACACACCCCCGCGGGGTCCGTTTTGATTCCTTGTAGGGAACGAAAGGGAGGGAATTCCTAGTAGCTCTATCTACACGGGTCGGACATCGCCGGTGCCATCATCAACAGTGGGCCATGAAGAGCCGGCGCCAACCCCATCCAGATCAACGGCAATGGTGGCCAGACGCGACGACCTTGCTCCGGGCCCGATGGGAGCTCGGGGGCATGTAGCTATCGTCGCTTGTCTCCGGAGACTCCACGAGCTTGGGAGAGTCGCTGGACCACCAGGAGTCACCGATGTCACTTGAGGAGCTACGGGCAAGGCCAGCGGCAGGCCCGGCGCCCGCCGCTGCACCGTCCTGGCGATGTCCTTCAGGGAAGCACTCCAAGCGGCGATCTTCCTCATCGAAGACCATGAAGAACAGCTTGGAGGCGCCATCATACTCGAAGTGGATGGCGAGGGCACCATTCGCGCGGTAGGCTAGGGTGATGTCGCCCCAGCCTCGAGTCATGAAGATCCTCCCGGAGGAGACGGCCTCAACTTCCGCTCCGGTCGCCGGGGCGTCGCAGTTGGCGTGCTGCAGCCAAAGCTCGAGAGGGACCCTCGGCGGCATCTCGGTGGGGAAGAACTACGGAATGTGAATCCAAGTGCTCGGGGGCATCACCGCCCATAGCATGAACTCACGCGAAGAGTCTGCTGCATGGACCCCTGGGCAACGGCGTGCGCCTCCGCGGCACGGCAGCCACGGCCCTGTCGCGGGCAACGGCGGTCATCGCTCCTCCCTCCGGAATCATCGGTGTGAGCATACAAGGGCAATGGGTACCCAGGAGGTGGCCTTTCATACCACGACCGCAATACTACCGGCCTCACGACCTTCTCGCAACCACGGGACCTCCTCTTCTTCGATGGGAGCACCTCGGACGCGTTAAGGGGAGTCTTGCCCTTCTCCGCGGCCGAGAACCTCCGAATCGGTGCCATGACTAAACTAGCAAGGAGTGGAGAAAGGAAGAAGAAGAAGCGGAAGAAGCGAGGAAGAGACAGGTGATGGGGGCTCCACCCCCACTTCCCATTTATAGCCAAGGGGAGGCCAACCGTGAGCCTCCACAATCTAAGGTAATAACGATCTTTTTCCTACATGCAGCAAGGACCCATCAAGTCAGGCTGTTGCCGAGGCTGCGTGGGGAAGCGGAGACGCCCTTGTCCAATCAGTCGCCATGCGTCAACCAAGGCCGCAGGCTATTGGAGCCCGCGGCGCTCCGCACTGTCCCTTTGGCTTTGCCTCGAAGCCAAGCCCGATCGCGCCTTGGGCCGGGGGCTACTGTTGGCATTCTAGGAACGGGGGTCCCCAAACTTGCGTGCCTGCGGCCCGCAGCGTGGCTCCTCCAGCGGCCCCGTATGGCCCATCTTCACCAGCAAACATTCAAGACCCTCGCAAGGGGACAAGCCTCGCGAGGCGGACGATGCAAGACCTCCTTAGGGGCGGCCTCACCAGGCTGGCTCGCGAGGGGCGGAGAGATCAAGGCAAGGCGAACCTCACGAGGTTCCAATGACGTAAGCCATGACGATCAAGGCCAGGCGGGCGCCAGCAAGCGCAGTGTCCTTGCTTCCTCTTTGGTGCTAAGGAGGCAAGCGCGGGCGAGGAGTTCCAAGGCATCAGGCAAAGGTTTCCATATCGGTGCAACAAGACCAAGACCAGCAGGACAGCAGGATGGAGGTCACCATGGAGCCCAAGGCATCGTCACCACCAAAGCCTTTGGCAGGCGAAGACTACTTTTGCAGGATAACTTGTACTAGTTTCGCCGTTCAAATTTGGCCTTTGTGGGATCCCTTCCTGCTCAATATTTGGGAAGAGGACCAGGGCCTCTATAAATAGGACTAGCCACCACCATAGTACGGGCAACTGGTCTGCAGGGGAGAGAGGAACCAGATCTTACCCAAGCACACAAGCTGACCAACCACAAGAACACCTCTCTAAAGGAGGTTGTTCTTCCATTGTAACTGTTCATCCACAGCCCAAGAGGCAATCCACCACACCACACTGGAGTAGGTTATTACACCACAACTGTAACGCCCCAGATATGCTTTCCATATTTGTATCCAACTCTTGCCGTCCCCGGCGCTAAGTTATATTTATTTCTCGGGTTCGGGTCTTTGTCTCCGTGCGTTGTTTTCGTTTTCATGCATCTCATATCATGTCATCTCGTGCATTGCATTTGCATACATGTTCATCTCATGCATTCGAGCATTTTTCCCGTTGTCCGTTTTGCATTCCGGCGCTTCGTTCTCCTCCGGTGGTCATTTCTACCTTTCTTTCTTGTGTGGGGTTTAAACATTTCCGGATTGGACCGAAACTTGCCAAGCGGCCTTGGTTTACTACCGGTAGACCGCCTGTCAAGTTTCGTATCATTTGGACTTCGTTTGATACTCCAACGGTTAACCGAGGGACCGAAAAGGCCTCGTGTGTGTTGCAGCCCAACACCCCCCAAATTTGGCCCAAAACCCACCAAACTCTGCTCCATCGTCTCGGTCGTTCGATCACGATCGTGTGGGCGAAAACCGCACCTCATTTGGACTCTCCTAGCTCCCTCTATGCCTATATATACACCCCTCCGTTTTCAGATCTCTCCCTCTCCCCGAAACCCTAAAAAAAAACATCCCCGCCAGATCCGCGCCGACGGACGTGTCCGCCCCCGGCCGGACATCGTCCGCCCGCCGCCGCCATCCAACCCGCCGCCGCCACGTGTCCCCGCGGGACCGCATCGCCGCCGCCGTCCCGGCCCGGGAGGCCCAGGAGGGGCCCCCGCGAGCCCGCGCCCCCGCGCCTCCTCCTTCCCCGAGCGCCGCCGCCTTCCGCGCCTCCGGCGACCGGCGCCGCCGCGGGACGCCGTCGCCGCCACCGCACCGGCCGCCGCCGCCGGCCCGCCGCCCGTCCGCTCCTCGCCGCGCGCCCGCGCCTCCGGGGCCGCGCCCTCGCCCGCGGTCGGCCTCGCCGGGCCACCTCGCCGCCGCCTCGCCGGCCTCCCCCTCCTCCACCGGCTCCGGCGAGCTCGAGCTCCGCCGCCGGCGCCGCCTCGGCTTCCGCGCCGCGATCCCGATCTGGATCCGGTCGCGTGAACAGTAAACCCTAACCCCGATTTTTTTTGCTAAGTCCTGAAAATTTTGATCCATGTTGCTCTGTTCGAGGTCCCGTAACTTTGCAACCGTAGCTCCGTTTTGGGCGTATGATATATCAAAATCTTCGCCTCGACATGTACATCATTTCATTCCATTGCGTCATTTGCATTTGAGGTCATCTTGATACCCAAAATGCTGTTAGAAGGAGGCTTCGTGAGTTAAATTGCAGATCCGTTAGTTCATCATGCACTTTTGTCATTTTTGCTATGTTTAATTCGTGCATGATATGCCTGTGCCCCTTTGGGATGTATTGTGAAGCATTTTGTCTTCTTTCCAGAGGTGCCTCCCATGCATTTTTAGGATGTGTGTGTTGTCTTGTGCAAGCTTGCGAAGAGAGGTACCTGAGATTGCAGATTTCAGGGACTTAGTGATTTTCGCTAAGTCTGGGATATTTTAGTTCATGATGCTATATGTCCAGCTTGTTTCCTAGTGATCCGTGCCTCTTTTGAGGATGATCAGTAAGGGAGTTTCAATATTTAAGTTATGCTCTATCCATCCATGTCTTTGTTGGCATTTGTGGAGTGCTCTAGGTTGACTCAATCGAGCTCAACTTTTGCTTCGTTGTTAATCTGGGCAGATCGTCAACTTGTTTGCGATTTCGCCGATGCTACCGTTAGTGTTCCATGCATGCTATGCCTTCGTTCTTGCCATGTGTAGCTAGCACTTTGTGCCTTCTTGCTGGTTATATGCTTTCCTTGCCATGACTTGCACCGTAGTGAGTGCATCGAGCTCGTTTACATGCCTTCGTGAGTTAAATTTCAGCATGTCTCAGTTTTCACTAAGTCTGAAAACTGATTGTGTTCGAGCGATGTTCGTGAGCTCGGTAGAGTATTTTGTGAACCCTTTTGGCCCCAGGTCACTTTGGGTGTTTTATTAAGCTTGTTGAGTAGCTCCATGCCATGTTCTTACTTGTCATGTTCAGGTTTTCTACCATGTTGTTTTGCTGCTCCGAAGAGAGCTTCGTGATCTGAAATTTCAGACTAGTGTTAATTTCACTAAGTCTGAAATCTGTTTTGCATTTGCGTTTTAGCCATGCTTGTTTGAACCTCTTAATGGATGAATTTGCCTATGGCTCAGTGCTAGTGTTTTGCCAACCATCTTGTGTACATCACTGCCATGTATTTTGTTTTCATGTTTGGTGGCTGTAGCATGTTCATTTCGTTGCATTTAGATGCCTACTTGCTGTAAATCGCAGACCGGTGTCATATCTTAAAACGCTCGCCATTTCTAAACCGTAGCTCCGATTCCTATGATCTTTATATCGTTTTCAAGCGATTTCATCCCCTCTATCCAGTGGCACACTTGGTTTCCCAAGTTGATGCCAGGTTCATGCATTTTCTGTCATATCTTGCATTTTGCATCCCGCATCGCATCCCGCATAGCATATCGTCATTTCATCATATTGCTTGGTCTTGCCCGTGGTTGATTGTATCCTTGTTGCTTGTTTGTCTTGTTGGGTAGAGCCGGGAGACGAGTTCGCTACCGAGGAGCCCGTTGAGTTTGCTTGTGAGGATCCAGTCAACTCTGACAACTGTGCAGGCAAGATGATCATACCCTCGAAATCACTACTATCTTTGCTATGCTAGTTTGCTCGCTCTTTTGCTTTGCCACTGCTGCGATGCCTACCTTTTGCTTGTCAGCCTCCCAATTTCCATGTTGAACCTCTAACCCACCATTGTCCTAGCAAACCGTTGATTGGCTATGTTACCGCTTTGCTCAGCCCTTCTTATAGCGTTGTTAGTTGCAGGTGAAGATTGGAGCCGTTCCTTGTTGGAGCATTTATTTACTTGTTGGGATATCATTATATTGCTATGTTATCTTAATGCATCTATATACTTGGTAAAGGGTGGAAGGCTCGGCCTCTCGCCTAGTGTTTTGTTCCACTCTTGCCGCCCTAGTTTTCCGTCATATCGGTGTTATGTTCCCGGATTGTTGCGTCCCTTACGCGGTTGGGTTATAATGGGAACCCCTTGATAGTTCGCCTTGATTAAAGCTTTTCCAGCAATGCCCAACATTGGTTTTACCATTTGCCACCTAGCCTCTTTTCCCTTGGGTTTCCGGAGCCCGAAGGTCATCTTATTTTAACCCCCCCCCCGGGCCAGTGCTCCTCTGAGCGTTGGTCCAAACTAGAGCCCTGTGCAGCGCCCCCTCGGGGAAACTCGAGGTTTGGTTTTAGTTGTACGGAGCGCTCATCTGAGTGTGCCCTGAGAAAGAGATATGTGCAGCTCCTATCGGGATTTGTCGGCACATTCGGGCGGTGTTGCTGGACTTGTTATAACCTGTCGAATCATCTTGTTGTACCGAGATACCGAGTCTGATCGGTGTGTCTTGGGTGGAGGTCTATTCCTTCGTTGACCGTGAGAGCTTGTTATGGGCTAAGTTGGGACCCCCCTGCAGGGTTTGATCTTTCGAAAGCCGTGCCCGCGGTTATGGGCGGATGGGAATTTGTTAATGTCCGGTTGTAGATCACTTGAACTATACTTAATTAAAATGAATCAACCGTGTGTGTTACCGTGATGGCCCCTTCTCGGCGGAGTCCGGGAAGTGGACACGGTGTTGGAGTTATGCTTGCGCAGGATGTTCCTTTAGCTTCTCGCTCGTGCTTCGCCTTCTCTTCTCGCTCTCTTTTGCGTATAAGTTAGCCACCACATATGCTAGTCGCTTGCTGCAGCTCCACATATATTTGCCTTGTCCATTCCTATGAGCTTAAATAGTCTTGATCGCGTGGGTGTGAGATTGCTGAGTCCCTGTGGCTCACAGATACTACAACTCCAGATGCAGGTCCAGGTGTTTCTGCTCCAGTTGACGATTACGAGCTTCAGTGGGAGTTCGACGAGGACTCTCAGCGATACTATGTTTCCTTTCCCGATGATCAGTAGTGGTGCCTAGTTGGGGTTATCGATTCAGGACCTTGTCGCATGTTGGGGGTCTTTTCTATTTTGGCGCCGTAGTCGGGCCATGAGTGCTTGTTTGATGGATGTTATTTATGTACTCTGATGTGACGTGGCGAGTGTAAGCCAACTATGTTATCTCCCCCTTTTATTATATATTACATGGGATGTTGTAATGATTGCCTGACTTGCGACATTGCTTTCAATGCGGTTATGCCTCTAAGTCGTGCCTCGACACGTGGGAGCTATAGCCGCATCGAGGGCGTTACAAGTTGGTAATCAGAGCCTTCCCCGACCTTAGGAGCCCCATTGCTTGATCGTTTTTAGCAGCCGAGTTGTGTCTAGAAAAAAAATGTTTTGAGTCCTTAGGAATTATATATCGGAGAGCTTAGGAATTCTTTTTACTTCCCAGTCTCCTCATCGCTCTGGTAAGGCATCCTGGCGTAGAGTTTTGACTCTTCTCTTCTAAAATTTCACTAAAATTTTTTTTAGGATCACGCGAGTATCTTGGTTTTGTTCCGATGGTTTTGTGACGAGAACATTGTTCTTGGTGCCTCCTGTCTTTAGGGGTTGTGGCAGTGTCCCGGGGAGTTGAGCTCCGAGGTGTTGTCGTCACAATTTTATCGTTGCAATTCTGGTATACTTGAGATATGTTCGCCGACATCGAAAATCTCTTTTATGCAGTTCGTTGGTGAGATAACCTCGACGCCACCCAGTACTGGGGCGGGAGTTCGGGAGTATCGCCATAACTTGTATAACGGATGCTTTTCGAAGGTTGAGGTAGATGGTTTCCGAAGTTTTCCTGGTTATGTGTTGAAGGATGGATACAGCTGGATGTAGGATTTGCTAGTTTGGGTGAGATATTGTGCTTCCCCTGTATCCCCAACACCTGATTGCATAACCGGAAAGGTTCGGGAGTTTCATAGGTGGGAATTCTAGTAGCTCTAGTTCTTCTTCCACGGATATTGGTTTGAGATTGGGATTTCTTACCGATTATTCGTTCTTGATCCGTACCTTGTTGATTTATTTCTCTACCTTAATTCTTCGTGGCTTCGCAATTTATGGATATGTGATCAATTGAAGAGGAATGCATTCGTTCATTTTGTTCGGATGTGAAGACTATATGTTGCAATTTTCATTCCGTTGGATTCAGCTTCTATATTGTTGTCTATCTATGTGCTAATGGTGGTCAACCTCTTCAGGATGGCTCCTCCAACGCGCACGACTCCGAATCCTAATCCGCCTCCACCTCCGCCTCCTCCGGAAGCATGGCAAGCTGTGATGGCCGCTACTAATGCAAACACACAGTTGATCATGCAAATCCTTCAAGAGCGCAATCAAGGCAGTCAAGGGAATCAAGGCCATAATCAGCACCACTTTGCTACTCTGAACCAGTTCCTTGCTAATGGCCCAAAGACGTTCAGCGGTTGTGTTGAGGCTACCGACGCTGACGATTGGCTAGTGGATCTGGGCAAGCATTTTGAATGCAGCAACGTCAGGCCTGAAGATTTCGTCAAGTTCGCTTCTTTCCAGCTCAAAGATCAGGCTGCAGAGTGGTTCCAGCAGTACAAGGATTCCAGAGGTGGACGTGTTATCACTTGGGATGATTTCCGTCAAGATTTCCGCGCTCATCACATCCCTCAAAGTGTGGTTGAGAGTAAGCGTCAGGAATTCCGCAATTTGAAGCAAGGCTCTTTGTCTGTCTATGACTACAACAAGTTGTTCCAGAAGCTCGCCCGTTTTGCCAAGCAGGATGTTCCTGATGAGAAGAGCATGATCTATCAGTTCAGGGGTGGTCTTCGTGAGGAAATTCAGCTCGCTCTTGTCCTCTTTGAGCCGTTGAGATACGATGAGTTCTACAACATGGCACTGAAGCAAGAGGCTGCTCAGATGAGATGTGATGCTTCCAGGAAGCGTGCCAGAGATGTTACTCCGTCTTCCTCTACTCAAGTGGTCAAGCAGCAGAAGTATTGGCTTCCTCCTCCTCCGTTCCGTCAGCCGTATCAGCAGAAGAGTAAAGGTGGCAGTGGTTTCTCCAACCCACCCAACCCAGGCTTTCAGAACAAGTCTTCGTCTCAAGCGCCAAGATCGAGTGCTCCGTATCACCGTCCGCTTTCAGAGGTCACGTGCAACAAGTGCCAACAGAAGGGTCACTATGCCAACAAGTGTACCAACCAGAGGCGTCTTCCTCCTCCTCCTCCTGTCAGATCGGCAAGTACAGCTGTGGTCAAGCACAATCCCAAGCACGCCAAGGTCAATATGGTGAATGCAGCTCAGGCAGAGGACTCGCCAGATGTGATCATGGGTAACCTTCCTGTTAACGATGTTCCTGCAAAAGTTCTTTTTGACACAGGTGCATCGCATTGCTTCATTTCCAAACCTTTTGCATCAAAGTATGAGTGTGATTATCAGTATCTGCAAAGTTCCTTGCAAATTGTGTCACCGGGCAAGCAGATGACAGCTAACACCTGCGTCCCTGAGGTTACTATCTCATTGGGTGACTACAAGTTCCTTTCTTCCCCAATTGTTCTCGGTAACTCGGATATTGATCTTATTCTCGGAATGGATTGGCTTTCTAAGCACAAGGCACATCTTGACTGTGCTGCCAGGCAGATTCAATTGACTCATTCGTCTGAGGATGTCATTGTTTTTGCCGCTCGGGATAATTCCATCCGGTTGTTTTCTCTCAATGAGAAGGGTGAATTGGATGCCATCTCTCAAATTCCTGTCGTGTGCGAATATCAAGACGTCTTTCCAGAAGAACTTCCAGGGATGCCTCCAAACCGGCCGGTTGAATTCGTTATTGAACTTGAGCCCGGTACGGAACCTGTGTGCAAACGTCCCTACAAGCTCGGCCCCGAAGAGTTGAAGGAGCTGAAGAAACAACTCGATGAGCAAGAAAGATTGGGTCTCATTCGGCCTAGTACTTCTCCGTGGGGTTGTGGTGTTCTTTTTGTGAAGAAGAAGGATGGATCGAGTCGACTTTGTGTTGATTACCGTCCAGTAAACAAGAAGACCATCAAGAACAAATACCCACTTCCCAACATCAATGAGCTGTTCGAACAACTCAAGGGTGCTCAAGTATTCTCCAAGCTTGATCTCCGTATGGGTTATCATCAGATTCGTATTCGTGAGCAAGATATTCCCAAGACGGCGTTCAGAACAAGCTTTGGTTCATATGAATACACCGTCATGTCTTTTGGCCTCGCCAACGCTCCTCCGACGTTCTCTCGCATGATGAACTTCATCTTCAACCCCTACACCAATGAATTCGTTTTGGTCTATCTCGACGACATTCTGGTTTTCTCGAAGAACAAGGAAGATCATGCCAAGCACTTGCGTTTGGTACTTGACAAGCTCAGAGAACATCAGTTCTACGCCAAGTTCTCCAAGTGTGAATTTTGGCTCGATGAGGTTCTTTATCTTGGTCATATCATCTCCGCCAAGGGCATTTCCGTGAATCCTGAGAAGGTGTCTGCAATTGTGAATTGGGAACCTCCTCAGAACGTAAAGCAACTCCGCAGTTTTCTCGGTCTCGCAAGCTATTGCAGAAGATTCGTTGAAAACTTTTCTAAGATCGCCAAGCCTCTCTCAAATCTTCTTCAGAAGCACGTCAAGTACGTTTGGTCTCCGGAGTGTGATATTGCTTTCAACTCTTTGAAAGAGAAATTGATCACTGCTCCAGTTCTGACTCCGCCTGATGAAACCAAGCCGTACGAGGTCTTTTGTGATGCCTCTCTCCAAGGTCTCGGTGCTGTACTGATGCAAGAGAAGAAAGTTGTTGCTTATACCTCTCGCCAGTTGAAACCTAATGAGAAGAACTACCCCACTCATGATCTCGAGTTGGCGGCAGTTGTGCATGCTTTGTTAACTTGGAGACATCTTCTATTGGGAAGGAAAGTGGACATTTTCACTGATCACAAGAGTCTCAAGTACATCTTCACTCAGCCTAATCTCAACCTCAGGCAGACTCGATGGGTCGAAATGATTCAAGAGTACAATCCGAGTATCGAGTATACTCCAGGCAAGGCTAATGTGATTGCTGACGCTTTGAGCAGAAAAGCATATTGCAACAGTCTGATTCTCAAGCCTTATCAACCCGAGCTTTGTGAAGCTTTCCGCAAACTTAATCTGCAAGTTGTTCCTCAAGGTTTCCTCGCCAACCTTCAAGTCTCTCCTACCTTAGAAGACCAGATTCGCCAAGCCCAACTTCTTGATGCTATGGTGAAGAAGGTGAAGATTGGTATTGCAAAGAGTCAGTCCAAGTACAAGTGCTACCGACTTGATGACAAGGACACTCTCTTCTTCGAGGATCGAATTGTTGTGCCCAAAGGTGAACTCCGTAAGGTGATCATGAACGAGGCTCACAACTCTCTCCTCTCCATCCACCCTGGTAGTAC
Organism: Triticum aestivum; assembly: GCF_018294505.1. NCBI lineage: Eukaryota > Viridiplantae > Streptophyta > Magnoliopsida > Poales > Poaceae > Triticum > Triticum aestivum. The sequence goes on along the minus strand of NC_057809.1, from coordinate 230,248,734 downwards.
GAAGATGTATCAGGACCTCAAGCAAGCTTATTGGTGGACTCGAATGAAGCGCGAGATCGCTCAATTCGTGAACGAATGTGATGTCTGCAGAAGAGTGAAGGCAGAACACCAAAGGCCAGTTGGTCTCCTCCAACCTCTTGCCATTCCAGAATGGAAGTTTGACCACATTGAAATGGACTTCGTGACTGGGTTTCCAAAGTCCAAGCGTGGCAATGATGCTATATTTGTCGTCATCGACAAGCTGACCAAAGTGGCTCATTTTCTGCCTATCAAAGAGTCAATCACTACAGCTCAATTGGCGGAACTCTATACCTCTCGCATTGTCTCTCTGCACGGTATTCCTCAAGTGATATCTTCAGACCGTGGCAGCATCTTTACCTCCAAGTTTTGGGATTCTTTTCAGAAAGCCATGGGCACCAACATCCGCTTCAGCACAGCTTTCCATCCTCAAACAAGCGGTCAAGTCGAGCGTGTCAACCAAATTCTCGAAGATATGCTCAGGGCTTGTGTGATCTCCTTCGGCATGAAGTGGGAGGATTGTCTTCCTTATGCTGAATTCTCGTACAACAACAGCTTTCAAGCAAGTTCGGGCAAGGCCCCCTTTGAAATTCTGTATGGCAGGAAGTGCCGTACCCCTCTCAACTGGTCTGAAACCGGTGAACGTCAGCTGCTGGGTAATGACTTAATCACAGAAGCAGAAGAAATGTGCAAAGTCATTCGTGATAACCTAAAAGCAGCCCAGTCCCGCCAGAAGTGCTACTATGATAGTAAGCACCGTGATCTGGTTTTCGAGATCGGAGATCATGTTTACCTCCGCGTCTCTCCCATGAAAGGTACTCGTCGCTTCGGTATCAAAGGGAAGCTTGCCCCTAGATACGTGGGACCTTTCAAGATTGTCAGCAAGAGAGGCGACCTCGCCTATCAACTCGAGCTTCCATCAAACTTTGCAAATGTTCATGATGTGTTCCATGTCTCTCAGCTTCGAAAGTGCTTCAAGACTCCTGACCGCACCGTCAACTTCGAGGACATTGAGCTCCAAGAAGATCTCTCCTATCGTGAGCACCCAGTTGCTATTCTCGAAGAGACTGAACGCAAGACTCGCAACAAGTCAATCAAATTTCTCAAAGTCAAGTGGTCACACCATTCCGACCGTGAAGCTACCTGGGAACGCGAGGATCACCTCCGTTCTGAGTACCCGGAGTTCTTTCAGTCCTAGATCTCGGGACGAGATCTTTTCGTAGTGGTGGAGTGTTGTAACGCCCCAGATATGCTTTCCATATTTGTATCCAACTCTTGCCGTCCCCGGCGCTAAGTTATATTTATTTCTCGGGTTCGGGTCTTTGTCTCCGTGCGTTGTTTTCGTTTTCATGCATCTCATATCATGTCATCTCGTGCATTGCATTTGCGTACATGTTCATCTCATGCATTCGAGCATTTTTCCCGTTGTCCGTTTTGCATTCCGGCGCTTCGTTCTCCTCCGGTGGTCATTTCTACCTTTCTTTCTTGTGTGGGGTTTAAACATTTCCGGATTGGACCGAAACTTGCCAAGCGGCCTTGGTTTACTACCGGTAGACCGCCTGTCAAGTTTCGTATCATTTGGACTTCGTTTGATACTCCAACGGTTAACCGAGGGACCGAAAAGGCCTCGTGTGTGTTGCAGCCCAACACCCCCCAAATTTGGCCCAAAACCCACCAAACTCTGCTCCATCGTCTCGGTCGTTCGATCACGATCGTGTGGGCGAAAACCGCACCTCATTTGGACTCTCCTAGCTCCCTCTATGCCTATATATACACCCCTCCGTTTTCGGATCTCTCCCTCTCCCCGAAACCCTAAAAAAAACATCCCCGCCAGATCCGCGCCGACGGACGTGTCCGCCCCCGGCCGGACATCGTCCGCCCGCCGCCGCCATCCAACCCGCCGCCGCCACGTGTCCCCGCGGGACCGCATCGCCGCCGCCGTCCCGGCCCGGGAGGCCCAGGAGGGGCCCCCGCGAGCCCGCGCCCCCGCGCCTCCTCCTTCCCCGAGCGCCGCCGCCTTCCGCGCCTCCGGCGACCGGCGCCGCCGCGGGACGCCGTCGCCGCCACCGCACCGGCCGCCGCCGCGCCGGGCCCCGCCGCCCGTCCGCTCCTCGCCGCGCGCCCGCGCCTCCGGGGCCGCGCCCTCGCCCGCGGTCGGCCTCGCCGGGCCACCTCGCCGCCGCCTCGCCGGCCTCCCCTCCTCCACCGGCTCCGGCGAGCTCGAGCTCCGCCGCCGGCGCCGCCTCGGCTTCCGCGCCGCGATCCCGATCTGGATCCGGTCGCGTGAACAGTAAACCCTAACCCCGATTTTTTTTGCTAAGTCCTGAAAATTTTGATCCATGTTGCTCTGTTCGAGGTCCCGTAACTTTGCAACCGTAGCTCCGTTTTGGGCGTATGATATATCAAAATCTTCGCCTCGACATGTGCATCATTTCATTCCATTGCATCATTTGCATTTGAGGTCATCTTGATACCCAAAATGCTGTTAGAAGGAGGCTTCGTGAGTTAAATTGCAGATCCGTTAGTTCATCATGCACTTTTGTCATTTTTGCTATGTTTAATTCGTGCATGATATGCCTGTGCCCCTTTGGGATGTATTGTGAAGCATTTTGTCTTCTTTCCAGAGGTGCCTCCCATGCATTTTTAGGATGTGTGTGTTGTCTTGTGCAAGCTTGCGAAGAGAGGTACCTGAGATTGCAGATTTCAGGGACTTAGTGATTTTCGCTAAGTCTGGGATATTTTAGTTCATGATGCTATATGTCCAGCTTGTTTCCTAGTGATCCGTGCCTCTTTTGAGGATGATCAGTAAGGGAGTTTCAATATTTAAGTTATGCTCTATCCATCCATGTCTTTGTTGGCATTTGTGGAGTGCTCTAGGTTGACTCAATCGAGCTCAACTTTTGCTTCGTTGTTAATCTGGGCAGATCGTCAACTTGTTTGCGATTTCGCCGATGCTACCGTTAGTGTTCCATGCATGCTATGCCTTCGTTCTTGCCATGTGTAGCTAGCACTTTGTGCCTTCTTGCTGGTTATATGCTTTCCTTGCCATGACTTGCACCGTAGTGAGTGCATCGAGCTCGTTTACATGCCTTCGTGAGTTAAATTTCAGCATGTCTCAGTTTTCACTAAGTCTGAAAACTGATTGTGTTCGAGCGATGTTCGTGAGCTCGGTAGAGTATTTTGTGAACCCTTTTGGCCCCAGGTCACTTTGGGTGTTTTATTAAGCTTGTTGAGTAGCTCCATGCCATGTTCTTACTTGTCATGTTCAGGTTTTCTATCATGTTGTTTTGCTGCTCCGAAGAGAGCTTCGTGATCTGAAATTTCAGACTAGTGTTAATTTCACTAAGTCTGAAATCTGTTTTGCATTTGCGTTTTAGCCATGCTTGTTTGAACCTCTTAATGGATGAATTTGCCTATGGCTCAGTGCTAGTGTTTTGTCAACCATCTTGTGTACATCACTGCCATGTATTTTGTTTTCATGTTTGGTGGCTGTAGCATGTTCATTTCGTTGCATTTAGATGCCTACTTGCTGTAAATCGCAGACCGGTGTCATGTCTTAAAACGCTCGCCATTTCTAAACCGTAGCTCCGATTCCTATGATCTTTATATCGTTTTCAAGCGATTTCATCCCCTCTATCCAGTGGCACACTTGGTTTCCCAAGTTGATGCCAGGTTCATGCATTTTCTGTCATATCTTGCATTTTGCATCCCGCATCGCATCCCGCATAGCATATCGTCATTTCATCATATTGCTTGGTCTTGCCCGTGGTTGATTGTATCCTTGTTGCTTGTTTGTCTTGTTGGGTAGAGCCGGGAGACGAGTTCGCTACCGAGGAGCCCGTTGAGTTTGCTTGTGAGGATCCAGTCAACTCTGACAACTGTGCAGGCAAGATGATCATACCCTCGAAATCACTACTATCTTTGCTATGCTAGTTTGCTCGCTCTTTTGCTTTGCCACTGCTGCGATGCCTACCTTTTGCTTGTCAGCCTCCCAATTGCCATGTTGAACCTCTAACCCACCATTGTCCTAGCAAACCGTTGATTGGCTATGTTACCGCTTTGCTCAGCCCTTCTTATAGCGTTGTTAGTTGCAGGTGAAGATTGGAGCCGTTCCTTGTTGGAGCATTTATTTACTTGTTGGGATATCATTATATTGCTATGTTATCTTAATGCATCTATATACTTGGTAAAGGGTGGAAGGCTCGGCCTCTCGCCTAGTGTTTTGTTCCACTCTTGCCGCCCTAGTTTTCCGTCATATCGGTGTTATGTTCCCGGATTGTTGCGTCCCTTACGCGGTTGGGTTATAATGGGAACCCCTTGATAGTTCGCCTTGATTAAAGCTTTTCCAGCAATGCCCAACATTGGTTTTACCATTTGCCACCTAGCCTCTTTTCCCTTGGGTTTCCGGAGCCCGAAGGTCATCTTATTTTAACCCCCCCCCCCCCGGGCCAGTGCTCCTCTGAGCGTTGGTCCAAACTAGAGCCCTGTGCAGCGCCCCCTCGGGGAAACTCGAGGTTTGGTTTTAGTTGTACGGAGCGCTCATCTGAGTGTGCCCTGAGAAAGAGATATGTGCAGCTCCTATCGGGATTTGTCGGCACATTCGGGCGGTGTTGCTGGACTTGTTTTAACCTGTCGAATCATCTTGTTGTACCGAGATACCGAGTCTGATCGGTGTGTCTTGGGTGGAGGTCTATTCCTTCGTTGACCGTGAGAGCTTGTTATGGGCTAAGTTGGGACCCCCCTGCAGGGATTGATCTTTCGAAAGCCGTGCCCGCGGTTATGGGCGGATGGGAATTTGTTAATGTCCGGTTGTAGATCACTTGAACTAAACTTAATTAAAATGAATCAACCGTGTGTGTTACCGTGATGGCCCCTTCTCGGCGGAGTCCGGGAAGTGGACACGGTGTTGGAGTTATGCTTGCGCAGGATGTTCCTTTAGCTTCTCGCTCGTGCTTCGCCTTCTCTTCTCGCTCTCTTTTGCGTATAAGTTAGCCACCACATATGCTAGTCGCTTGCTGCAGCTCCACATATATTTGCCTTGTCCATTCCTATGAGCTTAAATAGTCTTGATCGCGTGGGTGTGAGATTGCTGAGTCCCTGTGGCTCACAGATACTACTACTCCAGATGCAGGTCCAGGTGATTCTGCTCCAGTTGACGATTACGAGCTTCAGTGGGAGTTCGACGAGGACTCTCAGCGTTACTACGTATCTTTTCCGGATGATCAGTAGTGGTGCCTAGTTGGGGTTATCGATTCAGGACCTTGTCGCATGTTGGGGGTCTTTTCCATTTTGGCGCCGTAGTCGGGCCATGAGTGCTTGTTTGATGGATGTTATTTATGTACTCTGATGTGACGTGGCGAGTGTAAGCCAACTATGTTATCTCCCCCTTTTATTATATATTACATGGGATGTTGTAATGATTGCCTGACTTGCGACATTGCTTTCAATGCGGTTATGCCTCTAAGTCGTGCCTCGACACGTGGGAGCTATAGCCGCATCGAGGGCGTTACAACAACAATGGCCCGAACCAGTATAAATGTTGTGTCTTGTGTTCTTTGGGCCTGGCTGAGGGAGTCTTGGACTAAGGGGTCCTCGGGCATCCGGCCTGTTAGCCATTGGTCGGACTGGTGGGCTATGAAGATACGAAGACCGAAGACCGCACTTGTGTTCGGATGGGTGTCAGGACCCCGACTCAATGCCACATCGATCTAGCATGTAACACCTCATATCACCTTGCGGCCTCACGCACGGTATCCCCACGGGTGTCGCCTTACCTTTGCCCGGGACCGTTTGCGCATTTTGGCACACGTATATGATAGTGTCGCTAGCATCCATATGATAAAGAGCCCGGGCTGACATGGCTAGTCGTAAACCCAAAGTGGCACTAACTTACAGGGACAGGCATCCATGACCCAGCATCGAACGTGTCGGTCATCAATGAGTGAATCCAGGCTGTAGCACTGGGCTAACAGGACTCCGGTGAACCGGGCTGTAGCGGGCTAGCAGGACTCCGGTATTCATCGCGTGACATTTCCCCGAAGGGACAGACACAGGATCGAAGAAGGACACATGCCGGCCTGCCTAAGTGTTCCGGAGCAGTAGCAAGCTTCCAGGGCTCAGTGGAAGCACTAGGAGACATTTCCCGGTAAGAGAGGCTACTAAGAATAAACAACTAGATAGTCAGATCCCACACATAGCAATACACATTACACGTACGCATAACATGCAAGTATGTGCTGTACAACATGGCATCACAGCATAACTCAACAATCATATAGATAAAGGCTCAGAAGAGCCATCATAGCATGTATTGCAAACAGGGGTCACAAAACCCATCATACAGAGCATACAAGCAACAAGCGGAAGCATTACATGTCTGGGTACAGACATCTACAAATGAAAAAGGCTGAAAACCTGACTAACTATAACGTCCGACCAAGATCGTAGCTGAGGTACAAGCTACTCGTCGAAGTCCACGAGAACACTAATAAGACCAAAGTCTCCGCTGCAAAAACATAAGTAAAGCAACATGAGTACAAAGGTACTCAGCAAGACTTACATCAGATCCTATTATACATGCATGTGTATCAAGAAGGTAATGTGGGGTTTAGTTGCAGCAAGCCAGCTTTGACTCTGTGGCTATCCTGTTCTACGACTACCAGAAACTCTGGAGGTGAGACAACGTACACGAGTCCACTAAGCACCACACAATACACTACTATGGAATCATCCCCGTCTCCCTACGGAAAGGCCATCCATAGCACTCACACTTGTCTTGAGTATTTTAGGGTATCCACTTCAAGTTGTCTATGTACCATGTAAGCATCCAAGAAGTCCATAACCGCGGACCCGGCTATTCGAATAGATCATGTTAACCCTGCAGGGGTGTGCTTCTTCACACACGCTCTTGCCACTTACCTCCATGTACACATCATGTATCTCGGCAACCTTCAAGCGGAAGCCTGGCGAGGGTGTCGGCCACGACCTGACTAACCACACAAGACTCTAATCCAGGTTTATCGCCTATTCGGGTTCCATCTGCAATTAGATCCGGTCGGGGTGTCGCTCACGGCCCCAAACGATGTGAGCAGGGTTCCCAAGCCCACCATCCGGGTGCCACTTGGTACACCGTGCCACCTGTGCCTAGTCTGTCCCAAGCCCACCCTGCCGGGTGCCACTTGGTAGAAAAATAGCACTACCTACAAACACCAAAAACTAATTGCGACTCCTGGACAGAGATCAAGTTGGCTAATAAGTCGAGAGGGGTACTTAAGCATTCCAATGTGTGGTAGTATCGAGTCATTGGACAACATACATCGAACTCAGTGCTTAAGGATGGTTCTAGTGAGACAACCCACCATGTACTCCTACATGGCCTCTCACCGCTACCTTTACCAAATCGTGTTCACACGCTTCACTCTCAGCATCAGAACATATCATAACACTCCAATTCATTCCCAATGAATCAGACCTGACACACTCTAAGCAATAGCAGGCATAGCATGGTAGGAACACCACATGGCTCAATCAACTCCTACACATGCTAGTGGGTTTCAACTATTTACTGTGGCAATGACAGGTCATGCAGAGGAATGGGTTCAACTACCGCAGCACAAAGTAGCAGATGAATCGTTGTTGTCCTAATGCAATAACTGAGAGCAGGAGCAAGAGAGTAGGGTTTTATCGAAATGAACAAGGGGGTTTGCTTGCCTGGTAAATCAACAAGGGAGGCACTGCTTCACAGACAGGTACTCTGGAACGTCTCCGGAGCAGGACCTATCGAGAAGGAACGGTGCCGGCAATCAATACACAATCATATGCAACAATATGATGCATGAACATGGCATGTAGATGTGATGCTGTTTGAGCTAATGCAACTAGTAATCATTTGGTTTGAAGTCCATTTGAACCAAAGGTTCAAATGCATCTCCAAATTAAGCTCCTACATATGCCATAATGTGTTTTCTCATATTCAGCATGTATAAGTTGGTTTGTCATGCATGAAACTAATACAGATGGAAAGATTGCATTTTTCTGATAATTTTTCATATATAAATTATTTTAATCTGAGCTACGGTTGAAATTGTTATGAATTTTTGAAGTTTAAATCAATTTCTGAAATTTTCTGATTAATTTAAATCCAGAAATATATATATTGCGCCAGCATGACGTCAGCACGACGTCAGCAGTCAACTGTGGCTGACTGGGGTCAAACCTGAAGTGTGGGGTCCACACGTCAGTGACAGGGGGTTAAATTAACTTAATTAAAAGGTTAGGGGGCACCGGGGCCCACATGTCAGCCTTAGGGGGTTAATTAACAGTGATTAGCACTAAGCTAACCACCTGCCGACGGGGCCCACTCGTCAGGCTGGCGAGGTCGTCGGCGGCGACCTCTGGACGCGGCGGCGTTCGCGAAATAGGCCATGGGGGCGGCGTCGGAGAGCACCAGGGCGTAGCCCGGGCTCTCGCGCATCTGGTGGGACAGGTGGGAGGAGCGGGGAAGGCCGGAGCTCGCCGGAGCAAAGCTCGCGGCGGCGGCCGGAGCTCGGCTTCGAGCGGGAATGGGCTGCGGGGTACAGGGAGGCCACCTGAGGGGCTCGGCGGCACCCTCGTGGCACTGGGAGCGCGAAGGGACGCTCGGTTTGGGCGGAGGCGGGCCGAGACGGCGACGGCGACATGGACGGCGGCGAGAGGCTTCGGCCGTGGTGGGGAACGGCACTACGGCGCGGAAACGAGGGGGAGAAGAGAGGGGAACGGCGGCGGAGCTCACCGCGGACCTCCAGGGCTGCTCGTTGTGGCCGGGGACGCGTTGGAGACGGCGAATCGGAGTCGGCGGTCGACGGCGTCCGAGGAGGAAGACGATGGCGACGGCGGCTCTACGGGGCGTCCGGAGGTTCGTGGCTCGACGAGGAGGTGGAGGGGGTTGTGGCGGAGCTCGGAAGCGTGTCGGGGAGGCGAGGGGAGGCCGGTGGCCACGGCAACGGCGAGCGGCGGCGGCGATGGCGCTCGGGTGTGCGAGGGAGAGAGCAGGGGGAGAGGAGGAGGGCGAGGGAGAGTGCGAGGGGGTCGGGGTGGCTGCGTGGCGTCGTCCAGGGCATCCAGACGAGGAGGGGAGAGGGCAGGCAGGCAGGCGAGCTGGTGGCGTGGCGCGGTGGCGCGCGCGCGCGCCGGGCACGCTCCCCTCCCTCTGTCGAGGACGAAGACGACAGAGGAGGAGGCGGCCTGGGCCGCCTGCTGGCTGGGCCGGCCTGCTGCTGCTGGGCCAGAGGCGCCAGGCAGAAGCCCAGGTAAGGTTTTCCTGTTTAATTCTGTTTTCTATTTTTTTCTGACATTTGTTTTGATTTAATTAAAATATTAAATCATTTAATTACCTTATGCCAATTTTTGCAGGAGCTAGCTATAATATTCCAGAGCTCCTTTATAAATGGCATAATTTTTGGACCATATTTCATATATATAACAATATATATCCAAAGCAAATAATTATCGGATTAATCCAAATGGCCAAAATTAAATATCCATGAGCTCCTAAAAATATTGGTTTGATTTTATCTCTGTCCAATATTTTCAGAGGGCAACATGAGCATTTTCTTGGACCCTTTTGGAGAAATTTTTTTATTTGGGTCATTTTCAAAAATGATGCTGAGGGTTCCACCAATCCTCATTTCAAATTTAAATGAAAATTTAAACATGATGCACAATGACTAGCTAGTCTAGGTCATACCATACTAGGGATGTGACAACTCGCCCCCACTTGAAAGAATCTCGTCCCGAGATTCAGGGGTTGACGGAAAGAAAGCGGGGTACTCCAGTCGAAGACGATCTTCTCGCTCCCAAGTAGCTTCTCTCTCGGAATGATGAGACCACTGAACTTTGAGAAACTTGATGTTCTGACGTCGAGTGACATGCTCTGCTTGATCAAGAATGCGAACCGGGTACTCTCGGTATGTGAGGTTATCTTGGAGATCAAGCGTTTCGTGGTCCATTCCGCGGATAGGATCCGAGAAGCAACACCTGAGTTGAGAGACGTGGAAGACATCATGAACTCGAGAAAGATGTGGGGGTAGTTCCAACTGGTAGGCAACCTCTCCTCATTTAGCGAGAATGCGAAAAGGACCATTGTAACGAGGAGCCAACTTGCCCTTGATACCGAAACGATGGGTACCTTTCAAAGGAGTAACCCGAAGGTAAGCTTTGTCGCCAATTTCATAAGTCATATCCTTATGATGACGATCGTACTGGCTCTTTTGACGGGATTGGGCTGTTTTCAAATTCTCACGAATGATGTGAACTTGCTCTTCTGCCTCCTGGATCATGTCCGGTCCAAAGAATTGTCTTTCACCGGTTTCTGACCAGTTCAAAGGTGTTCGACATCTTCGTCCATAGAGAACCTCAAAAGGAGCTTTCTTGAGGCTGGATTGGTAGCTATTGTTATAAGCAAACTCGGCGAAAGGAAGACATTTCTCCCAATCCATACCAAATGAGATAACGCAAGCTCTGAGCATGTCTTCGAGAATTTGATTGACCCATTCCACCTGACCACTCGACTGAGGGTGGAAAGCGGTACTGAAGGAAAGATGGGTTCCCATGGCAGTTTGGAAACTCTCCCAGAAATGAGAAGTGAAAAGACTGCCACGGTCTGAATTGATCTCTAGTGGAACACCATGAAGTGATACTATTCGAGAAATGTATAAGTCAGCAAGCTGACTAGCAGTGATATTTTCTCGAACAGGAAGGAAGTGAGCCACTTTGGAAAGACGATCAACGACTACGAAGATAGCGTTATTCCCTCTCTTGGTCCTGGGAAAGCCGGTGATGAAGTCCATACCAACTTTATCCCATTTCCATTCCGGAATAGCTAAAGGCTGAAGGGTGCCAGCAGGTCTTTGATGCTCTGCCTTAACGCGACGACAAACGTCACATTTAGCAATGAACTCAGCGATTTCTCTCTTCATCCTAGTCCACCAGAACCTCTGGCGTAGGTCCTGATACATCTTAGTGCTACCGGGATGAATCGTGAGAGGAGATTCATGCGCCTCCTTAAGAATCAATTTTCGCAGATGTTGATTCTTGGGAACCACCAAGCGATTCTCAAAGAAAACAACACCACGATCATCCATAGAGAAACATCCACCAACTCCCTTCTTAATGTTTCTCTTAATGCGGATAACACCCCTATCAAACTTCTGGTCAGAGATGATCTGATCCTCAAGGGTAGGTTTCGCCACTAAGGTAGAGAGGAATCCGTGAGGAGCGATGTGAAGGTTAAGCTTACAGAATTCCTCATGGAGAAATGGTTGGCCTTGCTGCAGCATGAGATTGTTGCAATAGGATTTACGGCTTAGAGCATCAGCCATGACATTGGCTTTGCCTGGGGTGTAGGTAATCCCTAGATCATAATCTGTGATTAACTCCAACCAACGTCTTTGCCTAAGGTTCAGATCCGGTTGGCTGAAGATATACTTGAGACTCTGGTGATCGGTGTAGATCTCGCAACGTTTACCAAGGAGGTAATGTCGCCAGGGTTTGAGTGCATAGACTACGGCTGCAAGCTCTAGATCATGTGTAGGATAATTCTCCTCATGTGGATGCAACTGTCGAGATGCATAGGCAATCACATGACGATCCTGCATAAGAATGCAACCTAGTCCCTGTCGTGAGGCGTCGCAGTAGATAATAAAGTCTTTAGTGAAATCCGGTGGCACAAGTATGGGAGCAGAAGTCAGGCGTCTTTTCAGTTCCTGAAAACTGTACTCACACTGTGGGGACCACTCGAACTTTTTATCTTTCTTGAGAAGTTCCGTGAGGGGTTTGGCTACTTTGGAGAAATTTTCAACAAAGCGGCGACAATAGCTGGCTAGACCAAGGAAGCTCCTAACTTGTTTAACGGTTTCAGGTGGAGTCCAATCGAGAACGGCCTTGACTCTCTCGGGATTGACAGCAATGCCCTTACCAGAGATTACGTGGCCTAAGTAGGTCACTTCTGGCAACCAAAATTCACACTTGGAGAACTTGGCATAAAGGCGGTGCTCTCTGAGTTTTTCTAAACAAGTCTAAGATGTTCGGCATGCTCTTCCTCGTTCTTCGAGTAAATAAGAATGTCATCGAGGTAAACCACGACGAACTTATCTAAGTACTCCATGAAGATCGAGTTCATCAAGCGGGAGAATGTAGCTGGAGCGTTAGTTAGACCAAAAGACATGACGGTGTACTCATACTGTCCATAACGAGTGACAAAAGCTGTCTTGGGAATGTCCCCGTTCCTGATCTTAATTTGGTGGTATCCTAACCTCAAATCCATCTTGGAGAAGACTGAGGATCCAGCGAGCTGATCATACAGGTCGTTGATCCTGGGAAGCGGATACTTGTTCTTTATCGTGACCAAATTAACGGGACGATAATCTACAACCATCCGGTCCGTACCGTCTTTCTTCTTGACGAAGAGGACGGGGCAAGCCCAAGGAGAAGAACTAGGACGGATGAAACCCTTTTGCAAGGACTCATCAAGTTGTTTCTTAAGCTCGGCTAGCTCTAAGGGTGCCATCTTGTAAGGTCTCCGGGAGATTGGAGCTGTTCCTGGGATAAGATCTATGACGAACTCTACATCTCTATCAGGTGGAACACCTGGCAGTTCCTCTGGAAAGACATCCGGAAAGTCACGGACTACCGGGATATCTTCAAGGTCTGGAAGAGGGCTGGCATTGAGAGAATAGAGCTGACGCTTTGCAACTCTAGTGGAGACAATGACTATCTTGCCAGATGGGTGTGTAAGCTGAACAGATCTTGTGTAACAATCAATCTTGGCATGATGAGCTGTCATCCAGTCCATACCCAAGATGATGTTAATATCTGAGGACTTGAGGGCTACAAGTGATGCAAGGAACACAAGTCTATCAACAAGGATTTCGTTACCATGGCTGATTCTGGTGGTCTGCCATCTAGACCCTGGGGTTTGGATTTCAAGCGGAGTTGGCATATCACAAAATGACATGTCGTGCAAACGAGCATAGCCTTCAGAAATGAAGGAGTGAGATGCTCCAGTATCGAATAGAACTGATGCTGGGTGACAATTGACAAGGAGTGTACCAAGAACGACATCCGGATCATTATGAGCGTCTTTGGCTGAGACGTGATGCACACGTCCACATTCAGTAGGGGCTAACTTGACACTGATCATCTTGCGTGATGGCTTAACACAGCCAACAGTCTTCTCAGGCTGGGGTGGAGCATAACTAGTCTGAGAGCAATCACGTGCATAGTGTCCTGGCTTCCCGCATGTGAAGCAAGTCCCTGAGGTTGGACGTGGACCCGCACTGACAAGCGGTCTACCAGTAGGCCTGGGTGGAACATATGACTGAGCTGGGGGAGACACCACATGAGATGACCTCGGTGTATAACCGGAAGGAAGAGCGGAGTTTGGAACCCAAATCCGGCGCTTCTGGGAACTAGAGCCAGAGGAGGATCCCAAATCACGGGTGTGCTTACGAGACTCCTCGTAAGTGAGCTGAGCTGTCTCTGCATTGATGGCCTTGTTCACAAGGGCTTGGAACGTATCACAATGATGCAGGTGGAGATCACGACGTAACTTGGGGTTGAGACCCTTTCGGAACCTAGCCTGCTTCTTGGCGTCCGTGGACACTTCTTCTGTGGCATAACGGGCGAGGTTCTCGAACTCTCTACTGTAAGCATCAACAACCATCTTATTCTGGGTGAGACTACAGAACTCTTCTCTCTTGCGATCGATGAGGGCCTGGGGAATGTGATGCTCGCGAAAAGCCTCAGTGAAATCCTTCCTGGTAGGAATCTGGCTAGCTGGAAGCAAAGCCTCATAGTTCTGCCACCAAAGACTAGCAGGACCTTCCAGGTGGTATGCGGCATAGGTGACCTTGTCATCTTCAGCTACGCTCGCGGAACGCAGCTTATGAGTGATGCTACGGAGCCAGTCATCTGCATCGAGTGGCTCGATGGAATGATGAAAGGTAGGTGGGTGCAAGCGAGTGAGATCATGACTGGTAGCAGACCCTTTGAACTGATGTGCGGTGTTCTCCTCGATACGTGCCAACAAACGGTTAGACTCACGCTTGTTCCTCTCCATTTCTAACATGAACTCTGCCAACGAAGGCTGGTCGGGAGGATCCTCATCCCTAGCATCTCCATGGTTCTGGCTACGAGCAACGGAACTTCGCTCAGCTGATGACATCCTGAGAAACGAACCAAGGACGGAGTCAGCATCAACTATGGACTGTAGAATGTAGGACAAGGAATTAGTATCTCTCGAACTCCTAGGGAAATTCCGGCAGCATAACGGCAGTAAAATGCTCAGAATGAGATGTCCTACTAAAAAAATGGGTGGTAACATACTCATCATCATCACTCAAGGTTCTGAGATAGTACTAAACAGACTACACCGGAAGTACTCGAAAACTGGGGTATGACTCTGATCAACAAATCCTAAGGGACTACGGAGTAGTAACACGTGATCCTGATAGACGGAAGAGAAAGCCTAGTTCCTTAACCCCGTAGAAAGGATAGGATGACTCGGATCAGAAGGCCATGAGGTATAAGGAGTAAAAAGAGCCTTACGTTCCTTCCCACAATCAATTCCCTTACATAACTAAAGATTTTCTAGACTCAACTTCGACCAGTTTGGCTTGGTAATCCTACAGGCAGTCAGGCTCTGATACCAGCGCTGTCAGGACCCCGACTCAATGCCACATCGATCTAGCATGTAACACCTCATATCACCTTGCGGCCTCACGCACGGTATCCCCACGGGTGTCGCCTTACCTTTGCCCGGGACCGTTTGCGCATTTTGGCACACTTATATGATGGTGTCGCTAGCATCCATATGATAAAGAGCCCGGGCTGACATGGCTAGTCGTAAACCCAAAGTGGCACTAACTTACAGGGACAGGCATCCATGACCCAGCATCGAACGTGTCGGTCATCAACGAGTGAATCCAGGCTGTAGCACTGGGCTAACAGGACTCCGGTGAACCGGGCTGTAGCGGGCTAGCAGGACTCCGGTATTCATCGCGTGACATTTCCCCGAAGGGACAGACACAGGATCGAAGAAGGACACATGCCGGCCTGCCTAAGTGTTCCGGAGCAGTAGCAAGCTACCAGGGCTCAGTGGAAGCACTAGGAGACATTTCCCGGTAAGAGAGGCTACTAAGAATAAACAACTAGATAGTCAGATCCCACACATAGCAATACACATTACACGTACGCATAACATGCAAGTATGTGCTGTACAACATGGCATCACAGCATAACTCAACAATCATATAGATAAAGGCTCAGAAGAGCCATCATAGCATGTATTGCAAACAGAGGTCACAAAACCCATCATACAGAGCATACAAGCAACAAGCGGAAGCATTACATGTCTGGGTACAGACATCTACAAATGAAAAAGGCTGAAAACCTGACTATCTATAACGTCCGACCAAGATCGTAGCTGAGGTACAAGCTACTCGTCGAAGTCCACGAGAACACTAATAAGACCAAAGTCTCCGCTGCAAAAACATAAGTAAAGCAACATGAGTACAAAGGTACTCAGCAAGACTTACATCAGATCCTATTATACATGCATGTGTATCAAGAAGGTAATGTGGGGTTTAGTTGCAGCAAGCCAGCTTTGACTCTGTGGCTATCCTGTTCTACGACTACCAGAAACTCTGGAGGTTAGACAACGTACACGAGTCCACTAAGCACCACACAATACACTACTATGGAATCATCCCCGTCTCCCTACGGAAAGGCCATCCATAGCACTCACACTTGTCTTGAGTATTTTAGGGTATCCACTTCAAGTTGTCTATGTACCATGTAAGCATCCAAGAAGTCCATAACCGCGGACCCGGCTATTCGAATAGATCATGTTAACCCTGCAGGGGTGTACTTCTTCACACACGCTCTTGCCACTTACCGCCATGTACACATCATGTATCTCGGCAACCTTCAAGCGGAAGCCTGGCGAGGGTGTCGGCCACGACCTGACTAACTACACAAGACTCTAATCCAGGTTTATCGCCTATTCGGGTTCCATCTGCAAGGAGATCCGGCCGAGGTGTCGCTCACGGCCCCAAACAATGTGAGCAGGGTTCCCAAGCCCACCATCCGGGTGCCACTTGGTACACCGTGCCACCTGTGCCTAGTCTGTCCCAAGCCCACCCTGCCGGGTGCCACTTGGTAGAAAAATAGCACTACCTACAAACACCAGAAACTAATTGCGACTCCTGGACAGAGATCAAGTTGGCTAATAAGTCGAGAGGGGCACTTAAGCATTCCAATGTGTGGTAGTATCGAGTCATTGGACAACATACATCGAACTGAGTGCTTAAGGACGGTTCCAGTGAGACAACCCACCATGTACTCCTACATGGCCTCTCACCGCTACCTTTACCAAATCGTGTTCACACGCTTCACTCTCAGCATCAGAACATATCATAACACTCCAATTCATTCCCAATGAATCAGACCTGACACACTCTAAGCAATAGCAGGCATAGCATGGTAGGAACACCACATGGCTCAATCAACTCCTACACATGCTAGTGGGTTTCAACTATTTACTGTGGCAATGACAGGTCATGCAGAGGAATGGGTTCAACTACCGTAGCACAAAGTAGCAGATGAATCGTTGTTGTCCTAATGCAATAACTGAGAGCAGGAGCGAGAGAGTAGGGTTTTATCGAAATGAACAAGGGGGTTTGCTTGCCTGGTAAATCAACAAGGGAGGCACTGCTTCACAGACAGGTACTCTGGAACGTCTCCGGAGCAGGACCTATCGAGAAGGAACGGTGCCGGCAATCAATACACAATCATATGCAACAATATGATGCATGAACATGGCATGTAGATGTGATGCTGTTTGAGCTAATGCAACTAGTAATCATTTGGTTTGAAGTCCATTTGAACCAAAGGTTCAAATGTATCTCCAAATTAAGCTCCTACATATGCCATAATGTGTTTTCTCATATTCAGCATGTATAAGTTGGTTTGTCATGCATGAAACTAATACAGATGGAAAGATTGCATTTTTCTGATAATTTTTCATATATAAATTATTTTAATCTGAGCTACGGTTGAATTGTTATGAATTTTTGAAGTTTAAATCAATTTCTGGAATTTTCTGATTAATTTAAATCCAGAAATATATATATTGCGCCAGCATGACGTCAGCACGACGTCAGCAGTCAACTGTGGCTGACTGGGGTCAAACCTGAAGTGTGGGGTCCACACGTCAGTGACAGGGGGTTAAATTAACTTAATTAAAAGGTTAGGGGGCACCGGGGCCCACATGTCAGCCTTAGGGGGTTAATTAACAGTGATTAGCACTAAGCTAACCACCTGCCGACGGGGCCCACTCGTCAGGCTGGCGAGGTCGTCGGCGGCGACCTCTGGACGCGGCGGCGTTCGCGAAATAGGCCATGGGGGCGGCGTCGGAGAGCACCGGGGTGTAGCCCGGGCTCTCGCGCATCTGGTGGGACAGGTGGGAGGAGCGGGGAAGGCCGGAGCTCGCCGGAGCAAAGCTCGCGGCGGCGGCCGGAGCTCGGCTTCGAGCGGGAATGGGCTGCGGGGTACAGGGAGGCCACCTGAGGGGCTCGGCGGCACCCTTGTGGCACTGGGAGCGCGAAGGGACGCTCGGTTTGGGCGGAGGCGGGCCGAGACGGCGACGGCGACATGGACGGCGGCGAGAGGCTTCGGCCGTGGTGGGGAACGGCACTACGGCGCGGAAACGAGGGGGAGAAGAGAGGGGAACGGCGGCGGAGCTCACCGCGGACCTCCAGGGCTGCTCGTTGTGGCCGGGGACGCGTTGGAGACGGCGAATCGGAGTCGGCGGTCGACGGCGTCCGAGGAGGAAGACGATGGCGACGGCGGCTCTACGGGGCGTCCGGAGGTTCGTGGCTCGACGAGGAGGTGGAGGGGGTTGTGGCGGAGCTCGGAAGCGTGTCGGGGAGGCGAGGGGAGGCCGGTGGCCACGGCAACGGCGAGCGGCGGCGGCGATGGCGCTCGGGTGTGCGAGGGAGAGAGCAGGGGGAGAGGAGGAGGGCGAGGGAGAGTGCGAGGGGGTCGGGGTGGCTGCGTGGCGTCGTCCAGGGCATCCAGACGAGGAGGGGAGAGGGCAGGCAGGCAGGCGAGCTGGTGGCGTGGCGCGGTGGCGCGCGCGCGCGCCGGGCACGCTCCCCTCCCTCTGTCGAGGACGAAGACGACAGAGGAGGAGGCGGCCTGGGCCGCCTGCTGGCTGGGCCGGCCTGCTGCTGCTGGGCCAGAGGCGCCAGGCAGAAGCCCAGGTAAGGTTTTCCTGTTTAATTCTATTTTCTATTTTTTTCTGACATTTGTTTTGATTTAATTAAAATATTAAATCATTTAATTACCTTATGCCAATTTTTGCAGGAGCTAGCTATAATATTCCAGAGCTCCTTTATAAATGGCAAAATTTTTGGACCATATTTCATATATATAACAATATATATCCAAAGCAAATAATTATCGGATTAATCCAAATGGCCAAAATTAAATATCCATGAGCTAAAAATATTGGTTTGATTTTATCTCTGTCCAATATTTTCAGAGGGCAACATGAGCATTTTCTTGGACCCTTTTGGAGAATTTTTTTTATTTGGGTCATTTTCAAAAATGATGCTGAGGGTTCCACCAATCCTCATTTCAAATTTAAATGAAAATTTAAACATGATGCACAATGACTAGCTAGTCTAGGTCATACCATACTAGGGATGTGACAATGGGACTCTCCTTGGTGTGGAAGGCAAGCTTGGCGACCGGATATGTAGATTCCTTTCTTTGTAACCGACCTTGTGTAACCCTAGATCCTTCCGGTGTCTATATAAACCAGAGGACTCAGTCCGGATAGGGCAGATTCATTATCATAGCCACACAAGCTATACCTCTAGGGTTTAGCCATTATGATCTCGAGGTAGATCAACTCTTGTAATACTCATATTCTTCAATATCAATCAAGCAGGACATAGGGTATTACCTCCACAGAGAGGGCCCGAACCGTGGTAAACATCGTGTCCCTTGTCTCCTATTACCATCGACCTTAGACGCACAGTTCGGGACCCCCTACCCGAGATCCGCCAGTTTTGACACCGACATTGGTGCTTTCATTGAGAGTTCCTCTATGCTGTCGCTAAAAGGTTTGATGGCCCCTTCAATCGTCAATAATGATGTCGTCCAAGGAGAAACTTTCCTCCCCGGACAGATCTTGATGTTCGGTGGTGTTGCACTAGCAGGCCAACTCGTTTGGCCATTTGGAGCAGATCGAAAGCTACGCCCCTGGCCATCAGGTCAGATTTGGGAGCTTGCACTACTAGAGAAAAGCCTAGCAGCAGCGCAGGTTTTAGGCCTATCAGTAGCATTGGGTGATGCGCTGCTGATAAGGCGCTACAACTAACGTATAGCAGTAGCGTGCCTCCAACCACGCTACTGCTAAATCGACTTAGTAGTAGCGACTTCTCGGAGGAGCGCTATTGGTAATTAGTAGTAGCGCTTCTCCCTGCCCGTGCTGCTACTATTATTTCGTATTTTATTTCATGTTGTATTCGTACACCTTTACACACGTTTTCATACAACAGGAATTTAGAAATTGTTTTTACATCATAATGAGTTATTACATGACGGGGTGAAAGAACCGTGGACTAGTTTCAAGTGGATGGACATCCACTTGAAACTAATCCGCGGTTCTTTCACCCAATGATATAATAAATATCATCATCATCATATCATTAACAACTTATCATCATAATACATCATTGTCATATAACACCTCCTCAAGATCATCGTTTTCATCAATGAGACATCACATAGCAAATTGGTCACTAGTCGTAATCACAAGTACTCCTCATCATCAGCTCTAACACATTGTATCACATAATAAACATATTGTACCTCATAGGACCTACTACATTCTCTTAGGACCTACTATATTCTCTAAGGTAAAATAGCAAAAAAACAAGATAGCCCCTAACTCTCCATTATGGAGAATGGAGATTATCATGTCTCCAATTCTTGCCTTTCTCTTAATGTTACTTCCAAGAACCTCCTTGCGAATGTCCAAACATTTTTTCCATTCTTTGACTGGCATGTGTTCACCGGTTTTAGAAATCTGATATGCACAGGTGAGCTCCTTAGATTGACCTGGCTGTATGTTCAGAACTGCAAGGCGACCATTCTGATACATCAGATGAGGCACACAATCCATCGGGATTTTCTGTTGAAAAATATAGTAATAACTTCGTAGTTAGCAAAGATGTACTAGTTTTAGAACTATGCGAAAGATGCACGGATGTCGTAATACTAAAAAATCTTACCAGGGTATCTCCATAGAAGTTATCGTGGTTCAACACGTGCACTAGTGGCATGTATTCACCATAATTTGGAGGAGTTCGATAATAGGTATTGTAATTCTCAAGATAAGTACAATAAGGAATCAGATGACTTTTCTCCTTATAAGTTAATTCAGAGCCATCAGTGTAGTGGGTTTTGTCTACCATCTTATGCACATTCTTTGAAGATTCAAAATAAGCTGTCAATGGAAATAAGCTGTCAACTATTTTGAAATAAACTATATAAATTAGTTAATAACTATGTTTGAGAAACTCACATTGCGGTAGAATCGGAAGCGTATCAACATGGACCCAAATGTCCATATTGTCTTGCTCGATGTCAGGATCACCAAGATCCATGGTGACAATCATACCCTCATAAAAACCATACATTTTGCAAAGTGCTTCCCAATATTGGCAACCAAAATGCGTTACGCTCTGAGAATTGTACAGATTTACTTCAAATTCGATATCATGATGCGTCCTTAGGTGTATTTTCTTTATTTGAAAATTTTCATGGTCTTCAAAAGCCATCCTCTCCAAGACATAGCGTCTTGCATGGCATGGGATAAGCTAGTCGAATTGTAAAAGATGAAAATTAGACGTTGAAATAGTTGAAGTCATGCTTAATTACGAAAAAAACACTTGGCATTGTTGCGTACCGTTTCAACATCGAAGGTCTCGTCGAGATTAATGCTGAAGCGTCGATCTTCGTCCAGCTCAACGAACATGTCACACATACCTCAATCATCGTGGCACCAGCTACACTCCCCCGAGAGACTGTCGTCGTCCGAGTACGACATTTCCTACATTCATAATTCAAAGATTAAACTTGTACAATTAAATATATGTACTAAAAAACCTAAATTAGATCATTATTTTTCGAGAAAATCCAGGCCACTCGATATTTCCTACATATTCTAGCACAAGTCATGCCAGAATTCACGGAAAAATCGGCATGACCTTTGCTAAAAAAGGACATATCGAGCGCCTGAAATTTGCCGGAACGGAAATTAATCAACACTCCGGCAAAACATAGACCACTCGGAGGTGTAAACTGAACATGAACGGCCATTTGGGCAACCACATATCCTATTTGAGCAAATATGACATGTTCAACTAGTTTTATTAATTCAACTTGTTCTTACTAAATATAAACTTGCTATAAGAAAAAAACTAGTTCTTTCTAAAAATAAAGTAGTTCAACTAGTTATATTAATTATCTTACTAAAAATACATTAGTTCTATTAGTTCAACTAGTTTATTAATTTACTTACTAAACTAGTTCAACTAGTTTATTAATTTACTTACTAAAAATAAACTAGTTTTTACTAAAAATAAACTAGTTCAACTAGTTATATTAATTTTCTTACTAATTCTATTAAACACTAAAACTAATTCGATGAACTCTAAAACTAATTCTACTTAACAACTACTGCCATAATTAGCATCTAATTTGATGAACCCTAACTAATTAGATGAACTCTGAAATTTAACCCTAAGAACCCTAGATAGGTAGAGGTAGGGGAGGAGGAGGAGGAGGACGTGCTCACCTCTGGCGCCGGCGGAGTTAGGGAGAGGGGCACGCGGCGTCGAGGTTGGGGACGGGGTCGGGGCGGCGGGCGCATGGCGGAGGGCGGCGATATAGGGAGGGGGTGTCAAGGCCGAGGTCGGGGGTGGCGTCGAAGGTGTGCGGAGAGCGACAGGTCGCGCGCGGCGGCCGATGACGATGCAGGGTGGCGACAGCGGAGGAGTAGGGATTTGGGGGAAGTGGCCGCAGGGGAAGAACGAACCACGCGGTTAAGTTAAAAGTAGCAGTAGCGCATTCCAAGAAGTGCGCTGCTGCTACGGTAGCTATAGCGCGTTTCCTAACAAGCGCTACTGTTATTCCTTCTCTTTTTTATTTGCTTTCCATTTAATTTTATTTTCATTAGCAGTAGCGCCTTTGTCCGTGAACACGCTGCTACAAAACAAGTAGCGGTAGCGGGGTTCCACGTAGATCGCTACTACTATGTGTAGCCTATCGGCTAAGCCGTGGGAATTTTAGTAGTAGCGCTTTTGTACTCGGGAGCGCTACTTCTATAACTGTATCTGTAGCGCGGTTTTAAATACCGCGTTGCTGCTAATTAGCACCAGCGTGCGTTTTGACCCCGCGCTACTGCTACTGTTCTGTGTATAAGGTTTTCCCTAGTAGTGTTGAACTATGTTGTGGACATCCATGGAGACTTGATCTTCGCCGGATTCGGGACCGCGGTAGCCGCTCCTAGTCACCCCGGTGATCATGACCTAAATCTGTCATCTGGCCGCATCCAGGAGATTGCTCCTATAACCGCTCTGCCCTAGATCCACGTGCGCCCACTGACACCGAGCTTGATCGTTTATCGATCTTCAAATTCAGCGCCGCGGACATCTTCTATCACTCACCCTTGGGCGATGTGCTAAATTCCTCAAAGAACCTGTCCTTGGCGGAGGACTCACAACCAAACTATATCTGGCTCAAACCAGGGGCCGACGGTGGAGAATTTTGCAGTTCAAGTCGCAGTTTAGGGTTTTTTGGAAAACCTAATTTAGAAAATACTTTTTGGCCAAAGTATTTTTGTAAGAAAATACTATTATGTCCTATACACATGTGATGATCATTGGAAAAAGTTTCGGATCAAGGAGGAGTATAAGAGTTGCAAGATTTATCTGTTTTTAGAGCACTTGCAAATAGCAGACAAAATCCAATCAAACATAGACCAAAACACTCAAAAGTTTTTGTCAAACCACATTTTGTCATGATCTATTAGCTTAAGTGTCGTGGCATGAAAATCAGTGTGTGAAAGTCACACAACCCAAGACCATCCCAACATCTGTAGTTGAGTAATCCTCTTAGCACAGATAAAGAAAGAATGTGATTACTATATGAGTGGCACTAGTTGAAGCAACTTTACTGTCAAAACGAGAAAAGATTGTGTAGAATAGCTTTATTAAAAAAGACAATGTTAGCAAAGTATGACAAAGCACGATTATGTGGATAAAGGACAATATTGATCAGTGTGGTAGTACAAGGAGGAGCGTCGACTCATTCTAATCTATTTTTTTGCAGTTCAACAAAAGTTATGGCGTCCGCCATGCCGCGAGGGAGAGAGGGGGCTTGCGCGCATCCTCGGCAGTTGGCCTGATGGACTCAACCAGTTCAGTGCACATTCTATGTGATTGCTGCAGCGCACATGGACTTAATTCTACCGGATACGCCTTCTACAAGTTATCTACATTGGAATCAAATGGTAGCTAAGATGGTAGCTCTATTTCAAATGTATTATTACTTCATTTTACGAGTGGGAGTAGCGGTGAGAAAACATTGCATCAAATTATTTGTGGCATTAAATGAAGATGCAAAAACACTATCATTCTTGCTTTCTCATGGTCGTGCCAAAATAGTAGCACAAGATCACTAGAGTAAAAACAATAAAAAAGGAACATACCCGGTCATGGGAAATATAACTAAGAGAGGGGCCCTGCGCCGCCAGAACGGTGGGCCTGATGGACTCAGCCAGTTCAGGACTCGATTCTCTCGGATACGCCTTATGCGTGTGGTGAACCTGTAGCTCCACTCAGATGATTCAACTCATGACACCTTTTTGTGTAGTTCACCTAAAATGAAGCAATGTTTGCACCATGCAGCTAGCAAGAAGTACTTGGTCTCATCAGCTGGCGGCTTCTTCTTTATTAGCTGCACTAAAGTTGAGCAACATTACGGTTGGCTATCATGCTCATGCAATGTGCAACTATAATTTGCTTATGCTTTTGTGCAATTCCACTAAAATTGATGGCCACTATGGTGACAGTGGCGGCTAATCTTGCAAAGGCAAATAAAGGGCAATTGCACGAGATTACCCGCATAGTTAGCTCACGAGTTTAGGAACTCCAATTGCCCTTTGTGCAGTTCCACTAAAATCGAGAGAATTTGCCCATGTGACATTTTAGTTCAACTACACAAGACACTCTTTCAAAATAGTGTGTTTTGTGTAGTTAACCAAAAGGTCACAATAGCAACGAGGTGAAATTGATATCTCTATCTGCAAAAAACGATAGAAATAAAATAGTTACTCGTCAATAACCAAATATGAAACATACACAAAATGAAAAGAAGCATCTTCATTACCTTCATGGAAATCATGCAAGGATAGTAGAAATTTTAAAACGACAACATTGCTTCATATTATTGGAAACATTACGATCAACAATGACATTAGTCAAATATTGCATTACTTTAATTGTGGCATTGCTTGTTTTAACAGATACATTAGATTAACAGCAGCTAAAGAGTTGGTACAAGGGCATGGGACAGTGGGGACAGCAGGACATTCACCAACGTAAATAAGAAACTTATCATAATGGGAAAAATAGCAGGAGAGTATCATTCGTAGAACAGTTTAATTGCATCATATTACTGGAGGCATTAGATGAACAATAACATTGGTTGGACATGTCCTTACTGTAACAATGGGATTGCTTCGTTTTACAACCACCCTTACATTAACAACAACAAAAAGTTGGTATAAGGGCATGCAAGAGTGGACGCATCAGCACCATGTACCTACAGGGAGCATAAAGTGGTGATGCCAACATCCAATCAAGATCTGGGCTAGTCCCAATTTTTGTTCTCTTTATCCGCCTTCTACTATGTGAAGGCAGCAAACCTAATCCTAGACATAATCTGTTGACTTATCCCCTAGCCGCTACTTTCTTTACTTTTTAACCAATAATAGATAAGTTCTTTATCATGTCTGTACTGTGTTTTCCCTTTATTTCCTTCTTCAACCAAGAGACTAGTTGGGTATCCAGTCTCTACTACTTTCCCCCTGTTATTTCCTCTTTGAATCAAGTTGATTCATGCTATGACTTCCCCCCCCCCTTTCTTCCTTGTTTGAACCAAGTCCTAGATTTGACTGCATGAAGTATCTTTACCACTAATAATACTAAAAATTTAGGTGGCTTTGGAAGAGCTGATGGAAGTAGAAAAAGATCGACATGCAGCCACATGGGGAGCTGGGGTAGTAGAGCAAAGCCATATTCGAAGGAAGTTATACCTGAGGGTCATCGGGGTGTGGATAGGATGCTGGCGAGAGGTCGGATCTGCCCACAATATAGCTGGGAGGTAGAAGGGGTCCGAGTACGCCCCCCCTCCCGCGTGAGTCGGCACTGTGTCGGAGAGAATTGCATGGGTAGAGGATCGAAACCACCGACAACTATGGGTTTCCTCCCTCATTGCCGATGACCGCGCGAACGATGCACCTAGTCCCCTACACACCCTAACCGGATCCAGCCAGATCAGTGACCAGCGGTGAGCAGAGAGATTATCTTTTTCTCTCCACAACAAGCGCTACAATTTGTGTACATGGCATTAAAGAAAAGAAACTCTCTATTTAATGTGACAAACTGGAAGTCGCACTTTGTAATGTACTATACTACTACCTCCGTCCTGGTTTATTGGTCCACTTCGCATTTTGTGCTAGATTGTGACCTTAGATTTAACAAACAAAATGTTAATGCATGTAACCAAAAATAATATCCTTGAAAACTACGTTCAAATACGAATCCAATGATATAATTTTTAGTGGCATGCATTATTATTTTCTTAGTCAAATCTACGGTCAAAGTTTGACACAAAATACTAAGGCAACCAATAAACCCAGACAGAGGAAGTAAAAACACACACATGCATGCTTTACATTCCGAATCGCTAGCTAGATCTTGAACTATATTTGTTTACATGTACCTCCTTTTTCTATTGGTGTTCTTCTCCATGGCGCAATTCATTGAGACAACATTATAGGAGTATTTAAAAGTCGAGGGCGGGCCTTTCCAAGGCAGTACACGCAGCAGTTTCGCCTAGCCAGTTTGAAAGAGAGGCGATGGGGTGAGGGACTAGAGGATTCAACTTACTTCTGGAAAGGTAGGGTTGTGTGATTTGATGGCTCGTTACTGCTGGAAAGATGGGGTCTTGTGATATGACTGCTGATTATAGTCATTATTACTGCGGCGCTATGACCAGGCTGAGGCTCCCCTTGTCAGATTAAGGGTTCAGGCAAACCGTTGTGAGGTTCGAACTCTGGGGTGCGCACGAAGAACACTCTCTTCCTCGCTCGCACGCTCAATGATTCCATGTCCTAGCTCGATGGACCCAAAGAACAAGACACGCGAGGGTTTATACTGGCTCGGGCCACCTTGCGGTGTAATACCCTACTCCAGTTTGTGGGTGGATTGCCTCGGGGGGCTGAGGATGAACTAATACAATGGATGAACAGCCTCATGAGGTGAGGTGTTCTTGGGCTCGATGAACTAGTGATCTTGCTAGGGTGGAATTAATCTGATCCCAGATGCCTCTCTCTCTCTCTCTCTCTTTGCTAGATGAGTCGATCCCACAACGACCAAGTTTGAAGGGGGACAACTAGTACAAGCCATCCGGACAAAAGGTGGTCTTTTCCTGCCAAAGGTCCTGGTGGTGATGTTGTTGTGGGCTCCGTGATGACCTCCGTCCTACCGTCCTGCTGGTCTTGGTCTTGTTGCACCGATATGGAAACCTTTGCCTGATTCCTCGGGACCCCGCGCCTGCACTTTCCTCCTTAGCACCAAATAGGAAACCGGTACACTACGCCCGCTGGTGCTTGCCTGGACTTGGTCGTCATGGCTCACGTCACATGAACCTCATGATGTGCTCCCTACATAGATATCTCCGTTCCTCATGACCAGCCTAGTGACACTATCACTAGGGAGGTCTTGGCATCATCCGCCTCGCAAGGGTCTCGAACAGTTGATCTTAAAGGTGGGCCATACTAGGCCATTAGTTGAGCCATGCTCTGGGCCACAGGAACGCAAGTCCGGGCACCCCCATTCCTAGGACGCCGACAGTAGCCTCCGGGCCCAAGGCGCGCTTGGACTTGGCTTCGAGGTGAAGCCAAAGTGCAAGTGCGGAGCACCACGGGCCCCAACCGCCTGTGGCCTTGATTGATATGTGGTGATGGACGGGATATGGGCGCCTCTGCTTCCCCATGCTACCTCGGCAACCATTCGACTTGACGAGACCCTGCTGCATGCAGAAGAAAGCCATCATTACCTGCGATCGTGGAGGCCGGTGGTTGGATCTCCTTATGGCTATAAATGAAGAGAGGGGCGGAGCCCCTGTTGGTCATCTCATTCTCCATGCCGCCTGCTTCTTCTTCCTCTCCCTCACCCTCTTGCTGTAGTCTCATGGCGCCAACAAAGAGGTTTTCGGCCACGGAGTAGGGGAAGGCTCGCCAGGAGGGGCCCGGCTCACCTCTACTAAAAAGGGGGCGGGACCATCCCCGTAAGAACGCCGTGACCCCTGTTGTGGCTCCTCGGGAGCGCGATCGCAATCCTTCAGGGACTGGTGTCGTCCTCGACGGCCACAACGGCGTCTCCTCCCATGACGAGGGCCACTCTAGGCGGAGCAGCCCCTGCTCTGAGGGGAAGCGTGTCGTGGTCGCCCGGCCTCCTTGTCCGTGCTTCCATTCAGTGGAGGTGCTCCCGGAGTTCGTCGTGTGGTCGTCGAGTCCGGCTAGCGCCTGCCTCCAGCTTCCACGCAACTTTGCCGATGAGCTGCCGCCCCGGGGTCTTGACGGCCTCTGGCTGCAGTATGACGTTTGCTGTAGCAAGGCCTCGTGGGTCACGGTGGAGGTCTCTGCTGCGGGCAACGTGTCCCTAGCCCGCGGCTGGCAGACGTTTGCCCGCGCGCGTGGCCTGAGCGGGCGGTGCACCCACCACTTCAATTATGATGGCACAGTGACCCTCTTCGTGAGGGTGTTCAGGGAAGATGGTCATCATGCAGGGTGCTGCCCCGAAGACAGCGACAGCGACGCTGAGCTTGGAGTGGGCGATCGCCATGACGAGGCTGAGGGAAAGCTTGCCCTTGGCGATGCTCGCGGTTCGCCCAACAGCGGTAGCTTCTCCGCCGGCGAGAGCACAAGCAGCGGCGGCTACGACCAGCCGCCTCGCCACCGGACCTGCTTCAAAGACGGCGGTGAGTTAGCCCGCCTGAAAGTGCAACTATCCCTAGGTGGTTTTGGTAATTCATAACAACATATAGCTCATTGAGCTAATGCTATTCCAAGATGAT
This sequence comes from Triticum aestivum, assembly GCF_018294505.1. NCBI lineage: Eukaryota > Viridiplantae > Streptophyta > Magnoliopsida > Poales > Poaceae > Triticum > Triticum aestivum. The sequence continues at coordinate 230,220,240 of NC_057809.1, read as the reverse complement.
TATTTCAGGAAAGCTCAATGATTGGCATGGCATGGATGTGAAAGTGGAACCCTCAAAATGCTAAGAACAAAGGATTGGCTCAAGCTCAAAAGCTCAAGACTCTTCATTTCATATTTTAGTGATCCAAGATCACATTGAGTCTTTAGGAAAAGCCAATACTATCAAGGAGGGATGAGGTGTTGCTTAATGAGCCTCTTGCTTCATGTGCTTAATGATATGCTCCAAAATCCTCACCTACTTTCCCATATCCACATTTGACCTAAACCCTAAGCCAAACTCGGTCCTGCCGATTCTTTCTATCCGGCGCCACCGAGTTTCACTTGTCATAAGCCACTGCCAAACCCTAGCAATTCGGTTCTACCGATAGGGATCTCGGTCTCACCGAGATGGGATTGCAAACTCTCTGTTTCCCTTTCGTAACTTTTCGGTCTCACCGAAAGAGCGAATCGGTCCCACCGAGATTGCAATGTAAATTCAGTGTTTCCTTTTTGTAACTTTTCGGTCTCACCGAAAGAGCAAATCGGTCCCACCGAGTTTGCCTGACCAACTCTCTGGTTAGCTAATTACCAAATTCGGTCTCACCGAGTTTGTGTAATCAGTCTTACTGAGATTACGTTATGCCCAAACCCTAACCATATCGGTCCTACCGAGTTGCATGTCAGTCCCACCGAAAATCTCTAATGGTCACTAGGTTTACATTTTCGGTCTGACCGAGTTTGTTTATTCGGTCCCACCGAGATTGGAAAACTGTGTGTAACGGTTGGATTTTGTGTGGAGGCTATATATACCCCTCCACCTCCTCTTCATTCGTGGAGAGAGCCATCAGAACACATACACAATTCCAACTCATATGTTCTGAGAGAGAACCACCTACTCATGTGTTGAGACCAAGATATTCCATTCCTACCATATGAATCTTGATCTCTAGCCTTCCCAAGTTGCTTTCCACTCAAATCTTCTTTTCACAAAATCCAAATCCTATGAGAGAGAGTTGAGTGTTGGGGAGACTATCATTTGAAGCACAAGAGCAAGGAGTTCATTACCTACACACTATTTGTTACTTCTTGGAGAGTGGTGTCTCCTAGATTGGCTAGGTGTCACTTGGGAGCCTCCGACAAGATTGTGGAGTTGAACCAAGGAGTTTGTAAGGGCAAGGAGATCGCCTACTTCGTGAAGATCTACCGCTAGTGAGGCAAGTCCTGTGTGGGCGATGGCCATGGTGGGATAGACAAGGTTGCTTCTTCGTGGACCCTTTGTGGGTGGTTGCTTCTTCGTGGACCCTTTGTGGGTGGAGCCCTTTGTGGACTCGCGCAACCGTTACCCTGTGTGGGTGGAGCCCTCCATGGACTCTCGCAACCATTACCCTTTGTGGGTTGAAGTCTCCATCAACGTGGACGTAGGATAGCACCACCTATCCGAACCACGGGAAAAACAACCGTGTCTCCAATTGCATTTGAATTCTCCAAACCCTTCCCTCTACATTCTTGCAAGTTGCATGCTTTACTTTCCGCTGCCAATATACTCTTTGCATGCTTGCTTGAATTGTGTGATGATTGCTTGACTTGTCCTACAATAGCTAAAATCTGCCAAGAACTAAAATTGGGAAAAGGTTAAGTTTTATTTGGTCAAGTAGTCTAATCACCCCCCCTCTAGACATACTTTCGATCCTACAAGTGGTATCAGAGCTTTGGTCTCCATTTGTTTTGATCTCCATAGCTTTTGGTGGTCATAGCCTTGGTTTCACAACCTAGGAGAGTATGGCGTCTAGCAAGGGAAATTATCACCGTAGAGGTCCTTACTTTGATGGTACTAATTTTGCTAGTTGGAAGCATAAAATGAAAATGCATATTCTTGGACATAACCCCGCCGTTTGGGCTATTGTGTGTGTTGGTTTGCAAGGTGACTTCTTTGATGGGAAAGAACCAAACTGTAAAGCTACCGCGGAAGAGTTGAAGATGTTGCAATACAATGCTCACGCTTGTGATATTCTCTTCAATGGATTGTGCCCCGAAGAATTCAACAAAATCAGCCGTCTTGAGAATGCAAAGGAAATTTGGGACACTTTGATTGATATGCACGAAGGTACCGACTCCGTCAAGGAATCCAAGTTGGATGTTCTTCAAAGTCAACTTGACAAGTTCAAAATGAAGGATGGTGAAGGTGTCGCTGAAATGTACTCTAGGCTTGCTCTCATCACAAATGAGATTGCCGGCTTAGGAAGTGAAGAGATGACCGATAGATTCATCATCAAGAAGATTCTAAGAGCCTTGGATGGAAAATATGATACCGTGTGCACATTGATCCAAATGATGCCCAATTACAAAGATCTCAAGCCAACGGAGGTGATTGGAAGAATTGTTGCTCATGAGATGTCACTTAAGGATAAAGAGGAACTTCACAACAAGTCAAGTGGTGCCTATAAAGCCTCATGTGAAGCCCCCACATCATCAAGTGAGAAACAAGACTTCAATGAATAATTGAGCTTAATGGTGAAGAACTTCAACAAGTTCTACAAGAGTAGAAGCAAAGATAGAAGCTTCAAGTCAAGGTCCTACAATGACAAAAGATCTTCTAGTCGAGAGCGAAACTGCTACAGTTGTGGAAGACCCGGACACTATTCCAATGAGTGTACGGCTCCCTACAAGAGAAGAGAAGATTCTCCAAAAAGAAGAAGCAAAGAATCACCACCAAGAGAGAGAAGGAGTAGAGATGATCGTTATGAACGAAGATACTCACGGAGAAGCAAGGATTCGGAAAGGAAGGAAAAATCATCAAGGAGCTACACAAAACGAAGACATCAAGCTCATGTTGGTGAATGGGTATCCGGCTCCGACTCCGACAGCCACTCCGAGAGAAGTTATCACTCCGACTCCGAAGATACTCAAGATGAAGGTGTTGTCGGTCTAGCACTTGTGTCAACCAACTCCTACGACATATTTGACTCACCAAATGAAGGAATTGGAAGATGCTTCATGGCCAAAGGTCCTAAGGTAACACACCCCGAGTATGTTGATTTCAATAGTGATGAAGATGACTTGTTAGGTGATGATTTGCTTGTTGACAACTCTAGTGATGAATACTATGATGAAACGTCAATTAATCATGCTAATCAAGATAAAACGAATGACAATGATAAGGAGAAGATTGAGGCTCTAACTAAAGAACTAAACACTCTTAAGTTAGCTCATGAAACTATCTTCGAAGATCATCGAGAACTTTTAAGAGCTCATGAGAAATTACGCTTTGAAAAGCTCAATCTTGAGCAAGAGCATGAGTTCTTAAAAGCAATCAATGATGATCTCCGCAAGAAAAGTTCTTCTTACACTGCCAAGCGTTTACTCTTATCCACTTACATGCCTCAAGTCAAGTCTAGTAACAAGAACAAGAAAGATTCTTTCTCTAGCAGTAACAATGATCATGCTAAATCCAATATTGTTGCTTCTAGTAGTTCTCTTGATTCCACTAATGATTCTCTTAGCCAAGTTACACTTGAGCAAGAAAATAGCTTATTGAAGGGAATTATAGAGAAAGGAGTGTACAAAAGCCTTGCCGGGAGTAAGCAATTCAAGGAAATTGTGCGCAAGCAAGGAATGCACCGGAAGAATCAAGGTGTTGGTTTTGAACGAAAGTTCAATGCCAATGGAGTTGAGTGGGAAGAAGATCAATACCCCAAGACAAAGTTTGTTCCTCAACAAGAGAAGTATGATACTTCTTTCAAGGGGACACAAGCTCAAGATGATCTTCCACCACAAGACTACAAGCAAAAAGGAAGGACAAGCTTCAAGAGGAAATTGATGCATTTGAAGAAGCTCCTAAGACCTTAGTCAAGTGGATTCCCAAGACTACTTCAAGTTCCACTTCATCAAATACGACTACAACTCCAAGGATTCCCATCAAGATGATGTGGATCCAAAAGAAGAAGAACTAGAGAGTTCTTGAGGGTGACTCCGCCAACATACTTCACTCTTATCATTTTGGCAAGAACAAGTGCAATCAACTTCCACATCTTGCACTAGTTCAAGGAGTCACAAACTCTCTTGTTGGTAAGACAAGGGACAAGGTAACCTAAAAGTTTTCATGGACATCATCTTGTGTGTGCATCACTCTATGTCTATGGATATCCTTGTTTGTTCCTTGTGGGACTAACCCATGTTGGTATTGGAAGTGCAATTCACTCAAATGGATAGCTCCAAGCGATCTACATCAACATTGAGCGTCCACATCTTCAACATCTACATGAAGTCATCATCGACAAAACCCAAGGTTAGTTCATCCTTCTAAGGGGGGATATCACATCTAGGGGGAGCTTTACTCTAAGACTTGAGCTAAAGCAACTCTAAAGATGTGAACACAACAATGCTTTATGTAAAAGTGGTAACCCCACTTGAGCTTAAGCGATGAGTATGACCTATGATCAAGTGTTCTCACTTGACTCCTAAGTCAATATACTCATATATAGATGACCTTGTCATCGCAAATTGCTTGATAGATGCTAGAATTGGTTGTGCATGCCTTGTCACATATTTCATTTGCCAACTTATTGTGTGAGCATGCTGGTTGCATATTTTACTCATTTGAGGACATCCACTTGTTGTTTTGATTGTTTGGCTTTATTTCCTTTTGCCAAGTGGATGGACAAGAATGCCTAAGAACCTCCTCTAGCTATCTATGCTTTTCTCGTCTCAAACTCTATTCATGCTGCATCACAAAATTTGATCAAGTCAGATTCGAACCACTCTCTGTGAGGAGCGCTCGGAGTCCCCGATTCGTCATAGACTTAAACTTCCAAAACCTCTTTATGATTCTCGGTCTGACCGATACCCCGCTTTTGGTCCTACCGAGATCATTAAGTTGATCTAGGTTTTCGATCTCGGTGCAACCGATTTGAACCTTTCGGTCACACCGAGTTTCAGTAACTGCTTGTAGTTATGAATCTCGGTGCCACCGAGTTGTTCCACTCGGTCACACCGACAGGGCCGGGCTATATATAGTCACGGGCAAAAATTTGGAAATTTCTCCGAACCCCTTCGCCCACGCAATAGCCTGCTCTGCCAACATGGTCTCCGGATCGTCTCCTCGCCGCCAGCTGCCTCCAGTCGCTGGTCTCCATCGCCGTCAACGGGAATTCTACCCCGCCGTTGCCGCCGTAGCGAGTCTCCGCCGAACTAGGGTATGGACTCGATCTTTGTGCTATTCACCAATATGATTCCTAGCACATTGTGATCATCATGACTCTTGCCACGATTGAAACACTCCTATCCAGTCAATGCGTTCGTAGATTAGGTTTGATTCGAAAATTTTAGGGTTAGGTTTCCGCCGAAACCATCTCGGACCCACCGAGTTGAAAAACTCGGTCCCACCGATTTGGCTTATGCCATTGCACAAGTGAGACTCGGTCTGATCGAGAATTACTTATCGGTGTGGCCGATTTTGGAACTCTGTGAAACCCTAGCAGTCTCGGTGCCACCGAACTGTGACTCGGTCTGACCGAGTTCACTAGTTTAGGTTCCAAAACTGCTTCGGTATCACCGAGTTTAAAAATCGGTAGATCCGAGATGATTTCAGTGGGAAACTAAAACTAAGTTTTCGGATCATTCTTTTGCAAGAATCTCTGCATTTTGTGATGCTCATCCACTCTACCTCGTCTATAAACTATTCACAGGGTCAGCAGTCAGCTTGTTCATCATGTCAGACCAGAGTGACAGCCAGAATGTGTCAGAACAGCAAGTGCACATGAGTGAGGGCACTAGTCCCTCCAGCTCTTCAGATGATGGCAGCAGAAGTACCCCAAGCAATTTGCGAAAAGCTGCCACTCGACAGAGGAAGAAGAGAACTTCAGATTCTAAAGATGAAGATTATGTGGCAGAGGAAGAGGCCACATCAAAGAGAGTTGAGCCAGCTCAAGGCACAAAGCTAGGCTTAAAGATCAAAAGGCCAGCAGGCAGGCAACCTATGTCAAAGGCTAGAGCTTCAACTGAAAAGCCTGCACCCGAAGAGCCAGTGGCTGCTGAAGAAGAGGATGAAGAGCAAGTTCTCAGAAAACTCAAGCCCAAGATCCCAGACCACAATGATGCTCATCATGTGGCTGAGGATATGAAGCTCAGGAGAGACTCAGGGCTCAGGAAGTGGAGAGAAGCAGACCCGTATGCTTCAAGGAGAAGGACTGCTGTGGATTACAGATTTCACACCAAGGAACAGCAAGATTTCTATGAGACAGTACTGCTTGACAAGAAGCCCATTGTTTGTGACATGAGATGGGTCGACTGGACCTATATGAAGGAAAATGAGGAACACTACCCTGGAGTGTATGACAGCTTTAGTGCTTGTGGAGTTGCAGACTTTGTTGGGCAGAAGCTCACAAAGTGGAATGAGGAGCTCATTATGCAATTCTACTCCACAGCACACTTCTACCCAGATGGAAGGATCACATGGATGTCTGAAGGTACGAGGTACCAATCAACTGTTGAGGAATGGGCAAAGTTGATCAATGCCCCAGAGGAGCAAGCAGATGACTTGGACATTTATGCCAAGAAGAAGATGGACCACAACTCAATGTCCAATATGTACAAGTAAATTCCAAATGAAGCACTTGACACTTTCAAGTTTGGGTCTGTGCATTATCTTCTGTCAGGGCTGCCTACTATAAATTGGATATTGAGGCACACTCTCTTGCCCAAGTCTGGAGATCACAAGATGATCAGAGGCCATGCAATCAGTTTGCTTCATGTATTTGATGTGCCATAGAAGTTCAAGGTGATGAGCCTCATAGTAGAAACAATCAAGAGGACTGCAGCAAATCAGAAGAGGAGTTGTGGTTATGCCCCTCAAATTCAGGAGCTCATTAACTCCAAGATGGGCACGGGCATATACTTGTTGGACAAGGAACACATGCCCATCCGTCCAGATTTTGAAGATAATCAAGTTGTAATGACTGAAAATGAACCATCGTCTGCCCAAGCACAAGCAAAGAAGGAGAAAGCAAGGAAGGAGAAAGTTGCCAAGATGCCAACTCAAGAGGAGGCATCTGAGTATTTCCTGAAAACTAAACAAGAGCAGCTTGGTTACCTGATTGCATCCACCCTGCGAATTGAGAAAGGACTAGCCACCCTAACTCAGAACCAGGCAAGCCTAGAGAGAATCATGGGACAAAAGTTCTATGACTTGGATGTCAAGGTGACAGAGATTCAGACTGCAGTGGAGCAGCTCCAGGAAGACATGCAGGAGAGGAGAGGCAGGACTACAACTGATGCCTTTGCTAGAGTGCCACGAGGTCCGAGTTCGTCTGCCGTGCCAGTTGCTGACACCAGAGCCACCACTTCAGCACCAGCTCCAGCCTTAGTTCCACCAACTCCAGCGTCTACTTCAGCGTCTACAGAAGCATTCGTCCTTGGAGTGATCCGGACTCCACCACCACCTGAAGATCAAGCCTGAGTGTCGATCTAGCACTATGCATTTTCTAGGAACTTTTTGGTAACTTGTTGCTAAAGGGGGAGAAAAATGTATAGATCATAGGCTTCGAGAGAGAGAGAGTGTTGATTTTTTTTCTCTTTCTTTATTTGGTGGTTTTTCGAACTTTGTTTGCTTTTGAGTGCTTGAGATACCACGTCATTATCTGTGAGACATTGATGATCATGTGTTTGATCATAAGCTACACTTAATGCTTGTTTAATGCTATTATCTTATCTATCTTATGTGATCATTCACTATTCTTGGTGATGAGTGCATGTATTTCATTCTTATCATTTTAAGCGCTCCACCAAGATGTATGTGACATGGAAGAGTAACCCATGACACTAACTCCTTGTGCATTTGCAGTCCAAAGAAAATTTTAAATATGCACAAATTTAGGGGGAGCTCTTACTTGTCACATACTTCTCAAAGCGACGATATATTTCATGCTTATTATCATTTGTCAAAGCTTTGATCTATATGTTGTCATCAATTACCAAAAAGGGGGAGATTGAAAGTGCAACTATCCCTAGGTGGTTTTGCTAATTCATAACAACATATAGCTCATTGAGCTAATGCTATTCCAAGATGATTATTTCAGGAAAGCTCAATGATTGGCATGGCATGGATGTGAAAGTGGAACCCTCAAAATGCTAAGCACAAAGGATTGGCTCAAGCTCAAAAGCTCAAGACTCTTCATTTCATATTTTAGTGATCCAAGATCACATTGAGTCTTTAGGAAAAGCCAATACTATCAAGGAGGGATGAGGTGTTGCTTAATGAGCCTCTTGCTTCATGTGCTTAATGATATGCTCCAAAATCCTCAGCTACTTTCCCGTATCCACATTTGACCTAAACCCTAAGACAAACTCGGTCCTACCGATTCTTTCTATCCGGCGCCACCGAGTTTCACTTGTCATAAGCCACTGCCAAACCCTAGCAATTCGGTTCTACCGATAGGGATCTCAGTCTCACCGAGATGGGATTGCAAACTCTCTGTTTCCCTTTCGTAACTTTTCGGTCTCACCGAAAGAGCGAATCGGTCCCACCGAGATTGCAATGTAAATTCAGTGTTTCCTTTTTGTAACTTTTCGGTCTCATCGAAAGAGCAAATCGGTCCCACCGAGTTTGCCTGACCAACTCTCTGGTTAGCTAATTACCAAATTCGGTCTCACCGAGTTTGTGTAATCGGTCTTACCGAGATTATGTTATGCCCAAACCCTAACCATATCGGTCCTACCGAGTTGCATGTCAGTCCCACCGAAAATCTCTAACGGTCACTAGGTTTACATTTTCGGTCTGATCGAGTTTGTTTATTCGGTCCCACCGAGATTGGAAAACTGTGTGTAACAGTTGGATTTTGTGTGGAGGCTATATATACCCCTCCACCTCCTCTTCATTCGTGGAGAGAGCCATCAGAACACATACACAATTCCAACTCATATGTTCTGAGAGAGAACCACCTACTCATGTGTTGAGACCAAGATATTCCATTCCTACCATACGAATCTTGATCTCTAGCATTCCCAAGTTGCTTTCCACTCAAATCTTCTTTCCACAAAATCCAAATCCTATGAGAGAGAGTTGAGTGTTGGAGAGACTATCATTTGAAGCACAAGAGCAAGGAGTTCATTACCTACACACTATTTGTTACTTCTTGGAGAGTGGTGTCTCCTAGATTGGCTAGGTGTCACTTGGGAGCCTCCGACAAGATTGTGGAGTTGAACCAAGGAGTTTGTAAGGGCAAGGAGATCGCCTACTTCGTGAAGATCTACCGCTAGTGAGGCAAGTCCTGTGTGGGCGATGGCCATGGTGGGATAGACAAGGTTGCTTCTTCGTGGACCCTTTGTGGGTGGAGCCCTTTGTGGACTCGCGCAACCGTTACCCTGTGTGGGTGGAGCCCTCCGTGGACTCTCGCAACTGTTACCCTTTGTGGGTTGAAGTCTCCATCAACGTGGATGTAGGATAGCACCACCTATCTGAACCACGGGAAAAACATCCGTGTCTCCAATTGCGTTTGAATTCTCCAAACCCTTCCCTCTATATTCTTGCAAGTTGCATGCTTTACTTTCCGCTGCCAATATACTCTTTGCATGCTTGCTTGAATTGTGTGATGATTGCTTGACTTGTCCTACAATAGCTAAAATCTGCCAAGAACTAAAATTGGGAAAATGTTAAGTTTTATTTGGTCAAGTAGTCTAATCACCCCCCCTCTAGACATACTTTCGATCCTACACCGCCGCCGCGCGGCGGTGAAGCACGAGGGGGACTCAGATTGAGCCGAATCCGGGAGGTCTTTGGAGTTGCGCCTCGTCAGCTGTCGCGGTCATGCGAGCCTCTTTTGCTCGTCCTTTCCTTTTTCCCTGTATTCCAGAAAAAACAAGCATGGGCCCCTGCAAGGGCGTGTAATGAACCGTAGTTTAATGCCGCTATGCTTCATTTATTATTTCTGTGTTGTGTTATGACATTCGTGCTCCATGTAGACGCGATAACTTAGCTTGATACGCCCGGGGTAGTTTCCTGTATTTGGAGGGCACGCCTCCTGGCATCTAGTGAGGCCACCTCCTTGTTGCCAACTCGGGAGCCACTGACTTCGTGAGGGGTCGCAAAGCTATAGATTTTGTCAGGACATCTGCTAGGTGCCTTACTCCTCCTTACGCGAGCCCTCAAGCATGGGATAATCATGGCTTAGCGCACCGCATCGCGGTACCCATGAGGCACAAACTTAGGAGGGTGCGCGAATCACGAGCTCGATCGAGGGCGCCTCACGGAGATCAAGGGAACCAAGGTTCTGGGGCGACAGGGCTTTGGCGAGGTATGTCCGTGGTTTAGGCTAGCCCAGCGCACGCACACACCTACCCAGCACCCACGCGGGGCGCGCGAGGGAGAACGTCGGGCAACTACCGTCCTCCCTGACGCAAAGCAAAGAAGCGAGCGAAGAAGCAGAGGAAAAAGGGGGGCTTAACCAAGCAATCGAGAAATGCCAGAACTCCAAATTTCACAAAAAAGTTGCAACCAGCTACAGAAAGCAAATGAATAGCCGCGTCCGGCACCTAGTCTAGTCTTCTCACAAGCGCAGAGCTAAGTGCTGCCACTAGGACGTGGGAGGGAGCCCCTGAGGCCCGAGGGAGGCACTCCGGAGACTCCGGGGCATCTACAGCCCCACTCATTATTACGTGAGAGTGTCACGAGCGGAGATCTTCACAGGCACTTGGCCTTGCTTCTTGGGTAGAACTTCCGGAGGTGCTGGATGATCCGGGCATTCTGGATGGCGATCCCGTTCGGCGTCTCTAGGCGCACAGCGCCAGGCCTGGAGACGCGGGCAATCCTAAATGGGCCCTCCCACATGGGTGAGAGATTATGCAGCTCTTCCCTAGAGAGCACCCGCCTCAGGACGAGATCGCCCACCTCGATCGTCCTCGAGCGGTGTCGGTGGAAACGACACCTATGGAATCACTGGGATCCCTTCTACGGTTGGCGGTCACGGGGTTGTGCAAAGAGCGGGTCTAGTAGCTAGCACAAAGATCGTTTACCCAGGTTCAGGCCGCAAGGATGTATATTTGAGTGTTCTTGAGCTTCCGAATTAGCTGCGGTGCGTGCGTAGTCCAAAAGATCCGAATCCTCCTCCAGTACGCCTCGGGCCTCCTTTTATAGTCAAAAAGGGGGTCGCCACAGTGGCACACGGGAGGTGGAAAGGTAAATAGTGGCTTATCGCCTATCATTATGGGACAAAGGCGCATTAAATGCGCTCCTTAGGTGTCCTGTTGTTTTATTGGGGATGGCAATGAGGCCCGTCCCATCCGTCGCCGTTCCCCCTCGCTCCGACACGCGTCTAGGCCAACGAGGCATGCAGCACCACGTAAGCTGGGAGGCTGCTGAGATGACGTGGTGGTAGGGTCTTCATGAATATCTGCACGCCACCACGCAGGTGCTTGACTAGCTGGATTAGCATCCACGTACTGCCATGTGGGTACTAGCCTCAATTGGTGGGTTGGCCGCTAAGCTGGGGCGGTGACGGGGCGGCAAGGTCTCGTCACGGTCCCGCATATATTCCCGGTAAGGGTCTTGCCAGGGTCTTGTTATTGCCCTCGACAAGAGTCTTTCCGGGGCCGTGCGAGTGTTTTCGGCAAGGAGCCTTGTCGGGGCCTCGGGGGCATCCTCGGCCAGGGGGCTTGCGATTGTCTTGTCTTCTAGTCATCGTCTAGTCTTGTGGGCTCTTTGTCTTCACAAAGATTTGTATGTCACCATGGAGGTGCCTCCCGAGCCTTGGTTCCAATGTGGTTGATGGTGTTGGAACCCTTAGGCTCAAGGGTGGCGCGCTCTGCTGGCGTTGGGCAAGTTGCCCCAACATGGCTCTTGCCGGGGCTGTGGAGGCCGCCCCAGCAAGGGTCTTACTGGGGGAGTCCAAATTGCCCTCTTGCTCTTGTGGTTTCTCGTCTTGGCATTGTTCTGGTTGTCTTGTGCTTTTGCTTCCTCTGCCCCGTAGGTATGGCCGCAGGCGCGGCTCTAACCGTCCACGCACAAGTGAAGGGGTACAAAAGAGAGCCCCTACTTTTGTGCACCGATAGGATCCCCCGGGCCTGGGCCATACATAAGCACGACGTGTTGTTGGGCTAGGCCCAAAATGGTGTGCGGGCATGCGGGCCGAGTTTCACTGCTGTAATTTTCTTGCCAGCCGCACTTCCGCACTACCAACGTCGAATGCGCAACACGGGGGTCGTGTGTGACATGGGGGTCATGAGTGGGGCGGTTGCTTCCCTCACGCGTCACATCACGGTGAATGGTAAAGAGGCGGCCCACGCCTCCCCATAAGAAAAAGAGGAAATTGCGGGCGCGCTGCTCATTTACCCTCCGCGTCTCTCCAATTTCGGAACCACCGTCCCCCCTTCTTCTTCCTCAAGTGAAAAAGCTGAAACCCCAGCCTCCATCCACCACCGCCACACCCCCATTGCCCCCAATATCCCACTGCTCCAGATTCTTAACCTCTTTCCCGGCCGCCATGGCACCCAAAACCAGTAAGGGTAAGGGTGTGGCCAAGGATGCCGACGAGGAGGAGATGCCGGAGAGCGAGTCAGCGGCGCTTCGGACACAACTTGCCTTATTCCCTTCGATGGTTGATGCGGTCCACCTTAGGGACTACTTCAAGCCTCTCTGGGGTGAAGACGATGGGGCATCCGGCTACGCACATCATCCCCGCCGATTTTGCCAAGGTCGGCCGAATCAGTATCCTTTCTTTGTTGACTACTTCTCTTGTGGGCTTTGCCCCCCTTTCTCCGACTTTTTCAACGATGTCATGCACACCTTCGTATTGTATCTTCTTGATTTTACGTTGAATGCCGTGGCATGTATGGCCCTCTTCGCCCACCTCTGCGAGGGCTTTGTCGGAATGCTTCCCAGCACGACGCTTTTCCGCCACTATTTCTTTCCCCGTATCTAGGCAGGGATGCCATCTCCGGCTGCATCACCTGGATCCCATGGACCCAGGAGAAAGGCACGTATCCAGATGGTTCCCAGAAGGAGAGGTGGGAGGAGTGGTGGGTCCGGTAGCTATGGATTAAGGAGGAGGATCCGCAGGAGTTCTACCAAGTTCGTCAGAGTCGACCAGTCCGCCGCAAGGACTGGAGCGACGTTGATGCCGATGACAAGAAGCTCGGGATTTCTACCACTAGGATCCATCGCCTCACTATGGCCAGGCTCACCCTTGAGATGATTGGGGCCGAATTCATCCGCCGCCGCATTGCCCCACTGCATAACAAGGGGAGTCCGGCCTGGCTCTTCAGGAACACGACCGATGTCACGAGGCTTCGCCCCGGCTTCGCCCCAGCTTCGCCCCAACTTGAAGCACAACTTCACGGTGATGGGGCATGCTCGTTTTTGTTAGCAGCTTTTCCTGCTCGATGTGGGTGACGACGGCAGGGCTGAGAGAGCCGGCAAGGCTGCGAAGGCCGGCAATGTTGTTAAGGGGCCTCTGTTCAGTTTGCTGGCAGGAGTGGTCCCGCTGAGCAACAACTCTCGCCAAGCTGACATCATCGCCATGATGCCGGACTTCAACGCGCACGGCCTTGACCAAAGGTGGGCCGAGCCGGAGGAGGAGCGGGTGCAGGAGTTCTTCGACAATTATCGGAGAGGTATGTCCGCGATGAGCCACTTCTTATCAAGGACACCACCAAGCAGGAGCTAGACTACATCGCCGCCAGGGTGGCGGAGGCGGCGCTTGCCAGGGAAGCTGGCAGCATCGGTCACGTGGAGAACGAGGCCGAGGTGGCCGCGGAGGAGGAGGAGCTTGCCGGATGGGAAGAGCCTGCTAGGGAGGCCAGCAGCACCGGCACCGGGGCCCCTCTCATCGAAGATGTGGTCGACTAGTCGATCGAGGGAGAGGCCGATGCTGACGACCCTCCTGCAACAAGGAGAAAGCATGTCCTGTGGCGGGCCAGCTCTGGAGAGTCGGTCCGGCCTGGCAGGACCGGGCAGTGGCAAGAGGCCCAAGGGGAGTCCGTGCACCTCATGAGGGCTGCGGCAGCAAGGAAGGTGGTGAAGGCCGTGGTGGGGAAGAAGAAAGCGACCGCCTCTTCTTCATCCAAGCGTCGCCGGACACCATCCCCTTCCCCTCCTCCTATAGACGTCGACACGGAGGTTGTCTTTAATGTTGGATCTCTCATCCCAAGGAGGAAGAGGAAAGCAGCGGAAGAGGAGGTGGAGGATGAGTAAGCATCTTGCCTTTCATCATCTCCGTTGCTTCACACCGCGCTGATTTCCTTGACTTTTTTTACTCTTGCACGGATATGGAGACGCTAGCCCAGAGGGTGGCAAAGAGGGCCAGGGCCTCGACGGGCGGCGAGCCCCCGGCGGGCACCTCGAGTACGCCGCTGGTGGTGGAGAGCAGCCCCAGGCGCAGCCCCCAGCGTGCGTTCACCACTCGCTCCTCGTCAACGTGTGTTGGGGTACGATCTCTTGGCGCTGACCTTGTCTTGGTTGCAGTAGGGGGACAGCAACATGAGGAGCCGCTGAGGGCCACCCCCAACATGCCGCCCCCATCAACCACACCGCCCCAAGGGGCGTCCTCGGCAAGGGTGCCAAGCGCCGAGCCCATGCGCACGGAGGAGGAGGAGGAGGCGAACCCGGGCGCCGGTGGCTCCGTCCCGGCACCAAAAATCGGTGAGGAGGGGGCCACTTCTTCCCAGCCCGGTGCGGGTGAGTTAATTTCCCTCTATCCCTGTTCTTGCTTTTTCTTTTCAAACCTCTATCTTGGCTTCGCCTCATTCCCCTCCTCGGTATACAGACCGTTCCTTGGCGGACCAAGAGGACATTAACACCCTCATTGAGGTGGTCGCCAGGGACGCTGAGGCCGAGGCCACCAAGATCGCCGCCGAGGAGGCTGCCATGGGTGCTGCTAAGGATGCCGCCAAGGGGCCGGCTAGGGAGACCGGCAAGGCCGCTGGCAAGGAGGCCGCTGCGGAGGAGGGGGTGGTTGATGACCAACCTTCCTCCTCCGCTGCCTCTGGCTCGGGCAATTATCTAAAGGTGAGCGACGACCTATTCGTCCACCTCCTAGGGACAGCGAGCACCAGGGAGCCCACGGAGGGGGAGGTGTTTGATAACGAGGTGCTCGCTGCCGACGGGCTTGAGGTTGTTGACGAACCGAGCGCCGGTGGTGGCGGTTCCCAGGAAGAGCGGCTCCCCCAGGCCATGAGCGTCAACTTCTAGAAGCTCTAGGCGCTTCAACATGCCCGCCTGGACAAGGCCAAGTCTAGGATGGCGGCAGTGGACAAGGCGGAGGCGGATCTTGCGGAGCGTGTCGCCGAGACATAGGCTTGGTTCCGCCAGGCCTGTGAGGAACTGAAGTCTGCCCAAGATCTTCTGGCCGAGCGCAAGTAGGAGCTTCTCCTGAAGCAAGTCGACATCGAGAAGGCCCAGGAGGCAGCGAAAGCTCAGGCCACCAAGGACAAGGTCGCTCGACACCATCATCAAGCCGTGCTGAACTCCCAAGAGGAGGACCTTGCCGCTCATGAGGAGAAGCTTCCCGCGACACTCCGCTGCAAGGATGGGGAGGTCGAGAAGGTTGTCGTGCAGCGGACCCGGGAGCTGAAGTAGAGGCACGAGGAGACACTCAATGCTCAGGCCCAGGTCCAGGCTGGCAAGGTGAATGAGCTGGAGGTGGAGCGGGACGGGCTGAAGAAGCAGGTCCTGGAGCTGACGTAGGAGAGGGATGTGGTCAAAGGTGCCTTGGCTGACGCGCAGGACATAGTCCTCGACAAGGTCGAGCTGCTCTCTGAGGCCAATGAGGGGACGCTTTCGGAGGTCAGGGCCCGGGAGGAGACCCTGACCAAAGATCTGGAGGCCGAGAGGCAGCTGCGGAGGAATGACGGCGCCAACCACGCGGATTTTGTGAAAGGTGAAAACCTCTAGATCAGCCGCCTCGATGACAGGATCAACACGCAGCTGGCTACCATGGGGATGCCGAACGTGAGGTATGCCCCGGAGCCAAACATGAGTCCCAATGCCAAAATGACCGTGTTCTTTGAGGGCGTTCTTGGAGCTATGTAGCAATTCCACTCCAACAGAGCAACCTCCCTGGCCAATGAGGCCCGGAAGCTTTGCCGGGATGTCCTGATCAAGGTCCTCACCAAGGTGGCGTACTGGAACCCCTACCTCGACTTCGACGCCGCACTAGAGAGCTTGTCGGAGGGTGTGGACCTCGCGGCGCTTGAAGAGCGTATCGAGCCCATCATCAGCCGCGTCGACGGAGTTCGGAGGATAGAGGGCCAGCGCCGGGACTAGGCACCCCTTTCTCATCGCCGCTGCGGGTTCATAACCAAGACAATTTTTATCTTTAGTTTGAACCGAAACAACAATTGATGTAATATAACTCTGAAGTACCTTGAAACAATGCATGTTATTTTCCTGTTCGATCCTTCTTTGTATGTACACCCCTACGCTCAACTGGATAGGCTTGCTGGCACGCGAACCCAGGCTGCAGCGTTTTGAGGACGGATCCTCGCAACCGGCCGGGTGTGCCTGCGGCCAAGTAAACCACCTTGTCATTCTCAGCACGGCCGCTTGAACTATTGAGTGGACTCAAAACAGAACAAGGGCGTTGCCAATAGCAGGAAGGCCACCTTGCCGTTCTCGACTCGGCCGCTTGAACTGTTGAGCGGACTCGAAACAGAACAAGGGTGTTTCCAATAGCGGAAGGCCCCCATCGCGTGCAGGTTTTTCATACCAAGAGCAGGATCTCCGAGGAAAACAACCTTATACATAAAAGAATTACTCAAAGTTTCGAATCACTTAGCTTTCCTGTAAGTGATGCCGCTCATTCGGTCGTCTTCTTCCTTGGGGTGACGACCACGACGAAACCGATGTACCAACTAGACCATATTTCCACAACTGCGGCCCCTACCTAGCGCGCCAAAGATGTCAGTGGAAACGACACCTATGGAATCACTGGGATCCCTTCTATGGTTGGCGGGCGCGGGGTTGTGCAAAGAGCGGGTCTAGTAGCCAGCACAAAGATCGTTTACCCAGGTTCGGGCCGCAAGGATGCGTAATGCCCTAGTCCTGCTTTGGTGTATATTTGAGTGTTCTTGAGCTTCCGAACTAGCTGCGATGCGTGCGTAGTTCAAAAGATCTGAATCCTCCTCCAGTACGCCTCGGGCCTCCTTTTATAGTCAAAAAGGGGTCGCCACGGTGGCACACAGGAGGTGGAAAGGTAAATAGTATACAAGCTTATCGCCTGTCATTACAGGACAAGGTGCATTAAATGCGCCCCTCAGGTGTCTCGTTGCTTTATTGGGGATGGCATTGAGGCCCGTCCCGTCCGTTGTCGTTCCGCCTTGCTCCGACACGCGTCCAGGCCAACGAGGCATGCAGCACCACATAAGCTGGTAGGCTGCTGAGATGGCGTGGTGGTAGGGTCTTCACGAAGATCTGCATGGCACCACGCAGGTGCTTGACTAGCTGGATCAGCATCCACATACTACCATGTGGGTACTAGCCTCAGTTGGTGGTTTGGCCGCTGAGCTGGGGCAGTGACGGGGCGGTACGGTCTTGTCGCGGTCCCGCATATATTCCTGGCAAGGGTCTTGACGGTGTCTTTTTATTGCCCTCGACAAGAGTCTTGCCAGGGCCATGCGAGTGTTTTCGGCAAGGAGCCTTGTCGGGGCCTCGGGGACATCCTCGACAATGGGGCTTGCGATTGTCTTGTCTTTTGGTCATCATCTAGTCTTGTGGGCTCTTTATCATCACAAAGATTTGTATGTGACCATGGAGGTGCCTCCTGAGCCTTGGTTCCAATGTGGTTGATGGTGTTGGAACCCTTGGGCTCAAGGGTGGCGCGTCTACTGGCGTTGGGTAAGTTGCCCCGGCAAGGCTCTTGCCGGGGCTGCGGAGGACGCCCCGACAAGGGTCTTATCGTGGGAGTCCACCTCGCCCTCTTGCTCTTTGTGTCTCTTGTCTTGGCATTGTTCCGGTTGTCTTATGTTTTTGCTTCCTCTTCCCCGCTAGGTATGGCCACAGGCGCGGCTCTAACTGTCCGCGCACAAGTAAAGGGTACAAAAGAGAGACCCTACTTGTGTGTACCGACAGGCAGACGTTGCGGTTGTGGTACTGTCGCAGTGCCTGCTGGTACATTGCCGCTCGAAGTGAGGCTTGTCGATGGCATTCCTCCCCCAGCACGAGGTCCACTCCCCGCATGGCGTCCTGACATGCATCGACAAACGCCAAGACCCACACGGAGCGATGCTTGACCTTGTGAGGGAGAACCCCTTCGGCTCCGTAGACGAGGAAGAATGGGATCACATCACGGACCACATCACGGACGGACCACATCACGGACCAGAGCTTATCATGCCAGCCCCTAGCACATGCCTCGAGCTTCTTCTTGAAGGTCCTTGTCTTGAGGCCTCTCAAGACCTCCACGTTGGCGCGCTCAGGTCGCCGTTGCTCCTGAGGTGTGCCACTGAGGCATAGCCTATCTTCGTTCCAAGTTTAGCACAATACGTTTTGAAGAGATTGCTAGTGAACTGCGAGCCGTTGTCGGTGATTATGCGATTAGGGACTCCGAACCGGCTCAGGAGGCCCTTGATGAATTAACTATCGAGCCGGCTGGGATGGTGCGGACGGCTGCCACCTCTGCCCACTTGGTGAACTTGTTGATGGCGATGTAGAGGTAGCGGTAGCCCCCAGGTGCTCGAGGGAATGGTCCCAGGATATCCAGCCCCCAGACCGCAAACGGCCACGAGAGTGGGATGGTCTAGATGCCCTGGGCAGGCTGGTGGATTTATTTGGCATGGAATTGGCAGGCCTCGCAGGATTTCACCAGCTCGGCTGCGTCATTGAGTGTTGTGGGCCAATAGAATCCGTTGCGGAATCCCTTGCCCACGAAGGTGCGTGACGATGAGTGATGCTCGTAGTCTCCGACGTGTATGTCAGCTAATAGCTCATGCCCCTGCTCCCTGTAGCATCGCAAGGAAACATCATTCGGTCGTTTTCGGTACAGGTCACCGTCCTGGATGAAGTGGGTTGTAGCCTGCCGAGCTACGCGCTTCGCATCCTCCTCCTTCTCTGGCAAAGCCCCTTGCAACAGGTACGCCTTGAATTCTTCAGTCCAGCACCCCTCCTGGGGTTCAAGCGCGAGGAGCAGGCGTGCTCCTGAGATCAGGCCGCAGGCGGGAGCTCCGCTGCCAGAAGGGCTGCTGAAGGCCTGATGTGCCGCTCCTCGAAGATGCCGGGCTCCTGGGGATGATGCCTTGACGCCCTCTTGCCGATATCATCAGCTTCCTTGTTTGTGCCGCGGGGCAAATGTTGTTGTTCTAGGCCAAAAACGCGCTTCTCCATTTTTCGTACCTCCGCGTGGGATGCCACCATGCGCTCATCCTTTGGCTCGTACACCTTGTTGGAGAAGTTGACGAGGAGCTGAGAGTCGCCCTTGATGGTGAGGCACTTTACTCCCAAAGCCGCCGTAGCCTTGAGACCGACGATCAAACCTTCATACTCTGCGATGTTGTTGGAGACCTTCTCACCCCACTGGAAGCAGAGCTTGAAGGCATAGTAGAGCTTCTCTTGGGTGGGCAAGATGAGTACATCTCCAGCCCCTGCGCCTTGGTGCGCAAGGGCACAATCGAAGTACATGACCCAACCGTCTGGTGCTTTCTTCCCTGGTGAGAGGGACCGATCCTCGCATGCTTCAGGCCCTGGAGCGTTAGTCCATTCCACCATGAAGTCTGCGAGCTAGGCTCCCTTGATGACCCTGGTGGTTCTGAACTCCAGCTGGAAGGCCTGCAGCTTGATGTTCCACCCAGCGACCCTCCCCACTGCGTTTAGGCTTTGGAGTACCCTCTCCAACGGGTAAGCTGAGACGACCTTGATGGGGTGGCCTGGAAAGTAGTGGTGTAACTTGCGCGAGGCCACGAGGAGCGCGAGTACAAGCTTTTGCTGCATGGGATAGCGGGCCCACGCGTCTCGCAACACCATGCTGACGAAGTACACCGGGTGCTCGATGAGGGTGGAAGCGTTGGCGGAGTCCGTGATTTCCTGAGGCTGGGGGACCTTAGGAGTTTGGTCACCTATCGAGGTTATCGCGGCCACAGGAGCGCCGTCATGTGGTGCTCGGTCGTCTGCTAGCTCTGCTGTGGCTTCAGGGGTGCTGTCTTGGTGTTGCACCATTCTGACCGGATGCACGACATCGGGCAGCAGGCTCTTGGCCTGGCGCTCCTCCCGGACGGCCACCAGCGCTGCGCTAGCGGAATGAGTTCTGGCGGCCAGGTAAAGCACCGGGGGCTCAAGAGGACGAGGTGCCACCATCTCTGGTGGACTAGTTAGGTCTCTCTTGAGGTCTTGAAATGCCACATCAGCCTCCGGGGTCCACTCGAACGGGCCCTTCCTCTTCATCAACTTGAAGAACGGGAGGGCGCGCTCCCCCAGCTTGGAGATGAAGCGCCCAGTGAGGTTACGCAGCCCACGAGTTTTTGCATTTCCTTGAGAGTCTGCGGCGGGCTCATGTCTTCTATTGCTTTGACCTTCTCCGAGTTCGACTCGATCCCCCTGTGCGATATGAGGAAACCCAGCAACTTGCCGGAGGGGATGCTAAACACACATTTCGCTGGGTTGAGCCGCAGATCTACCTTGCGTAGGATCGCAAAAGTCTCCTCCAAATCCTGAATGAGGGTCCTAGCCTACCGAGATTTTAACACAATGTCGTCGACATAGGCCTCAGCATTCCTCCCGAGTTGTTGGCCTAGGGTGTGTGCATCAGCCGCTAGAAGGTCGCTCTAGCGTTACGCAGCCCGAACGGCATGCAGGTGTAGCAGTATACCCCGCACAGGGTTAAGAACGCCGTCTGCTCTATGTCCTCCACCGCCATCTTAATCTGGTGGTAACCTGATAAGGCATCTAGGAAACATAGTATGTCACAATCGGCGGTGGACTCGACAATCTGATCGATGCGCGGAAGCGGGAACGGGTCCTGAGGGCAGGCCTTGTTGAGATTGGTGAAGTCGACGCACATGTGTTCCTTCCTGCCCTTCTTGGGCATGACGACAGGGTTTGCCACCCACTCCAGGTACCATACTTCACCGATAACACCCGCCACCAGTAGCTTGCGGGTTTCCTGGATGACGAAGGACTACTTCTCTATGGACTGTCATCGCGCCTTCTGTTTCACCGGGCGCACATTGGGGCACAGCCTCAAGTGGTGCTCAATTACTCCCCTTGGGACCCCCTCCAACTTCTTGGGCTCCCAGGCGAATACCTCCTTGTTTGCACGTAGGAATTTCACTAGTGCCTCTTATTGGTCCGGGTCGAGGCTGGCGCCTATGGTGAAGGTGGCTCCTGAGGCCCCGTCCTCGTCAACTGGCACCTACTTCATCTTGGCCCGATCTTGGGAGAACAATTCTTCTTCTTTGCCAGCGTAGCCCCCTGGGTCTCAGGTGCTTCTTTGCTCGAAGGGCGCACCGCCACCGTGGCCCTAAAGGCGGCCATCAGGTCCTCCTTGGTGTCTCCAGCCACGGTGAGGGCGCCGTTGCTCCTCGGCATCTTCATGAACTTGTATGTGGGGTGAGTTGCAGCCATGAACTGAACCAGGGATGGGTACCCGAGGATGGCGTTGTACAGAAGGTTGATGCCAGCGATGTCGAATTCAATGAGCTCGGTGCGGTAGTTGTCGCGGGTGCTGAAGGTGACGGGGGGCGGATCTGCCCTAGGGGGGCTAGTGGTACTGCCAAAAATTCTGGAGAAGGGCTTGGTGCGATGGAGCTGGCCACGCGACACGTGGAGCAAGCCGAAAGCTTCCATGGAGAGCACGTTGAGTCCAGCGCCGCCGTCAATGAGGGTCTTGGTTACCGCCATGTTGCAGACGGTGGGCGTGCAGAGCATCGGGAGCATGCTCGAGCCAACGATGGTCGCTAGATGGTCCTCTAAGTCAAAGGTGAGGCCGGCCTTGGGCGCCGTCCATCCCGGGGGAGGTCCCTGCTGCACAGAGGCGGTGCCAATTCGGTGAAAGAACTGCTTGACGTGGCGATCTGAGGGCGGTGCCTGCGAGCCGCCAAGGATGGCAGCAACGGCAAGTGGCGCTGGTGCCGCTAAGCGCGTGGTGAAGAGACCGCGCACCTCTTCCCAGGAGGCTACCGAAGATCCTGGAAGGCTGAGCTGCTAGGCACGCAGCACGCCGGCTAGGGACATGGGGAACCAGTTGGCCATGACCCTATCATCTTCTCCGGCTTCCCGAACGGCCTCCTCGTATACCAGCAAGAAGGTTGCTGGGTCCACCGCGCCATCATAGCGAGGCGGCATATCTGGCTTGAACTTGCATGGCCACTTCACCTGTCGTAAGGTAGGGGTGAAGGCCCAAAGGCCCATGGCGCCTTGTTGCGTGCCTGTCAACCCAGCCGGTGGGGCGGCGCCTGCCATGAGGGCCGGGCGGAGAGATGAACTGAGCGGAGGGGCGGATCGAGCGAAGAGGCGGAGCTCCTGCGCACCCCTACCTGGCGCACCAAATGCCGGATTACGGGTTCCGGCAAACCTTGTGAGGTTCCAACTCCGGGGTGTGCACAAAGAACACTCTCTTCCTTGATCGCACGCTCAATTCCACAGCCTAGCTCGACAGACCCAAAGAACAAGAGACACGAGGGTTTCTACTAGTTCAGGCAAACTTGCAGTGTAATACCCTACTCCAGTTTGTGCGTGGATTGCCTCGGGGGCTGAGGACGAACTAATACAATGGATGAACAGCCTTAGGAGGTGAGTTCTAGGCTCAATGAACTGGTGAGCTCGCTAGGGTGGAATGAATCCGATTCCAGATGCCTTTCTCTCTCTCTTCTAGATGAGTCGATCCCCCACTACATTGCTGGCTAGGTCCTATTTATAGTGGCCTTGGTCCTCTTCCCAAATGTTAGGCAGGAAGGGATCCCACAACGGCCATGTTTGAAGGGGGACAACTAGTACAAGCCATCCTGACAAAAGGGGTCTTTGCCTGCTAAAGGTCCTGGTGGTGATGCTGCTGTGGGCTCCGTGATGACCTTCGTCCTGCCGTCCTGGTGGTCTTGGTCTTGTTGCACCGATATGGAAACCTTTGCCTAATTCCTCAATACCCCGCGCCTGCACTTGCCTCCTTAGCACCAAAGAGGAAAGTGGTACACTGCACCCGCTGGCGCTTGCCTGGCCTTGGTCGTCATGGCGCACATCCCATGAACCTCGCAAGGTGCTCCCTGCATAGATATCTCCGCTCCTCAGGAGCCAGCCTAGTGAGGCTATCACCAGGGAGGTCTTGGCGTCGTCCACCTTGCCAGGCCTGGCCCCTCGCGAGGGTCTTGAGCAGTTGCTGCTGAAGGTGGGTCGTACCAGGCCGTTGGTGGAGCCACCCTCTGGGCCACAGGCAGGCAAGTCTGGGGACGCCGTTCCTAGGACGCCAACACCCCTTCTGTTCCCCTCTCTAATCGAGTGCATGACATGTCAACTCGGATGCTGGCTCTCGCAGATGTCGGCGATGTAAGAAGGAGCAAATAATCATGCAGTATATATAGTACTAGTATATACTGCTCACGTCGGAGTGCGAAACATGGCAACCTAGTGAACTAGCAGGCGATAGGCCATAGAAAACAATGTGGTTATATGGCCGTAATACAATGTACTACAGTCTAGTCTCTAGCATGTGTAGTACTCCTCCTCTTCCTCCTCCTTTCGTTTCAACACCATCTTACTTTCCCAATTCCTATGTTTTCAGTATCCTGCGAATCAAAGAGGCCCTTAGACTGGGCTAGGTCCGGTCATTATTTTTCAATGTGTTACGTCCGAAATTTAATGAACGTGATCCGGTTTCAATGAAAATAATATGGTTTGCATGTATTAATTCATTTATTTATTAATTATTCTCCTAGGGCTTGCATGTAATTCGTTAGGTTTGAAATGTAAATTATGTCGGCATGGTTGCATATGCTCTGAGTCGTGCATGCACTATGACCGAGATGCTCTATGTCCCACATGTCGGCGAAAGGAAGCACGAGGAAATAGCCTAGAAGTACATATAGGAGGTAAAATGCGTGAAAAAATACGTACTATGGAGCATAGCTGCGGTTTGAATAGGAGACCTAAAGTGATGATAGGTATAGATCGCACACACCCAACTGGAGGTACTGGACATACGAGTACCCAGTACTCCTATTCTATCTACATGAGTCCCATCTGACAACAGCGTCGATGCTATAGCTAGCTCTGCTCCCTCGTTTCTCTCTTCTAATTCTCACTCAGCCGACGCACGGTGGCCGGGGTGGGGATTTGATGATACAAGGATTTCTGAACTACGACCCCACCTAACAGTGAAAATGCTAAGACAACCAGCGTTCCCTAGCTTGAGCGACGTGCCAGACAAGCCGTGTGGGGGTGCGACACAAATGCGGCAATCTTTACCTTTTTAACTTGTAGATAGAAAATGCCAAGCTAATGTGCACTGACCGATAGGCCAGAATGATAGTGTGGGGTGCGACGCGAACGACACAAGCATGCTGTACTTGTTCCACTTTCTTATTTTGAACTCGTGGCATGTACTAACACTCAGTTTTGAATATATAAGTTTGGTTGTCACGCCCCATGTAGGTTGGGTCTCGTACTTAAAGCTAAAATCAAAATTTGGCACAAAACACGATGGTGACCAGTCCACCTCCGTCCTGGTTTATTGGTCCCCATCATAAACTGTGCCAAATTTTGACCATAAATTTGACTAACGAAAATGTTCATGCATGTCACCAGAATTCTATGTTCAAATAGGAATCCAACGATATTATTTTGTTGACATGCACTAACATTTTGTCAGTTAAATCTTTGGTCTAAATTTAGCACAAATTACAAAAGGGACTAATAAACAAGGACATAGGTAGTAAACCAGGACAAAGACACTGATACTACATATAATTAACGCCAAATAAGAGCAAGGGATCACACATGTCATTTATGACTGCAATAAAAATGAATACACTAACACATTATGGCCACTAGGCGATGCAGTGTTGGTTACAGGAGGCAAGAAGAAAGATGTCCATCGACGACCTCCTCCTCCTCTACTCAGGGCGCCGACCCACTGAATGGCGGTTAAGTAGCAGTGGCTTTCGTGGCCAGGTGAAGGTGATCTTTAACAAAAGCGTCCGAAGATTCTAGCCGGTCGAAGAAGGCCAATGTCTTTTTGTCCTCCCTGGCCTTGTAGTGGCCTATGTAGATGAGTTCCGACATCTACAGGGCCACCACTGCTCGAAGGAGTTCATCACCTTGGAGGCCGATGAGGGTGGCAGGCAACAAGGAGCCTGTGCGCTCGGGCTGGACAAGGACGGCAAGGTCGTCCGGACGCTTCTTGACGATGGTGAACTTGCGGATGGAGAGGACCATCATCTCGTCCATGCAAGAGGCGAAGCCGATGTCGGCGAGGCCTATGACGATGGTGGTCGCTAGCACAGTCTGGAAACGCTGCGTGGTGCAGGGCCATAGGCCAGCATCTTGGATGATCTGGCACAACCGATTGCCGCTCGCGTCTAGCGCCTCCTTGGGTGCTTTGGCTTCTGGTCAGTTGGTCTTGGGCTAGTATTGGTGTGAGCAGTGTTCCGCAGAGACTAGGAGTAGATGGATTGGAGTGGTGGGGCACCTTTTTATGAGAGTCCAAACTATGTTGCATTCACATCGTGCTGGCTCCATTCTACTTCTCCCATTATTTCCCTCTGCATGCTAATTGAATGAGGACGCATCATTGGCCATTCAACAATTTGGGAACCGCTACTCTCTCCCTCGCTGGTGTTCAATATTGTGCATCGCGACTAAGGCAGATATGAAAATGAGAGAACTTAATGACATTGCATGCAATGAACTAACCGCCGCATGCCATGCTAGGTACGTCTCAAGGCATTAAAAACATTCATGGCCCACATCTCTTATTGGTTGATTCCTATTCATCTCTAGAAATAAGAAAGGTGGTTGGGTTTGTTTTGGGATTATTTGATTTTTGTAAGATAACTATAACTATCAATCACCACAGTAACCGTAAGATCTGCATCCGACGGTGGCACCTATTAGACACTAGAAGTAGAAAAGAATTACCAAAAAACTGCCCCTCCCCTACACATAAGACTGCCACACGAGCGTTCACAATTGCCACGTTCTGGTTACGCTTGGATCTTCGCCTCTTTGGGAAGTGAAACAATGATGTTACTACTTCTACAATACCCAATCAACTACTGTATGTCCACCGTGTTGGGGAGGGAGAGCTTGTTGTAAGCAAAAGCTTCTCCTCGTTTGTCAGCCACCGTGCGGATGGGTGAGGGAGAGGGCGTACTAGTAATCAAGCTTCTCCTTGTTGTATGAGTTGACATGATACACCATAGCATGATTTTCTCAAAAAGTTGTGTTTACATATGCATTAATTACAATGCATGCACACCACAAGAAATATGTTAACTTGTGACCTTCTGTTATTGATCATGGAAGAATTGGTCGTAAATCTATGGCCATTTGAGACCAATTGGTCAAAAGTTGTTCGAGGGGCTATAAACCCTAAACCATAACGACTATTTTGGTTAGAAAGGTCGCAATTTTCTTACACGAAATGGTCATAAAGCAGACGACACTGATCCGCTGCCTTAGTTCTAGCTGATCACGACCAATATAGATGGTCATAACCTTGTAAGTTGTGGTGGATTGCTATGACTAGGCGCCACCTCATCAGTTTTCCCTATGTGTCATGTCCATGTCTCAATTTTTGCCCTAGGTTGTGAAGCAACCCATATTTCTGCTAGTCCCATATTTCCTATTCTGTTTAGAACAACACTTTGTGAAGGAAGAACTATTTTTATATTCTTGATTGCCCTCAAATTTTTTGGTCACTCTCTCCTATCCGAATCATTGCCTCATAACAAAATTCAGCTCCATTTTCCTAGTAAATGTTCCTCGTCAAATTTCCAAAGTTTTTGTTCAGCTAGAAGCTTTGTGAAGGAAGTACCATTTTTATATATCCAAATGACATGAAATTTATACAGTTCCTTCATATGCCCAGATTATCACCCTCCTCCAAATTATATCTCAGTCAAATCATCTATGTGAGCCCCGGTTCAATTTATATTTTATGGCCAGATTGGCACATTGCAAAGCAAGTGTTATCTAGACCCCTCCTATTACATTCAAACTTTTTGGGCACGCTTCCATACACAAATGATCTGAAAATTTACCAGGGCATGACCATACCTATGTAACTTACCTACAAAAAATTTGAGCTCATTTTATTTATCCAATTTCTCTCACTAATTTTCCCAAGTTTTTGTCCAGAGAAGAGCATTGTGAAGGAAGTACCACTTTGGCATGTCCAAATGGTATCAATTTTCTACTGTGCTTTCCTATGCCCAAATAACCGTCCTCCACCAAATTTTAGCTCAATACATTCATTATTTTGAGCCCAGCTTCAACATTCATATTTTTGTCTAGTGTGGTACTTCCTCCTTTTGATCTGAAAATTTGTGAAGACATTCTTCTTAGTAGATGATAATCCTCAGCCAAAAGTCACGCCCATTGTCCATGTGCATTTCTTGTACCGCTAATCAAACACTTGGTTGCTAATTCAGCTATGAGCATTGAGGGAGTCCTGGATTAGGGGGTCTCCGGACAGCCGGACTATATCCTTTGGTCGGACTGTTAGACTATGAAGATACAAGATTGAAGACTTCGTCTCGTGTCTGGATGGGACTCTACTTGGCGTGGAAGGCAAGCTAGGCAATACAGATATGTATATCTCCTCCTTTGTAACCGACCTTGTGTGACCCTAGCCCTTTCCAGTGTCTATATAAACCGGGGGTTTTAGTCCATAGGACAACATACAATCATACCATAGGATAGCTTCTAGGGTTTAGCCTCTCCGATCTCGTGGTAGATCAACTCTTGTAATACTCATATCATCAAGAATAAATCAAGCAGGACGTAGGGTTTTACCTCCATCAAGAGGGCCCGAACTTGGGTAAAGCATCGTGTTCCCTGCCTCCTGTTACCATCCGCCTTAGACGCACAGTTCGGGACCCCCTACCCGAGATCCACCGGTTTTGACACCGACATTGGTGCTTTCATCGAGAGTTCCTTTGTGTCGTCGCCGTTAGGCTTGATGGCTCCTACGATCATCGATAGCGATGCAGTCCAGGGTGAGACTTTTCTCCCTGGACAGATCTTTGTGTTCGGCGGCTTCGCACTGCGGGCCAACTCGCTTGGCCATCTGGAGCAGATCGAAAGTTACGCCCCTGGCCACCAGGTCAGGTTTGGAAGCTTAAACTGCACGGCCGATATCCGCGGAGACTTGATCTTCGACGGATTTGAGCCTCTGCCTTGTGCGTCACGCGGTCACGATGAGTACGATTTAGCTCTACCATCAGACAGTGTTCAGGAGATCGCACCGGCAGCCGCTCCGACCCTCAATTCGGAGCCAGTTGCGCCGTCCATGGACGGGTGGATGGACCCCGCCATGGAGGCCTTACCCTCAGCGGCGATCGAGCCGAACATCGACCTTACCCTGCACGAGAGCCGTGTTGTCAGACTGCCGGATCCTTCTCCGGCCACGGACTCCGAACCGCCTGCGCCCGTTCCTAGCGAATCCGATTGGGCGCCGATCATGGAGTTTACCTCCGCGGATATTTTTCAGCACTCGCCCTTTGGCGACATACTGAACTCATTAAGGTCTCTCTCCTTGTCAGGAGGATCCTGGCCGAACTATGTCCGGCAGGATTGGGATGCGGATGACGAAGAAATTCGCTGCCCACCCACCACCCACTTAGTAGCCACTGTCGACGACTTAACCGACATGCTCGACTTCGACTCCGAAGACATCGACGGTATGGACGACGATGCGGGAGACGAAGAGGAACCACTGCCCACAGGGCACTGGACAGCCACCTCATCATACGATATATACATGGTGGACACACCCAAAGAAGGCAATGGCGACGAGACAACGGAGGATGACCCCTCCAAGAAGCAACCCAAGCGCCGACGTCAGCGGCGCCGCTCTAAGTCCCGCCAAAGCAAAAGTGGTGATACCGGCACAGGAGATAATAACACTCCGGATAGTGCCGAAGATGGCAACAATCCCCTCCAGCACGATCTAGGACAGGAGGATGGAGAGGCCACCCCTCCAGAGAGAGCGGCAGATGGAGAGGCGGAGGATGATAATTACATGCCCCCCTCCGAAGACGAGGCAAGCCTCGACGATGACGAATTCGTCGTGCCAGAGGATCCCGTCGAACAAGAGCGCTTCAAGCGCCGGCTTATAGCCACGGCAAATAGCCTTAAGAAAAAGCAGCAGCAGCTTCAAGCTGATCAAGATCTGCTAGCTGACAGATGGACTGAAGTCCTCGCGGCCGAGGAATATAAACTCGAACGCCCCTCCAAGAGTTACCCAAAATGCAGGTTGCTACCCCGACTGGAGGAAGAAGCGTATGACGCGGCTGATCGGCCACCTCGTGGCCGCGATAGAGAGGCATTCCAGCCAAAAGCTCAGCCTGCACCCCGACGCCATTCAAATAAAAAGGCATGGGGAAATACGCCAGACCTGCGAGACGTATTGGAGGACAAAGCAAAACATGCAAGATCGATCTACGGATCACGAGGGCGCGCCACTATGCGAGACGATAAACGTCACGCCGGATACAGTAAAAGTAAATCCGGCCGGGCCGAACACAGCGGGCAAGACTCATTGGAGCTGCGTCGCGATATAGCCCAGTACAGAGGTGCCGCACACCCCTTATGCTTCACAGATGAAGTAATGGATCATCAAATCCCAGAGGGTTTCAAACCCGTAAACATAGAATCATACGACGGCACGACAGATCCTGCGGTATGGATCGAGGATTTCCTCCTGCACATCCACATGGCCCGCGGTGATGACCTACACGCAATCAAATACCTCCCACTCAAACTTAAAGGACCAGCTCGGCATTGGCTCAACAGCTTGCCAGCAGAGTCCATTGGCTGTTGGGAAGATCTGGAAGCCGCATTCCTCGACAACTTTCAGGGCACTTATGTGCGACCACCAGACGCCGATGACCTGAGCCATATAATTCAGCAGCCAGAGGAATCGGCCAGGCAATTCTGGACACGGTTCCTAACAAAGAAAAATCAAATCGTCGACTGTCCGGATGCAGAGGCCCTAGCAGCTTTTAAACACAACATCCGTGACGAGTGGCTAGCCCGGCACCTTGGTCAGGAAAAGCCGAAATCTATGGCAGCCCTCACGACACTCATGACCCGCTTTTGTGCGGGAGAAGACAGCTGGCTGGCTCGCAGTAATAACATATCAAAGAACCGTGGTACTTCGGATACCAAGGACGGCAATGGCAGGTCACGTCGCAACAAACATAAGCGCCGCATTAACAGCAACAATACCGAGGATACGGCAGTCAATGCCGGATTCAAAGGCTCTAAACCCGGTCAGCGGAAAAAGCCATTTAAAAGAAGCACTCCGGGCCCGTCCAGTTTGGACCGCATACTCGATCGCTCGTGTCAAATACACGGCACCCCCGACAAGCCAGCCAACCACACCAATAGGGATTGTTGGGTATTCAAGCAGGCCGGCAAGTTAAATGCCGAAAACAAAGATAAGGGGCCACATAGCGATGACGAGGAAGAGCCCCGGCAGCCGAACACCGGAGGACAGAAGAGGTTCCCCCCACAAGTGCGGACGGTGAACATGATATACGCAACCCACATCCCCAAGAGGGAGCGGAAGCGTGCGCTCAGGGACGTATATGCGTTGGAGCCAGTCGCCCCAAAGTTCAACCCATGGTCCTCCTGTCCGATCACCTTCGATCGCAGGGACCACCCCACTAGTATCCGTCATGGCGGATTCGCCGCACTGGTCCTAGACCCAATCATTGACGGATTTCACCTCACTCGAGTCCTTATGGATGGCGGCAGCAGCCTGAACCTGCTTTACCAGGACACAATGCGCAAAATGGGTATAGACCCCTCAAGGATCAAACCCACAAAAACGACCTTTAAAGGCGTCATACCAGGTGTAGAGGCCCATTGCACAGGCTCAGTCACACTGGAAGTGGTCTTCGGATCCCCGGATAACTTCCGAAGCGAAGAGTTAATCTTCGATATAGTCCCGTTCCGCAGTGGTTATCATGCACTGCTCGGGCGAACCACATTTGCGAGATTCAATGCGGTACCGCATTATGCATACCTCAAGCTCAAGATGCCAGGACCTCAGGGGGTCATTACAGTTAACGGAAACACAGAGCGCTCTCTCCGAACGGAGGAGCACACTGCGGCCCTCGCAGCGGAAGCGCAAAGCAGCCTCTTAAGGCAATCCACTAGTTCGGCGTTTAAGGACCCAAACACCTTCAAGCGCGCCCGGAGTAATCAGCAACAGGACCGCCTGGCACGTTCCGAGCTTGCATAGCAATGCGGCCCCCACCCCGGCCCAAGCCAAACGGCGAAATTCGTGCCACGCGTACATAATTACGCATTAAAAATACCATGGGCACAGGCGGGGAGGGGGGCATGACTACGGCACGCCCCAAGACACAGCTTAAACCGCACTAGGGGCTTCCCGTTTTGTTATTTTTTCTTTTCAGGACTTTAATCTCTGGAAACCCGGTCTGGCAACATGATTGCCGAACACATGATGCAACAACCAAGGAGGCAGAAAGCTACATCACACCACGGAACTCCCAGGTGGATTACGATAACGAGTGAAATACTTGCTTTAATATTATTCCTCAGCTTGCCCTTGGAGGGGACATAGTCCTACTTTTTTCTTATCGCACTACCTGTATCATTCTACTCTAACGCACGTTTTTTAATAAACAATGCATTGCATTAAGGCTTTTATTGCATTCTTCTTTATATATATATATGTTCATTCATGACATCCAGCACCCGTACAGTTTGGTATGGCCAATACGCTAGGGGCTTGAGCATACCCCAGCGTGTGAGAAGTCCGGACACTTTCAACAGTGCGGCACCCCGAACTTATAGCACTATATGCATCAGCTCCGAATCATATCTTGGGTCAATAGATGGGTTTGCCCAGCTCCCATGTTTTGGTACCTTACGTTCCGCTATATGGGCTAAGGTAGCACTGGGAGAACTAGTGCAGTTGTGCCCCGGTTCTGCTGGGCTAAGCACATAAGTAGAGAGAGCTAAAACTGACTGTCATGATAAGGCGAGAGACTGGTCGCTGTTCGAGAGGTTTTCGAGTCCTTAAAGACTTATGCCACTTAGAGCGAGGAGTCTGCCCTGTCCGGCTTAAGGCGTGTATCACGCCCGAGATTCGGCCTTCCGAATACTAGGGGCTTCGCCGAAATTTAAAATTATAGAATTCTATGGCTAAGTGAGAGTGATAACGCATTATAGTCCGATTGCCTTGTTCATTGTGCTGAGCACCTTCCTCGAAGGACCCAATAATGGGAACAAGAGTGCTCAGGTTTATCCCGAACACCCCGGCACTCGTGGTGTGGGGGCAGAAGCCGACGACTAGCCATCTCTCAGATTTGATAAACAGCCGAACAGAAGGTAATATTTTAAATTCAAACAAGCGTTGCATAGCGCATATGAACAAGTTTTCATAACTACAGGTTTACACGAGCGGGTTTACTCAAATATTATATCTTTGGTACACTTGTCCGCTACGAGACAAGCACCCTTCAGGACACCCTCATAGTACATCTCAGGGTGGCGATGCTCCTTGCCCTCCGGAGGCCCTTCCTTGATCAGCTTCACGGCGTCTAGCTTGGCCCATTGCACCTTCACACGGGCGAAAGCTGGGCGTGCACCTTCGATGCAGACGAACCGCTTGACGACTTCCAGCCATGGGCAGGCATCCACAAGCCACCTCACCGGGCCGAAGTAGCTGTTCGGAAGGGCGTCGCCAGGCCACAGCTGGACTATAAAGCCCTTCATGGCCTGTTCGGCCGTCTTGTGTAGCTCGACCAGCTGCTTTAGCTGGTCGCTCATAGGATATTGGGCCCAGAACAACTTCTCCGTTGAGCTTCCCTCCTCGGCCTGGTAAAATGTTGCGGCATCCGACACGCTGCGGGGCAAATCTGCGAATGCTCCTGGAGAGCTCCGAATTCGGGTAAGTAACAAGTAATTTACTTTCACATGCTTGCTTTGCATATAGAATGCCTTACCCGCCGCTATCTTCTTCATCGCATCAATCTCCTGGAGGGCCTTTTGGGCTTCGGCCTTGGCACTCTTTGCGCTCTCGAGGGCCGCGGCAAGCTCGGACTCTCGCGTCTTCAAGTCAACCTCCAACGCGTCGTGCTTTGTCACGAGAGCGTGGAGCTCTTGCTGCACCTAACCCACCCGTGCCTCATGCCTTTCCCGCTTGGTGTGCTCCTTGGCCGCTTTGTTTTCGGCCTCGGATAGCGCTTGCTTCAGGGTCGCCACCTCGGTCGTGGCCCCTGGCAAATTTACGATGATCCTGTCATTTTGCAATCGCATTCTTTTTTATACACATCCATAGACTAGGTACTACTTACCTTTGTTCTCCTCGAGCTGCCTCTTGGCAAGGCCGAGCTCGTCCTTGGACCCTTTAAGGTCCTGCTTCAGTGCGGCGACCTCCGCAGTCAGTGCGGCAGAGGCCAGCAGCGAAGCCTGCATACGCATATAGACATACTTATATTAGACTCCTGCGATATTGTTTGATCCTCTGTTCGGCTTTTCTTTGTGAACACCGAACAGAGCATCAGGGGCTACTATCTATGCGGTAATATTTCTCCTATATTTCAAAAACTTACCTCAAAGCCTGTTAGAAGGCTGGCACAGGCTTCAGTCAGTCCGCTCTTGGCGGACTGAACCTTCTGGACCACCGCACTCATAATAGTGCGGTGCTCTTCGTCAATGGAAGCATTGCGAAGTGCTCCCAGCAGATTGTCCGGTGCCTCTGGATGGGCAGAGGTCACCGGCACAGGCGTCTTGACCCTCTTGGAAGGAGGCCGCCTGCCCGAGTCCGGAACCACTGGAGGTTCCGGCGCGGTGTTCGGCTGAGGGCCGAACTCGGAGCCCTCGGGGGCTTTGCTCCCCCTGCTCCCGGAGTCCGGAAGGTCGCTTTGAGGCGCCTCCGGGACTGTCTCCCCTCGACCCAGTGCCTCTTGAGACAACACCTCGGCATTGTCCGTAGGGAAAGGAGAGGTGGCGGTCGGAAGTGGATCACTATCCATATCTGATGAGCCCAGGGAGCCGTCCGACGAGCATACGTCGATACGGTTTCGGGGCGGTCTGCACAATCATAATTCGGTGTTAGGAGAAGCAGTGCGACAAAGGAATACTATGAGTTACTCTGGTATCCAAAACTTACGACTTCGCCAGGGGCTTGGCCCTGAGCAGCCACTCGTCTTCGCCTTCGACGGAGGTGGTGGAGTAGTCCGGAAGGAGAGTCCTTCCCTTCTTGGACCCTTCACCCCCCAGTAGGGGCGGCCTTCCTTTTCTTGTCTCCCGCGACTAGAGGGGGAACATTTTCATCTTCCTCCTCGTCTTCGGGGGAGGAGTGCGTCGCGGAGTTATCGGACGATGAGCCAGATAACACCTGGCACCGGGAGCTCTTTCGGGTTCCCTTGGCCTTCTTGGTCTTCTCTGGCACCTTGTAAGGAGCCGGAGTCAACATCTCCATCAGGAGAGCGTCCGCAGTGTCTTCGGGCAGAGGGGTCGGACAGTTAATCTGCCCCGACGTCTCCACCCAGTCTTGTCAAATGCATGGAGATCAGACCCCGCACATGGTTAAGCTAAGGGAAATAAATATCCTACCGGATGTATAGAACTCACCGAATGCGCTCGGCGCTTCACGCTTAGCCCGCGGTCCTCGGTGAGAGAGGGAGGGACCTCGGCGCCCTTGAACAACACCTTCCAGACGTCCTTGTGTGTCGTGTCAAAGAGCTCGCTCAGAGTCTGGTGTTGGGCCGGGTCGAACTCCCACAAGTTGAAGTCCCGTTGTTGGCACGGGAGGATCCCGTGGATGAGCATGACCTGGTCTATGTTGACAAGCTTGAGCTTCTTGCTTGTCATGTTCAAGATACATTTCTGGAGTCCGTCCAGCTCCACCGATGAACCCCACAACAGGCCCTTCTCTTTCCAGGAAGTGAGCCATGTAGGGAATCCAGATCGAAACTTGGGGGCAGCCACCCATTTGGTGTCGCGTGGCTCGGTGATGTAGAACCACGCCGATTGCCACCCCTTTATGGTCTCCACGAAGGAGCCTTCAAGCCATATAACGTTGGGCATCTTGCCCACCATGGCCCCGCCGCATTCTACTTGTTGGCCTCCCACCACCTTCGTCTTGATATTGAAGGTCTTTAGCCATAGGCCAAAGTGGGGGCGAATGCAGAGAAAAGCCTCACAGACGACAATGAACGCCGAAATTTTGAGGATGAAGTTCGGGGCCAGATCATGGAAGTCCAGCCCGTAGTAGAACATGAGACCGCGGACGAATGGATGAAGGGGAAACCCAGTCCGCGGAGGAAGTGGTGGAGGAAAACTACCCTCTCATGGGGTTCTGGGGTAGGGACGATCTGCCCTGCCGCGAGCAGCCGATGCGCGATATTCGTGGCTAAGTATCCGGCTCCGCGTAGCTTTTTGATGTGTTCCTCCATAACGGAGGAAGCCATCCACTTGCCTCCCGCTCCGGACATGTTTGGAGGAGGTTGAGGAGAAAGATGTGGACTTGGGCGTTGGGGCTCGAGTGCGCAAGAATGGATGGGCAAAGAGGAAGAAGGCGTGGGTAGAGAAAGATTAAACCTTATCCCTTTATAAGGGCGGCCAAAACTATGCGTCCCCACTAGCCTGGTAAAACTCGCTTATCCCCCAAGCGCCGTAATCGATTGCGCGGTTGGGTTACCCACGCCCGTATTGATGATAATCCCGTAATAAGGGGGACACGATCTCTACTTTGACAAGACGTGTCAGGAAACTGCCTTGCGTTATGTGTGGAGCTAGTTAAAGGAAACGGTTTGAATAATCACCGGGCCATGGCATAATGTCGTGTTGCTAAAACAAGTCAGCAAATTAGATTTGTGGAAATGTCATTCTCTCTACGGTGGTATGTGGAACTTATTTTGCAGGGTCGGACACTATCCTTGTATTCAAATTCTTCCGTGGTGTATTCGGAGGAGGAACCCGCCTTGCAATGCCGAAGACAATATTGCGCGCCGGACTCATCTTCATTGAAGCATGGTTCAGGGGCTACTGAGGGAGTCCTGGATTAGGGGGTCTCCGGACAGCCGGACTATATCCTTTGGCCGGACTGTTAGACTATGAAGATACAAGATTGAAGACTTCATCTCGTTTCCGGATGGGACTCTACTTGGCGTGGAAGGCAAGCTAGGCAATACGGATATGTATATCTCCTCCTTTGTAACCGACCTTGTGTGACCCTAGCCCTTTTCGGTGTCTATATAAACCAGAGGGTTTTAGTCCGTAGGACAACATACAATCATACCATAGGCTAGCTTCTAGGGTTTAGCCTCTCCGATCTCGTGGTAGATCAACTCTTGTAATACTCATATCATCAAGAATAAATCAAGCAGAACGTAGGGTTTTACCTCCATCAAGAGGGCCCGAACCTGGGTAAAACATCGTGTTCCTTGCCTCCTGTTACCATCCGCCTTAGACGCATAGTTCGGGACTGCCTACCCGAGATCCGCCGGTTTTGACACCGACAAGCATAGTTCGGTCTCCTCGTGAGATTCATCTGTTGTAATTTTCTTCCTAGCACCTACTTGGGGAGTACCCAACCCACTAGACATGCCTAGCCCTCCCAAAACGCATGTCAACGCCAAGGTCACGCGGTGACCACGCGGCGGGCATGCGAGTTTACGCGCTTTGGAGTTGGTGCCCTGGGCCACCGTCCAAAACTCGACATATCGCCACCAAACCATGTATTTATACTTAAATATGTACTTATGTAACTAGAAATGATTATTGGAAAAATAAAGAGCAAACAATAAGGTAGCTGCAGTTCAAATTTGACCCGCTTCCTACAGAATCGGCGGAAATTTGTCTTTTTCACCAAAGGTGGATAAAACTTTTGAAACCCAACCATTTTGTCAATTGTGCATTAAATATGGCCTAGTATTTTATAAAATTGATTAGGTCCAATTTTGCAACAAATATATGGTAGGTCCTTCACAAAAAAAACTAATTTCAGGCATGTAAAAAATGGAAAATAAATTTTCCGTGCAAAGAAAATGAAAACTCCCTTAGGAAACATTGTTTGGAATTCCAAGATTCACCCTTGTGCACAATATGAGATCATTTGAACAAACTATGCCATGAATGTGGCCATAAGATTGATCATTTGGCTTGAAAACCATGAATCTTCACGCATGATAGCTCGTTTCTGAGAACACTTTTTTTAAATAATTTCCGTATTACAAGTTTATTACTTTTCCTGGAAACTTGGTCACATATAGTGACACAATGCCAAGGTTTTCCAAATTTTTCATTTTTTTGAATTTTCTATGCCTGTTTCAAAATGCGATCAAAATGGCGGGCTTGACCATTCCTAGCTAGTGGTTGAATATTAGGAAACTTTTGATGTTTCTCTGATTAAATAGATACTTATGTACCTATAAATGATTTTTGGAAAAAATAAAGAGCAAACAATATGGTAGCTGCAGTTCAAATTTGACCTTCTTCCTACTTAACCGGCAGAAATTTGTCTTTTTCACGAGAGGTGGATCAAAGCTTTTGACACCCAACCATTTGGTCAATTGTGAATGAAATGTGGCCTAGTATCTCATAAAATTGATTAGGTCCAATTTTGCAACAAATATATGATAGGTCCTTCACAAAAAAACTCATTTCGGGCATTCAAAAAAAGGAAAAGGAATTTTCCGTGCAAAGAAAATGAAAACGCCCTTAGGCAACATTGTTTGGAATTCCAAGATGCACCCTTGTGCACAATATGAGATCATTTGAACAAACTATGCCATGAATGTGGCCATTAGATTGATCATTTGGCTTGAAAGCCATGAATCTTCACGCATGATAGCTCGTTTCTGAGAACATTTTTTTAAATAATTCCCTTATTACAAGTTTATTATTTTTCCTAGAAACTTGGTCACATATAATGACACAACGCGAAGGTTTTCCAATTTTTTGAATTCTTTTGAATTTTTTATGCCTGTTTCAAAATGCGGTTAAAATGGCGGGCTTGACCGTTCCTAGCTAGTGGTTGAATATTGGAAAAAAATATGTTTCTCTTATTAAATAGATATTTATGTACCTAGAAATGATTTTTGGAAAAAATAAAGAGCAAACAATAAGAGAGCTGCAGTTCAAACTTGACCCGCTTTCAACTGGATCAGCGGAAATTTGTCTTTTTCACCAGAGGTGGGTCGAAACTTTCGACACCCAACCATTTGGTCAATTGTGAATTAAATATATCATAAAATTGATTAGTCCATTTTTGCAACAAATATATAGTAGGTCCTTCACAAAAAAACACATTTTGGGCACTCAAAAAATGGGAAATAAATTTTCCGTGCAAAGAAAATGAAAACTCCGTTAGGCAACATCGTTTGGAATTCCAAGATTCACCCTTGTGCACAATATGAGATCATTTGAATAAACTATGCCATGAATGTGGCTATACGATTGATCATTTGGCTTGAAAGCCATGAATCTTCACGCATGATGGCTCGTTTCTGAGAACATTTTTTTAAAGTAATTTCCGTATTACAAGTTTATTATTTCCCCCGGAAACTTGGTCACATATAATGACACAATGGGAAGGTTTTCCAATTTTTTTTTATTTTTTATTTTTTATGCCCGTTTCAAAATGCAGTCAAAAATGGCGGGCTTGACCGTTCCTAGCTAGTGGTTGAATACTGAAATTTTTTTGATATTTCTCTTATTAAATAGATACTTATGTACCTAGAAATGATTTTTGGAAGAAATAAAGAGCAAACTATAAGAGAGTTGCACTTCAAACTTGACCCGCTTCCAACTAGATCGGTGAAAATTTGTCTTTTTCACCAGAGGTGGGTCGAAACTTTCGACACGCAACTATTTGGTCAATTGTGTATTAAATATGGCCTAATATTTTATAAAATTGATTTGGTCCAATTTTGCAACAAATACATAGGTAGATCCTTCACAAAAAAACTCATTTTGGGCATTCAGAAAATGGAAAATGTATTTTTCGTCCAAAGAAAATGAAAACTCCCGTAGGCAACATTGTTTGTCATTCCAAGATGCACCCTTCTGCACAATATGAGACCTTTTGAACAAATTTGACCCACTTCCAACTGAATCTTCAGAATTTTGTCAATTTGATGAGAGGTGGATAGACAGCTATTGAGACACAAGCATTTGGTCAATTGCACCTAAAATATGGTCTAATATTATTGAAAAATAGAGTTGTGCTATTTTGCAACAAATATTGGTAGGTGCTTCAAAAAATATATACCATTATTGACACTCCAAAGATAGAAAATGTTTTTTTGCAAAATAAACTAATTTTTTAGAACAATTTTAAAGATATTTGTATTATTCCAGGTTTGTTATTTTTCTGAAAAACAAGTCTCACTTGTGACACGATGCGAAGATTTTCTATTGTTCTTACTTTTTTCTAATTCTATGATGTTATAAAATAGCTGACATGATTTAGCATATTATTTAATCGATTACGACCAATTTAGATGGTTATAAAATCGTCAGAGTGCGTACTACATTGTGATTGGTCCATTGGCATTTCACGCGGATCGTGCACAAACCACCATTGGATGGCCGGGATCCAACGGCAGCCCACACCCCTCACCCTCTCACCCACGTACACCTGACACAGCCCGCACGGTGTCTCAAAAAAATCCTGACACAACCCACACTTCTCCTCCTCTTGTCCCACAGCCGCGACCCCCAACCCTCTCGCTCCTCCTCCGTCTCAATCTCTCGATCCCCGACCACCACTGCCGCCGTCCTTCGTCCTCTCCCCCAACCTCGTCCGCCGGCGACCCCTCCCCTCCCCTTCTCTCCCACGACCGCGGTCGGATCCGCGCTCCCTTCTCGCTCGTGACCTAGACCTAGCCGCATGGCACGACCATGGCCATGGCGGCGGCCAGATCCGCCCCCTCCCCTGCTCCGTTCCCTCGATGCCGGCGGTCATTCTCCCTTAGGCCACCCGCCCCCCTTCCTCCTCCCGCAGCAGCTCACCCGCAGCCTTCCCCGTGGCTCTAGGGTTTTGGGGGCAGTGGCGCCTCCATTGCCGGCATGGCTCCGGTGACTCTACAGCCTCCCCCCCTGACATCTACCAATCTGAGACAGCTGTGTCTCCGACTTGTCGCTTCCCAATGGCTGCTGCTGGACCGGATCCCTCCTCTTTGCCTGGATGCTTCCTCGACTCTCCCTCCTCCCCAACAAGGCCGCCGTCGGACACCTTCTTCCCCGACAGCGCCGGCCGCAGATCCACTCCTCCATTTTCTTCTCACGGTTATCCGCAGCATATATGACTCAGATCTAACCTTTTTGTTGTGTGTCTGGTTTTTCAGGATATGGGTGGTGCAGTGGCCGCAAGAACACGATCGGCAGCGTCTAGGTCGGGTCGACTAGGGCGGCTGACAGCGGTGGCTACTTCCTTACAAGGACTACAAGCTCGCCCATGACTACACGACCCTCCAGGTCCCATCTGCATGCTCGCTCCCTCCTCCCTGCCTCCTGCATGTACCTGTTTAGGCCGCAAGCGGACTTGACATGCTTATGAGTTCAACATATGAGCTCTCTGACATTTACCATGCGCTGTGTTATGTTCAGCATCTTATGTGTCATGGAAATGTCCTTGTGTTGCATAGTAGGCCCTGAATTATTCATGTTGTTGGCGATGAGATGTCCCTGTTTTGCTCTGTACTATGCACTGCTATATTTATAGTTTGAAAGCGTGAGTTTAAAAGATGTCCCTATTTTGCTTCTTATAGTTTGAAAGCTATACTGGTCAGTAATTTGGGGCATCTCCTCTAAGTGATGTTTAATGTCTCCTATAGTTGTTTTGTGTCAATTCGACCAAGGATTTTGTTATCTGGAACTGTAACTGTTGGCATAGAGACTGACTGTTGTGGCATAGTGCGACGTCTCACAAGGTGGATTCAGATTTGGTTGTCACGATGCACAAGTGGTGGGTGTAGTACCGTTGTGTTGTCCTTGTATATAAACATCCACCAAAAGGGATTGGCATCTAACGTTAAGAAATTATGTCAAAACGTAGCTGGCAGGCTTTCTATTTCAGGCCCCCATTGTATAACTGTTTAGGCTTTAAGCTGGATGCATCTCTGTGAAGTGTGGATATTGGGGCAGAGTTGGATTATCATTAGCCATGGACTTTGTAAAGAGTATATGTCCATTTTGCCAAGACAAGGACTATTTTTTTTTCTACTTTAACTTGTTGAATCATCAGTATTTGTTTCCACTCTTTATATTGAAATCCACACATATTAGAAAGGAACATCATGTTATGTGTAGAAGAGAGTCCTGGTTTTGAGAGGAAATGTCATGCGACTCAAGTACCATGTTTAGATGATTGATTTCTTTTTAAACTTGCATTGTATGCATCGCATTGGGCTTGCAGTCCAAATGAGTGATGATGTCATAATGAGATTTTGTCACTCACTTTGGGATCATCTAATCTTTTTTTATTAGTGTTTGATGATGGCAGTTTCTTGTGTGTTGTCATTGCACCCAAGTGCTGTTTCTTGGCTTTGAGCCGTTAGTTGATTGTATTCCTGGTATGAGAATCAAGGAATTTCGAGGCGCATTAGAATAAAAAATGCGGAAGGAAACAATAGTGAATTGATGTGATGATGAGTCCATTTTAGCCGAAATAATGTTGTCGATAGTGACCACAGCGGGATTTTAACATAGTCCATTTCAGGTTCCCTCTGTTTCAAAGTGTAAATGTATTTCTATCAGTTAAAGACAAGCAAGTTATAAGTAATTATTACGCTGCTAAAATTGAAATTGAAACTTGAAATTGAATTGAACTAGATTATTACATCAAGCAATGTACTCCAGAATACTATTAATAACTGGAGTCAAAGATGACTGCATCTGATTGACCTAGACTATAGCTTATTCCTTCAGCGTACTATCGCTTTCTCAAGTCAAGTCAAGCAACAATTCATGGGGCTCACTCAATCAGGTGGGCGGCGCTATCCAATTCTATTCTGATTTCCTACTGAACTATGTTGTTGTAGACTATAAAAGAAGAAGCTGCAGTTGGTCATGGATTTAGATTTGGCATGTGTTTATCTTGACTGCTCAGGGTGGATGAATTGTAGTTTTATGCATGTAACTCAGTCTGCTTGGACAACACTAGCATGTTACTATGTACTACTACTGTTCAAGAAGTTTCATGAGTTGCTAGTGCCGCACTTCTCTAGTTTCATTGATGGTGTTTAACAGTACTTGCCCTTGTATCCCTTATTCAATCTCGGATTTCATCATAAATCATAATGGACTACTATTCTGTTGAATGTTGATTGGCGCACTATTCTGTTGTTGCCAAGTAGAGGAATAAGAGGATATATGAAGTTTAATAATGATGTTTCATGCAAGTGGGGTTACCCAATGTTGGCAAATCAACTTTCTTTAACATAGTAACAAAGGCGGGCTCCCACGCTGGCAACTCTAGGTCAGTGCCCCGACCCCTCCCTCCGTCGTCTCCCCGTCTTGTTTTTGTTTCCCGTGGTGGCTGCTGCTATTTCACATCGGGTTCTGACTCGGTTTGGTTTGCTGTTGTTATTTCCGTTGTGGTGGCGCAGGCTTGCGATGAAGAAGATCAAGGCTGAGAAGGACCCCAACAAGCCCACGTGTCCCCGAGCGCTTTTTTCATCTTCATCTGAGTCCCAGTCTCGGTTCTTGGTTCGATTCATGTTGCTTCTGTGGTGTGGTGTCGCGTACTGACCGAGGATTTGGTGCATGTTTCATCTTTGCAGGGACAACTTCAGGAAGGAGTACAAGGAGAATCACCCCGACATCAAGAAGGTCTCCGTGGTAAGCGTCTCGGTTCCGC
Organism: Triticum aestivum; assembly: GCF_018294505.1. NCBI lineage: Eukaryota > Viridiplantae > Streptophyta > Magnoliopsida > Poales > Poaceae > Triticum > Triticum aestivum. The sequence continues at coordinate 230,177,291 of NC_057809.1, read as the reverse complement.
TTCGTCCCCCATCCGCCTCTGTCTCGTTGTTCGTTCAAACTGGTGGCGTTGCGAGATGAGTTTCCTCGTTAATTCCGTGTCCTGATATGGTTTAGCTTGGTTGAATTACAGATCGGCAAGGCCGGTGGTGAGAAGTGGAAGTCCATGAGTGATGCTATAAGTTGCACGTCTCCCCTCCCCTCTCTGTTACCGCTCAATTGGGTGTTGGTTTACTCGTTTCTACCGCTTTGTCCCCCATCCGCCTCTGTCTCGTTGTTCGTTCAAACTGGTGGCGCTGCGAGATGAGTTTCCTCGTTAATTCCGTGTCCTGATATGGTTTAGCTTGGTTGAATTACAGATCGGCAAGGCCGGTGGTGAGAAGTGGAAGTCCATGAGTGATGCTATAAGTTGCATGTCTCCCCTCCCCTCTCTGTTACCGCTCAATTGGGTGTCAGTTTACTCGTTTCTATCTTAGTTTGCCTAGTGTTCGAACCAGTTGGTCAGTTAGATTTTGAATGGTAGTAGCAGCAAACTGATTTTTATCAAATATATCTCTATTACCGCTCAATTCGGTGCCGGTTTTCCAATGGCAGTAGCAGCACACTGATTTTTATCAATTATATCTTATGCGAAGTTTAAGCGTAATGTGTTGCAGTGAAGTATTTTGCATGACTTGCACTTGTGCAATTAATATTCATATTGTGTCTATGTTTTCTTGTATGAATGAGTATCTCATTTTGACTAGCTGGAGAACGAAAAGCATGGTACTAGCTGAATTTCTGTTGTCATTTTAAATGACTGTCCTTTTTTGAAACCCTTCCTAATTTGTTTGCAGCCCTTCCTAATTTTTTGTTCGTGTTCTATTTGGAAATGGATGCAGCAGGTGCTCTTCTCTTGCACACGTCTGGCACCGACTCCGGCGCGGTGGTGCTTCTTGAGGTGACTGGCATGATGGCGGTTATGTACGGCGGCGACCACAAGCCCTCCGGTGAGTCGGCTCCATCTTCTAGCCCTAGCTCCTGCTTTTCTGCTCCTGTAGCATGCTCTGTTGGTTTAGAACACTAGCAGCAGTAGCGTACCATGTATGCGTACTAAACAGCAGGAGTTCAATCACCTTGTGTACACTAGCAGCTTGCTTACACAGATTTCACTTTTGCTTGTGGTAGCCATTATGTCGTTGAATCATGTCTGTGTGTACTAATCATCAGTTAATAGTATTTGGCTTCTACGTGATGGTCTGGGACTAATTTATGGTGATGTGGATATACTTTGTGATTTAAAGTTACTAATCCATGGTCTGCTGTCATATTATGGTCTAATATTTTTTGTTTTGACTCTTTCTCCGGTGCGAGGAAAGCTGTGAGTAGATGTTGATGATGCCAACTGGCTTGGCTGCTACCGTGATGCATGCGCTGGTCAAGCAAGACACATGCATATACGTACATGTCAGCATAGTAGCAGATATTCCCTCTGTTCCTGCTATATTCATGTGTAAATGTATTTCTGAGATGATTTTGTTGTGTTATGTAAACCTGGGAGATGTCTTATGTGATGTGATATGATGCATGATTTCAATTCGACATGGAGTTTTCCTGATTTGAATATGAACAAGGTCGGATGCATGTGTATAACTAGATTAAAGAGGTCTTGTGCCCAAAGAATTTTCTCCAAACATTTTTTTCAAAATCTAAGACCTAATATTGGACAAATAATTGGGCTAGAAAAGGCCACAACCCAACAAGCATTGGAGTGTTTAAAAAACGAAACAAAAAACCCTTAGAAAATAAAAAAAGAAATATACTGCAAAAAAGGCCGAGGCCCCCTAGTATGGAAGAACCTAACAAAAATGCCGAATTGTTGGGTATGGTCCACGCTGAAATTAATAGGGAACAATATAAAAGGCTGAATTGTTGGGCTCAGCCCATGTAAAACACCGAATCAGACCGGGCTGAATCTTGTCAACGACCTTTACAATTGGTCGCAATTTTGCCACGTCAGCTTGCCACGTTAGTTCCGACTTGGTGTGGGCAGACAACTAGTGACCAAAACAGAAGGTCATAGTATCAACGACCTTTTGTTTTGGTCATGGAATTCCACGACCTTCTCACAGAAAAGGTTGTTAATTTCAGTTTACGACTGCCAGCTTTTGACCTTCTATTTTTGGTCACAAAAAGATCGCAAATGAAAAACAATGACCTTTCAGCGACCAATAGTGATGGTCGCAAGTTGACATATTTCTTGTCGTGGCATGCCGTAAGTTTAATGTTGATCCTTGCATCTGTTGATTTATTGCACCTTGAAGTATGAACATGTGATAGTAAACTTATCACAGGGGAGAGCACCTCGAGTGTTTGGAGGCACCACTGCCTCTAACATGGGCCCCACATGCCTGCCTCTAAACTTGGCAAAAGACCAGCGGTGTACAATATTGGCTGCAACCTCTAACATTTATCCCACCACAAATTAAAATATATGTTCCTCTCTTGACCAGATCAGCATGCAAACTTCAATCACCATGATGATAGGCAGGGACAGAAGATTATCATAATCAAAAAAATGCTTCGAGGCAGCCTCTTAGCATGGAGGCGACTCCAACAATTTTAAGCTTAGAGGCATTGAAAGTGCAACTAATTCCCGGGTGGATTTCGTAATTCATAATGACATATAGCTCATTGAACTAATATCCACTCAAGAGGAATATTTCAGGAAGTTCAAATAATGGACCCCTCAAAATGCTAAGGACATATATTGGCAAAAGCTCAAGACTCTATAGCAAAGCCAATACTATTAAATGGGGATGAGTGTTGCTTAATGGATTACTTGCTCAAATGCTTAGTGATATTGCTGCTAAACCCTCAACCACTTTCTCCATCCAAATATGTCAAAACCCAAAACTCCAACTCGGCCCCACCCATTCTTTCTATCCGGTGCCTCCGAATTCATATGACATAGCCACAGCCACAAACCATAACATTTTGGTCACACGTATACGGATATCCGTCTCACCGAGATGGCCTTGCCAACTCCCTGTTATCAGTTGCATTTATTTTGGTCTCACAGAAATTGCAATCGGCTTCACCGAGATGGCTTGAAAAATTCTCTGTTGCCCTATTGCTTCACTTTGATCTCAGCAAGTTGATGCAATTGGCGCCACCGAGATGAGGTTTGCCCTAAGACCTAGCACATCGGTCCCACTGAGTTGTTGCAGCCAGTCCGACCAAGATTCCTCACATTCAAATTTTGAACTAATTAGTCCCACCGAGTTTAACTATTCGGTCTCACCAAGATGGGTCAAATGTGTGTAACGGTTGGATTTTGTGTGGAGGGTATATATACCCCTCCACCCCTTCTCCATATTTGAGAGAGCCATCAGAATGCGTGCCTACACTTCCACCATACATTTTTGAGAGAGAACCACCTACTCACGTGTTGAGATTAATATATTCCAATCCTACCACAAGAATCTTGATTTCTAGCCTTCTCCGAGTTGCTTTCCACTCAAATCATCTTTCCACCATATCCAAATCTATGACAGGTTTTTGAGTGTTGGGGAGACTATCATTTGAAGCACAAGAGCAAGGAGTTCATCATCAACACACCATGTATTACCTTTTGGAGAGTGGTGTCTCCTAGATTGGTTAGGTGTCACTTGGGAGCCTCTGTCAAGTTGTGGAGTTGAACCAAGAATTTGTAAGAGCAAGGAGATCGCGTACTTTGTGAAGATCTACCCAAGTGAGGCAAGTCCTTCGTGGGCGATGGGCATGGTGTCAGGGTACACAAACAGGGGTGTATGTTCCCCCTGACTTGTGCACGGATAGCAGGCCTCCTCCACGGCAGCGCCAAGTTTCCAAGACAGGGCCAAGCAGAAAAGATAGCTGTTTGAGAAATTAAAGGGCGGATCAAGAAGAACAAGACAAGCCAAAGGAGCAAGCTATCACTAAGGAAAAACCTCCCTTGCCGGGCAGGCGAGCCCGGTCAGGTGGAGGCCACACCAAAGACAAGTCTCAAGACTCCCCCGGCATGCTTGCCGAGGACGCCGAGGGCGGATCACCCCACCAAGGCTCCACCGCTCCACCTCACAGCAACGCAAGTCACCTATCAGTGCGGTGTCAAGTCCCCAGGTGATTAAGTGGCACTCATTTGGCATGTGACAACCATTTGTAAGGAAGATCACCTCTAAATGATGCCCGTCCAGAGGCGTGTCACGCAGGCAGGCGAGAAGGTGGTTGAATAGCACTTCAAGGCTTGTCGGGCTACGCCCATGACGTGACACTAAGTGGTGAATTTAATGCGCCTTGTCCTGTCAACAGAGTTAGGTATGATAGCACTATTTTCTATCTATCAGTCCGTAGTGACTAGTTTTCCACTTTGATAACCCCTTGACCTATAAAAGGAGGGACGAGGCAACCTTAGAAAGGATTCATACCTTTGTACACGCATATGTGCAAAGCTGCTCTCGTCCTAAGGCGACCTTGCTGGGCTTGAGCGCCGCGTGTTCATCACGGTCCCCCCATCAATCTAGCAAAGCAGGAGTAGGGTTTTACGCCTCGCGGCAGCCTGAACCTGGGTAAAAACCAATGCGTCACCATTGTCGTGCTGCCTTATGGTCTCCTCTCTTTGTGCAACGCGCCCTTCCCCATTGCTGAACCACAAGGGGCCGATGGCCCCATAGGTGGCCATGTTGAACCACAACACATGGTGGGATAGACAAGGTTCCTTCTTCGTGGACCCTTCATGGGTGGAGCCCTCCATGGACTCGCACAACCCTTACCCTTTGTGGGTTGAAGTCTCCATCAATATGGATGTACGATAGCACCACCTATCAGAACCACGCCAATAATCTTCATGTATCCATAGCGTTTTCCTTCTCCAAACCCTTCCCTTTACCTTCATATGCAATGTTTTACTTTTTTCTTCTACACTCTTAGAATTGCATGTGTAGGTTGATTGCTTCACTTGTGATAGTTGCTAAAATCTGCTCACAACTAAAATTGGGAAAAGGTTAGATTTTCATTTGGTCAAGTAGTCTAATCACCCCCCTCTAGACATACTTTCGATCCTACAAGTGGTATCAGAGCTTTGGTCTCCTTTTACCTTGATTTTCATTGATTTGGTGATCATAGCCTCAGTTTCACAACCTAGGAGAGTATGGAGTCTAGTGATGAAAATTACCACCGTAGAGGTCCTTACTTTGATGGTACTAATTTTGTTAGTTGGAAGCATAAGATGAAAATGCATGTTCTTGGTCATAACCCCGCCGTTTGGGCTGGTGTGCGTATTGGCTTGCAAGGTGATTTCTTCGAGGATGGAAAAGAACCGGATCATGAAGTGACAGCGGAAGAAATGAAGATGTTGCAATACAATGCTCAAGATTGCGATATTCTCTTCAATGGATTGTGCCCCAAGAATTTAACAAAATCAGCCATCTTGGGAATGCAAAGGAAATTTGGGATACCTTGGTTGATATGCACGAAGGTACCAAGTCCGTCAAGGAATCCAAGTTGGATGTGCTTCAAAGTCAACTAGACAAGTTCAAGATGAAGGATGGTGAAGGAGTCACCGAAATGTACTCTAGGCTTGCTCTCATCACAAATGAGATTGCCACCTTAGGAAGTGAAGAGATGACCGACAAATTCATCATCAAGAAGATTCTAAGAGCCTTGGATAGAAAATATGATGCCGTATGCACCTTGATCCAAATGATGGCCAATTACAAAGATCTCAAGTCCACGGAAGTCATTGGTAGAATTGTTGCTCATGAGATGTCACTCAAGGATAAGGAAGAGCTCCACAACAAGTCAAGTGGTGCATACAAAGCTTCAAGTGATGCTCCTACAACATCAAGCGGGAAGCGAGTATCCAATGAAGAATTGAGCTTAATGGTGAAGAACTTCAACAAGGTATACAAGAATAGAAGTAAAGAGAGAAGATCGAAGTCAAGGTCCTACAATGACAAAAGATCTTCTAGTCGTGATCGTAATTGCTACAATTGTGGAAGACCCAGACAATACTCCAATGAGTGTACAACTCCCTACAAGAGAAGGGAAGATTCACCAAAAATGAGGATTAAAAGAGATGAATCACCTCCAAGAGAGAGAAGGAGTAGAGATGATTGTTATGAACAAATACCCTCTCGTAGAAGCAAAGATTCAAAAAAGAAGGACAAGTCATCAAAGGGCGACACAAGACAAAGGCATCAAGCTCAAGTTGGTGAATGGGTGGTTCCAACTCTGACAACTACATCGAGAGAAGCTATTACTCTAACTCCGACAACTACATCAAGCTCAAGGTGTTGCCGGTCTTGCACTTGTGTCATCCAACTCCTATGAAATATTTGACTCACCAAATGAAGGAATTGGAAGATGCTTCATAGCTAAAGGCCCTAAGGTATCACACCCCGAGTATGTTTATTTCAATAGTGATGAAGATGATTTTCTAGGTGATGATGATTTACTTGTTGAAAACACTAGTGATGAAAATTATGATGAACTTGCTAGTAATCATGCTAATCAAGATGAAACTAATGACAATGATACGAAGGAGATTGAGCATCTAACTAAAGAACTAAACACTCTTAAGTTAGCTCATGGAACAACTCTAGAGGATCATAGAGAGATCCTAAGGACTCCTGAGTAGCTACAATTCGAGAAGCAAAATTTAGAGCAAGAGCATGAGTTCCTAAAAGCTATCAATGATGATCTTCTTATATGCCACAAGTAAATTCTAACAATTAAAGCAAGAAATATTCTTACTTTAGTAGTAAAAATAATCATGTTAAATCCAACATTGTTGCTTCTAGTAGCTCTCTTGATTCTACTAATGATTCTCTTAGCCAAGTTACACTTGAGCAAGAAAATAGCTTATTCAAGGGAATTATAGATAAAGGTGTTTACAAGAGCCTTGCCACAAGTAAGCAATTTGAGAAAATTGTACTCAAACAAGGAAGGCACCGGAAGAATCAAGGTATTGGTTTTGAACGAAAGTTCAATGCCAATGGAGTTGAGTGGGAAGAAGATCAATACCCCAAAACGAAGTTTGTTACTCAACAAGAGAAGTATGACCCCACTTATTTCAAGGGAACACCAGCTCAAGACGATCTTCCACCACAAGACCACAAGCTAAAAGGCAAGGACAAGCTTCAAGAAGAGATTTACTCATTTGAAGAAGCTCATAAGAACATGGTCAGGTGGGTTTCCAGGACTACGTCGAGCTCTATTTCATTAAGTATGCCTACAACTCCAACGATTCCCATCAAGTTGATGTGTATCTGGAAGAAGAAGAACTAGAGTGTTCTTGAGGGTTAGTCCGCCAACAGACTTCACTCATATTCATTTTGGCAAGGACTTGTACAATCAAATTTCATATCTAGCACTAGTTCATGGAGTCACAAACCATCTTGTTGGTAAGACAAGGGACAAGATAACTAATAACCCACAAGTATAGGGTATCAATCATAGTCCTTTCTATAAGTAAGAGTGTCAAACCCAACGACGAGCAGAAGGAAATGACAAGTGGTTTTCAGCAAGGTACTTACTGCAAGCACTGAAATGGTCGGCAACATGTAGTTTGATAGCAAGATAATTTGTAACGGACAAGTAATGGTCACGATAAATAAAGTGCAGCAAGGTATCCCAATCCTTTTGTGGCAAAGGACAGGCCAAAACAACATCTTATGATAAGCGAAGAGTTCTTGAGGGTACATGGGAATTTCACCATGTCACTTTCATCATGTTGGTTTGATTCATGTCCGCTACTTTGATAATTTGATATGTGGGTGGATTGGTGCTGAGGTGCTATCCTTACTTGAACAAACCTCCTACTTATGATTAGCCCCCTTGCAAGCATCCACAACTACGAGAAAAGTATTAAGATAAAATCTAACCATAGCATTAAACTTTTGGATCCAAATCGGTCCCTTACGAAGTAGCGCATAAACTAGGGTTTAAGCTTCTATCACTCTAGAAACCCCTCATCTAATAACTACTCCACAATGCATTCCTTTCGTCCCAAATATGCTAAAGTGCCATGTAGTCGATGTTCACATGACACCACTAAGAGAATCACAACATACATATCATCAAAATATCGAACACATACCAAGTTCACATGATTACTTGCAACATGACTTCTCCTGTGACCTCAAGAACAAAAGTAGCTACTCAGAAATGATAATCATGATCAAGATTAGAGGGGTATTAAATAACATAATGGATCTGAACATATAGTCTTCCACCAAATGAATCATATAGTAATAAACTACAAGATGTAACCAACACTACTAGTCACCCACAAGTACCAATCTGATGTTCCGGTACAAAGATTGAACACAAGAAATGAACTAGGGTTTGAGAGGAGATGGTGTTGTTGAAGATGTTGATGGAGATTTCCCTTCCAAAGATGAGAGGGTTGTTCACGATGACGATGGCTTCGGTTTCCCCCTCCGGGAGGGAAGTTCCCCCGGCGGAATCGCTCCGCCGGAGGACAAAAGTGCTCCTGCCGAAGTTCCACCTCGAGACGGTGGAACTTTGTCCCAAAAATCCTCCCCTGATTTTTTCTAGGTCAAATTGACCTATATACCAGAAGATGGGCACCAGAGGTGGTCTGGGATAAGCACAACCCACCAGGGAATGCCTAGGGGGCCTGGTACACCCTGGTGTCTTGTGCTCACCAGGTGGTCCCTGTCTGGTAGTTATTTTCTCTAGTATTTTTATATAATCCAAAATAATTATCCGTAATTTTTCATCTCATTTGTAGAAGTGCAAAATAGGTGACTCTGACATAGCTTTTTCAGTTCCAAAATTCCAGCTGTCGGTATTCTCCCTCTTTGTGTAAACCTTGCATATTATGAGAGAAAAGGCATTATAATTACTCCATAAAGCATTATTATGCATAGGAACATTATAAATAAGAATATGAAATCTTATGCAAAATGGACGTATCAACTCCCCCATGCTTAGACCTCGCTTGTCCTCAAGCAAAAAACTGATATGGAAGAACATGCCCACATGCTTAGAGAGAGAGAGAGGTATCGATAAAAAAATATACGGACATCGAAGCATCATGCTTATTATTATAACCTTAAAGAAATTTAACATAAAACTTTATGACACAACTTTTATCATATAAATTCTCATGAACAAGTAACAATTCATCACAACATTTAAGTACAAAGCATAAACTCTACTGGAAACCAACAAACTATGTTCTTAGTCAACTTTGCAACTACAAATCATCATATTTTCAGGGTTACGTATCGGAGCCTTTAGGCAAGTACATATACTCAACCATCATTTAACCTTCTATGATTGCTAACACTAATAGCATACCGATGAGAAAAAAGTTTCGATCAGACACAAAGAAAGATAGGGGCTTATAGTTTCACCTCCCAACGTATTTACCTCAAGGGCGATGTCAACAAAAATAACTCATGATCACTCATATCCAACTGGATGAATGTGCCTATATCTTTCCTCACCACGTGATGCTTGCATAAATAGAAAATAAATAGGAATAGGGAAGAATACTTTGACTCTTGCATAAAAGTAAAGACATAAAAGTAAAAGATAGGCCCTTCGCAGAGGGAAGCAGAGGTTGCCATGCGCTTTTTGTTTGTATGTCAAATCCCTTAATGCAAAAGAACGTCATGTTATATTGCCCCTCATGATAGCAACCTTTATTATGCAGTCTGTTGCTTTTATTACTTTGCCATCACAAGTTTGTAGAACGCTCAATTTTCTCTTACACTAAATGATCCAACACATTTAGAAGCAATTTTTATTGCCTTATTGGACCGATGATAACTTACTTGAAGGATCTTACTCAATCCATATATAGGTATGGTGGACTCTCAAAATAAGATTTTGGGTTTAAGAATTTTTTTGGATGCACAAGTAGTATCTCTACTTACTGCGGAGTTTTTGGCTAGCCAATTTATTGAGCAAGCACCACATATTGAAGGATCTAAGACAATATAAGTTCTATGTGAATATGAACAAACATAAATCATTACATTCTCTTCCTTGTCTAACATCAACAATTTTGACATCTAATATTTAATGGGGGCTCACAATAATATAAAAGATGTCCAAGATAGTGTATTTGCATGTGAATATTCTCTTCCCTTATTAATTCTTTCATGAATTGCATTTGACTAATGCTATGTTTATCAATCTCCAATAAGTTTTACCACTTATACTTTCCTTATGTGATGTCATTACTTACCATAAGATTAGAATATGATCTTTTTCATTTATTTTCCTTTCTTTTTATAGAAAAAAAAGAGTAAAGAAACAAACTCAAACTACTCTTTATTATATATCTCGCACACGATTACATGGATAGATAGATCACTAAGCAAGCACTCAAAAATATATTGAACTTAAGTTTTATTCAACTAGATCATAGGATAACTAAAGATCGAATTAAAAATAGATAAAGGTAAAGAAGGTGATGGTGATACGATACCGGGGCACCTACCCCAAGCTTGGCACGCGCCAAGGGGAGTGCCCATACCATGTAATCAAGTCTCCTTTTGTGGGGAAGATGATGATGGTGGTGGTGATGAGCTAGTGTCACACTTCTCCTCATTTTATGCTTGAGGATGGAATTTTCCTCCCTCAAGTCATCAATTTCCTGCTCCAGCGTTGATATCTTTTTACATAATTCTTGCTTTTTCCCGCAGAAGACGAAAAGGGATAAACTGGATCTTAGGTTTCCTTGCTTTAATGGGGACACTTGACTTCCTGAATTCCATGTGCATGTCCCCAGGTTGGGGTAGTGGAACTTCATCTTCATATGAGCTTGTCTCTTCTTTGCCTTTCAGATCATAGTCTCCTTCTTCCTCTATGGTCCAACCATAATGTTCCACATCTCCGTAAACCTTGGGGTTTGCAATATAATGAGAAACATATCTCTCACCCTCCGAGTCCTAAGATGACATATTTTCAGATCTTCTAGAAAAACAGCAAGAAAGAAGAACATGAGATTTCTGCGTGATACGGTGATCAATACGTTCGGGGGGTATATAAAGACTTTTTATCTTGGGAAACAAGCAAATGAGAGGAAAATGGAGTCGGGATGGTTCCCGAGGTGGGCACAACCCACCTAGGTGCGCCAGGCTAGGCAGGTGCGCCCTGGTGTCTTATGCCCTCCTCGGTTGCCTTCCTGGTTGTTTCTTATTTTCCTAATTTTTGTAATATTTGAAAACTGGCAAAAAATATTTTTGCGGATTTTTTGGAGTCCGTTTACCTACCATATGAAGTACCCACTCTTTTTCAGGATTCTAGAGTGTTCCGGAAGCTTTATTTTATGTGTTCCTCTGGTGTCATGGTTTGAATAATATTGCTTTCAACATTAATAGGTGTACATGAGATTTAGTGCTTAATTCTTTACCCATTGACCACCTTCGGGATAGTACATTCGGCATTATTAATCTTGATAGATCCAGAGCGATAAACCTCCTTGATAATATATGGTCCTTCCCATTTATGGAGAGGAGGTCCGGCGTGCTGACGTGGCAGGCGGGGAATTGTCCGGCGCGGCACGCGGACATGTCCGACGGCGAGGAAGATTTGTCCGGGCGCGAGGAGGACGAAGCTAGGGTTTCATCCGCGAAAATATCGGGGGAGGCCACATATTTATAGGCAGAGGGAGCTAGGAGATTCCAAATGAGGTGCGGTTTTCGGCCACGTGATCGTGATCGAACGCTCTAGATGATGGAGCAGAGTTAGGTGGGTTTTGGGCCAAATTGGAGGGGTGTTGGGCTGCAACACACACGAGGCCTTTTTGGTCCCTCGGTTAACCGTTGGAGTATCAAACGAAGTCCAAATGGTACGAAACTTGACAGGCGGTCTACCCGTAGTAAACCAAGGCCGCTTGGCAAGTCTCGGTCCAATCCGGAAATGTTTAATCCCCACACACGAAAGAAAGCTAGAAATGACCACCGGAGGAGAACGAAGCGCCGGAATGCAAAACGGACAACGGGGAAAATGCTTGAATGCATGAGACGAACACATATGCAAATGCAATGCACATGATGACATGATATGAGATGCATTACAATGAAAACAACACACGGAGACAAAGCCCGAACCCGAGAAAATAAAATAACTTAACGCCGGAAACGGCAAGAGTTGGAGTACAAATAGGGAAAGTTACATCCGGGTTGTTACACTACGTTCGCCAACAGTGGCATCCGAGCCAGGTCTATGCGTAGATGATATGCACGAATAGAACACAAAGAGTTGTGGATGGTGATCGTCATACTGCTTACCACCAACATCTTATTTTGATTTGACGGTATTGTTGGATGAAGCGGCCTGGACCAACCTTACATGACCACGTTTGTTTGTTTGTCCAACTTTAGTTTTGCATAAAGGTGGCTCGCGAGTGTCTGTTTGTCCAACTTTAGTTGAATCGAAATTGACTGAGGCTGGTCCTTGTTCTAGGTTAAAACAGAAAACTTAATAAATCACTGATCTGGTTTTGATTTGTAGGTAAGAATGGTTCTTGCTTGAAGCCCGTAGCACCCTCGTAGAACTTGCAACAACAAAGTAGAGGACGTCTAACTTGTTTTTGTAGGGAATGTTGTGATGAGATATGGTCAAGACATGATGTGATATACATTATTGTATAAGATGATCATGTTTTTTAAAAGTTACTGGCAACCGGCAGGAGCCTTATGGTTGTCTCTTTATTGTATGAAATGCAAACGCCATGTAATTGCTTTACTTTAACACTATGCGTTAGCGATGGATTGTGACGCCAAGAGACCGACGTTCCAGATGCCTTCCTTATTTTTTGTTGTCGCCGTGTTTTTTATTTGTTTGTTGCATTTCATCATGTCATCATCTACACCTCATGTTTTCAAAACTTGCATCCGTCCAGGTCTTCCAGTTCTCTCCATTGTCCATTCTGAGCTCAGACACACTCGCACGCACCTGCAGCACCTCCAAAATATGATTTTATAAGTGGCCGAAAAATGTTCTCGGAATGAGATGAAAGTTGGCGTCCGGTGTTGTTGTGTTGTTGGTAGACCGCCTACCAAGTTTCATCGCATTCAAGGTCCGTTTGACCCCCCAACGGACAACTATAGCGGCACCGCTGCGGTCTAACATCGGACGTTTTCGGTCTCCAAAAACTGCTGTCGGGCCTCTCTCTCTCTCTTCTCTCCTCTCAGCCGAGGCCTTCTGCACAACCCACAAGTGCCTACCTACCACCTTGTGTGCGCGGCTGAAGCTGTCCCCAACCCAAACCGGGCTGTCGTTACCGATGGGTCCGGATCATCCGCAAACATCCCTAAAACATTTTCATTTTGTTCATTGGACTCCCTAGCCTATTTTCTTTCCGTCCATCTGATTACAATCAGAGGGGCTAATAGCCCCTACCCAATTCTTACCTACTATATATAGAAGATAAACTCCTAACCCTAAATTTTAGGGACAATGTCCCATCCATCTCCTCACCCGCCGCCACCCTCTCCCTTGGGATCTTGCCATATCCGCGTCGCTCCAATCTGCAGCACAGACCACCTCCCTCGTTTTCAGCATCCACCAACCACATCCTTTCAAGCTCCTCCCGCTTGCTCCTCCATCCATGGCGCCATCGCCGCCGCAACTCCAGCAGGACCCTGCGTCCCTGCTCCACCACTCCAATTTCCCTATTCATCTCGTTGCTCCCTCCCATCTCAAATCTCTCCCTTTTCTCTCTTTGTACGGGAACATGAGGAGGCCATGGGAGCTACCCTTCTGCACCTCGTCGCCATCCCCTGCCCGTCGGAGCCATGCCTCTCTGTAACCCACGGCCACGACAACGGTCTTCTTCCACGCCGCGCCCGCCTTGTCCCGTTCATCATCCTCATCGGTAGCTCCAAGCCGCCCCCAAGCTCTGCTCCATTCCATCTCCTTCGTGCCAATTTCCCTTGATCGGACCCACAAGCCTCTCTCGTTCCCTCGCAACAGAGTCGGCCATGGATGGCCCCAAGGATCCTGTCGTCGCTCTATTCGGACGGGAACCAGCCTCCTCAACCAGCGCCCTGCCTGCGCCTCCCGAGGAGCTCATCATCGCCCCGTTCCCTGCTTCCTAGAGTTCTTCACCCCAAGGCCTTCTTCGAGCCATGTCGCGCCAAGCTTCAAGTTCCCCCGCCACTTCTTTCGTCGGAACCGGACGAGACCGACCAAATCTGCTCTTCCCCGCCTCGATCCGCCGCTTCCTTGCCGGAGTTCGTGCGAAGTCCGGCCACTGCCCAGCCTCTGCATCGTGCACTGCCTCCCCTGTTTCTGCACGTGAACAAGGACGAAGACGCGCCCCTCCTGCCTGCGTTGACCGAGGCCGTACCAAGCCAAATCTTGCCAGCGTCCTCGCGCCCGTGGGCCACTCCAAGGCCTAGCCGCAGCCTGGCAGCTCCTCCTCCAACCGGCCCACGTGGCCTGGTGAGCACCCAGGTCCAGTGGCCTCTCCTGTACACCGTTGGGCCAGCCAGATTCGGCCCGAGTAACGTTTTTTCACGGAACATTTTTCTAATTTAACCAGTGCACTGCATATTTATAGATTGGACCCTGAGCTTCATGCATTTAATAACTCACAAACCGAGCATCGGATTAAAATGATCTTTATATGTGAAATACTTAGAATTTCATGTAGTTTCACAATATCCAACTTTCATCTATGCCGAAATTGTTTAAATTGATTTTTGCTTTTAATATGCATAATGGCATGCTAAAATGATTTAATTCATAACTAATTAACGTAGCTCGGTTCTAAATAAACCTTATATGCAAATGGGGTAGAAAATGCCTAGTTTAACATGGTGCACTCATCTTGCATGTTTAACAACTCTAAAATATGGTTTGGGGCAGAACAGTACTGAATTTGAATATTGCATAAGAGGATTTTCCACAATTGTTGTTTGTTGCTCTGGACTCATTTAAACTTGCCTGGATAAGTAGTTTTATTATGCTTCACGTCTTGCCATGTTTACCAACATTTAATATTGTTGGGTACATAAACGAGAGCAAACTAAATATTTTAATGTGGTGTTTCCTCAATATGCAACTCCGTTGCATATTGAGATCCACTTAATTTTTAGTATTGTTTGTTGCACTTTGCCATGCTTTGCCATGATTTTAAACCGGACATCCATCATACTTGTTTGTGCATCATGCGATGTTTATGCTTGTGTGTTTTCCATGTTGATTGTTTCTTTCCGGTTTTCTTCTCTCGTTAGATTCGATTTCGTTCCGGAGTTGTGAGTATTCGTTTGACTACGTCCGTTTGTCTTCTTCATGGACTCGTTCTTCTTCCTTGTGGGATCTTAGGCAAGATGACCATTACCCTCGATATCACTTCTATCTTTGCTTGCTAGTTGTTTGTTCTATCACTATGTCGCGCTACCTACCACTTGTTATATCATGCCTCCCATATTTCCATGTCAAGCCTCTAACCCACCTTCCTCGCAAACTGTTTTTTGGCTATGTTATCGCTTTTGCTTAGCCCCTCTTATAGTGTTGCTAGTTGCAGGTGTTTTGCAGGTTGTTCCATGTTGGAACATGGATATGTTGGGATATCACATTATGTCTTAATTAATTAATGCATCTATATACTTGGCAAAGGGTGGAAGGCTCGGCCTTATGCCTGGTATTTTGCTCCACTCTTGCCGCCTTAGTTTCCGTCATACCGGTGTTATGTTCCTTGATTTTGCGTTCCTTACGCGGTTGGGGTTATGGGACACCCTTGATAGTTCACCTTGAATAAAACTCCTCCAGCAAGGCCCAACCTTGGTTTTACATTTGCCTAACAACATATAACTTTCCCTTGGGGTTGCACACCCGAGGGTCATCTTTATTTTAACCCCCTGGGCCAATGCTCCTCCGAGTGTTGGTCCGAACTGGGCAGCCTGCAAGGCCACCTCGGGGAAACTTGAGGGTTGGTTTTACCCATAGCTTGACCTATCCGGTGTGCCCTGAGAGCGAGATATGTGTAGCTCCTATCACGATTTATTGGCACATTCGGGCTATCTTGCTAGTCTTATTTTACCATTGTCGAAATGTCTTGTAACCGGGATCCGAGACTGATCGGGTCTTCCCGGGAGAAGGAATATCCTTTGTTGATCGTGAGAGCTTGTTCTCGGCTAAGTTGGGACACCTCTGTAGGGTATAAACTTTCGAGAGCTCTGCCTGCGGTTATGTGGCAGATGGGAATTTGTTAATATCCGGTTGTAGAGAACTTGACACTTGACTTAATTAAAATGCATCAACCATGTGTGTAGCCATGATGGTCTCTTTTCGGCGGAGTCCGGAAAGTGAAGACGGTCTTGGGTTATGTATGAACGTAAGTAGTTTTGGGATCACTTCGTGATCACTTCTAGCTTCATGACCATTGCGTAGCTTCTCATCTTACTCTTATTTGCATATGTTAGCCACCATATTTTGCTCAGCGCTTGCTGCAACTCGACCTCATTACCTTATCCTACCCATAAGCTTAAATAGTCTTGATCTCGCGGGTTTTGAGATTGCTCGGTCCTCATGACTCACAGATACTACCAAAACAATTGTAGGTACTGATGATACCAGTGCAGGTGATGCTTCCGAACTCAAGTGGGATTTCGATGAGTAATTTGGTCTTTACTATGTTTCATTTCCCAATGATCAGTAGTGGAGCCCAGTTGTGACGATCGAGGATCTTGCAGTTGGGTCATCTTCTTTTCATTTGGTTGTCCGTAGCTGGACTATGTGTGTATTTTGGATGATGTATGAATTATTTAATTATTGTATAAAGTGGCGATTGTAAGCCAACTCTCTTATCCCTTTCTTCTTCATTACATGGGATTGTGTGAAGATGACCCTTCTTGTGACAAAACCACAATGCGGTTATGCCTCTAAGTCGTGCCTCAACTAGTGACGGCAAGCAATATGTATATACCCACGCCCACAACTCCTTTGTGTTCTACTCGTGCATATAACATCTACGCATAAACCTGGCTCAAATGCCACTGTTGGGTAACGTAGTAATTTAAAAAAAATCCCTACGCACACGTGATACGTCTCCGTCGTATCTACTTTTCCAAACACTTTTGCCCTTGTTTTGGACTCTAACTTGCATGATTTGAATGGAACTAACCCGGACTGGCGCTGTTTTCAGCAGAATTGCCATGGTGTTATTTATGTGCAGAAACAAAAGTTCTCAGAATGACCGGAAACTTCACGGAACATCTTTTCGGAAATAATAGAAAATCCCCGCAAAAGATGAAGACCAGGGGCCCCACCACCTGTCCACGAGGGTGGGGGCGCGCCTGCCCCCCTAGGGCGCGCCCACTACCTCATGGGCCCCCTGGAGCTCCTCTGACCTCAACCCCAACACTATATATTTGTTTTCGGGGAGAAAAAAACAGAGATAAGGATTCATCGCGTTTTATGATACGGAGCCGCCGCCAAGCCCTAAAACCTCTCGGGAGGGCTGATCTGGAGTCCGTTCGGGGCTCCGGAGATGGGAATCCGTCGCCATCGTCATCATCAACCATCCTCCATCACCAATTTCATGATGCTCACCGCCGTGCGTGAGTAATTCCATCGTAGGCTTGCTGGACGGTGATGGGTTGGATGAGATCTATCTGTTGACACCAAATTTTGGCATGGTTAAGAATCCGGGTTCGTATGCAAAAGTTAGAGGCAACACTTCGCGGGCCGGCCCTGAGTGGGAAAGAAAACTCTTGCCGGGGTGGAAACCTTGTCAGAGAGGAACCCTGGCCGGAGTACAAACCTTGCCGGAGTAAAACCCTTGCCGGAGTACAAACCTTGCCGGAGTGAAACTTTGTCAGAGAGGAACCCTGGCCGGAGTACAAACCTTGCCGGAGTACAAACCTTGCCGGAGTGAAACCCTTGCTGGAGTACAAACCTTGCCGGAGTGAAACCTTTCCGGTGTGAAAACTTGCCGGATAGAAACATTGTCGGTGTGGAAAGCTTACTCGGATGGAAAACTTGCCGGGTTGGAGGCTGTGATAGTCAATCGGATGAGAAGTTGAAGATGGGCTCAAAAGGTTATTCAGATGATCTCGGATGGAAAAACGTTCAACAAGAAAGTTATTCGTCTCGTTGAAACGATCGATTTTGATATAACGATCGTCCCAATCCGAATTCGTATGCAAAAGTTATAGCCGCTACAAGATGCTGCTACAGTAGATGGCCAGACACTCCGAAGGCAACCCTCCGGATTCCATATTTTTCTGCTATAGGCCGGACACTCCGGGCATGTCCGTCCGGGGTTTGGATTTTTCTGCTGCAGACTTCGGAAAACAGCCAAAAACTCTCTCAGGATGGCCTCTAATCAAAAAACGTTCAGCATGAAAGTTGTTCGTCTTGTCGAAACGGTCAAGATTGCTTTTGGGCACGTTTTCATCCGAGATCGTTTACTTCCTCAAAAGTGACCCGCAAGGTGCTGCCAGGTGGTAAACCGAACAGTTTTGGAAAGTCCGGATTCCGAGTTGGACCCAAACTAGGGTTTTGGACGTGAATTCTAACCTTTGCTTGCACGGAAAGTCCATTCACCTCTTATATACCCAAGGGGTGACGGTCGATTGAACAACACACAATCGAACAAACACATCTACTACTTTTTCGTATTCATCTACTTTTTATCTCTCCCTTGTATCTTTCTTCTCGTTCTTTGCTAGTTCTTCATGCTGGAGGGCTGTGAATCCACGAGGCTCTAGGGGCGAGCGAATCGACCTGGAGCAGCCCATAGCCGCCGCGAGCCCTGACGGGGTCCCTCCCGGGCAAGCGGGGCTTCGGGTCTACAAAAGCATCTGCCGGCTATCTTGCGTATCGCGCTGCCGGTCGGATCTCCTTCGACGCGAGCTGCGGTGCATCACCCCCGGCGTCGAGGGTACACGGTGACGTGTTCGTGTGCGGACACACTTTTTGGCTACTCTGCTGGGGACGAAGCTTTGAACGATCTCCAGCCCGTTCTTGCTACGAAGATATCGTCATCTAGGGTTTGCAATCTACAAAGGTAATATGAATACCCAATTCACATATGTAGATGCAAATAATGCATATGTTGTCGCTAGATCATCTAATGAGAATAATGTATCGGCTAGCCCTAGCTTTATCAATCATATATCTAATTATGTGCAAGGGCCGATGCAACAAAATCTCCATGATTCTACTTCATATAATTTTAGCAACATGCAACATATGTATCCCAACTCCCATGCATCAGCAACCCCAAAAATTTATATGCCGATGAATAACATGATGAGTTTGGGCAATCATGTTGAAACACCTCTTGTAGGAACTTCCAATATCATGCGACAAAGTGTTTCACCTTTTTATTCATCGGCAACTAATTTGCAATATACTAGTTCAACCATGCCGATGGATGGGAGAATCGTCCATGCTACTACTAGCTATTCGGCCAATTACTCTCAACCGTCATATGCTACACCCCATCTCAGTAATTTTTCAGCACCATACACAACTGTAGATGTTCATAATTCGGCTTCACACCTTCCTGGTCATAGCCGAATAAATGTAAATTTTACAGGAGAGGTTGTGCCCAATATTGTAGAAGATGAGGTAGTAGTGGCTGCATTGAAGAGTTTAGCCCAAAATAAGAGGATTAGTGCTCTTTGCCTTGAACAACATGAAAAGGGGCTATTTCCTGATTATGCCACAATAAAAGCTAGAGTTTTGCAAGAAGATGAATCTTTGCCAATTGATAAGATTGGCGAGCAAAAATATGGTTTTACAACAATGCATATGCCTTCACCTAGTACTACATCATATTATACAGCCCCTACACAATTGCAAAGTTTCGGCAACACCCATGTGCCATTGCCGAAAGAATCTAAAAGCATTGGGGGGCAATCGTATCCGAAGTGGACTGAAATTGAGAAAAAGATTAAAGCCAATTTTGCCGCTCGCTGCCAGAAACAAAAAGAAATAGAATTGGCTCAAGTGAAAGAAGCATTGCCAATTGGTAGAAGCAATGTAAAGAAAGATGATTCAGAACATGAAAGTGCTCCGGTTGAAAGAGTCGAATCAAGAAGTATATATTCTGAATCCATCAAATGCAAAGAGGCAAGCATTATTGAGAAAGGGCATGGCAAGCATAGCAAAGCGACCATACTTGGATTTTCCAAAGTTAATGGAACCTACTTCCTGCCCTATGAGTTTCGTGCCAGAGAAATTGATGAACTTCAAGGACAAGAACAAGTAGCCGAACAAAGTTCGGCCGACAAATTTTTTCAATGTAATGATGCACGAAATCAAGAAAAAGATGATGAAGAGGCGTTGGGGAGCCATCCAAAGGCGAAGCAAGATATTGTTCAAGTCACACCACCATCGTGCTCTCCCAACATATTTGAAGAGGTATGTTTAGCAAGTAATTTACCTATTTTCCAATTTGGTCAGGACTTTATTGTTGATGCATCTATTAGAAAAATCCTCATAAGTAATTTTGAAATAGCAATGAAGAAGGGTAATTTACTTGCTAGCAATAAAGTTGTTATTGAGCATATCGGTCAACCCATTATGCCATTTATAAAGATCGGTAGTGCCTTATTATTACAGCCAAAGCTTTCCCCGTTGCTTTATCTAAAGTTCATATCTATTTGGGTAGCTTTGCTTATTTCATACTTGGCTTGCACTTGGTCTCAATTGAGACATGTGTGTTCTAACTATTTTCGTTTTAGAAATTTAAAGCCAAGATTAAATTCTGTTGAGAAAACCGATGCTAGTATAATATCTTACCCAAAGACATCGGAGATAGAGTGCAAAACACAATCCATAGCCAAATGGTGTGATGCAAAATCTGAACTATTCGTTTGCTTAATTCCAAAGCCGTTCTCACAGCAAGATCGGCTAGAAAACAAGAAGTATACCTTCAATTCAAGCATGTGTGATCAAATATTTGACTTGTTGCTGAAAAATAATTACATTACAATTCTTGATAACCATGTTAAGCCATCAATCCAAGGACGAATGTATTGTAAGTTGCATGATTCGTCCAAGCATAATTTTGAGGATTACAACATGTTTCGTCAAATAGTTAAATCGGCCATTGTAAAAGGACGATTGAAGTTTGTTGAAATACCAAGAGATGATCAGTCCATTCCGATTGGTCCCGATGGCAAAAAGTTTTTGCATCGGCTGCTTCAAGCCGATCCATTTAAAGAGAAGGTAAAAACTGCAGGTGATGGGATCAAGCTTTCAAGTAAAGAAGTTGTTGAAGAGCATAATGAACATAATCTTGAGGGTGAGAATTCCATCGAAGCTACAATGGAGATGCCAAGGACTGGGGGGCAGCAAGCAAATCCAATGATCGATGAAAGCAAACCAAAAGAAAACAAAGGCCGAAATAACTGCAAGTGTAAAAGATCAAAAATCACCTTCGCTGAACTATTGGAGAAATATCAAAAGAAGAGTGAAGAGAAGAATGCTTATCGGCCCAATCATGCAAAGAAACCAAGATCACCCCCAAGGCGCAAATATGAGGATCGGTATTGGCAAAGTGAGAGTTTCAATGCATCATATTCATATCTTATTTTGGGCCGCCAATGCCAATGCCGTGGATGTCTCCCTATGCTCATGTAGATCCATGTAAATCATGGGACAGGTATGATACAAGGGCACATTCTCCATCTTATTTTAGACCATCTCACCAATATTATGCAGCTCCGAGAAGATCAACATTTGAACAGTCACATGTTGAAGACCATTTCAATTATAAGGAATCGGTCCGGACACCATGGATGAAAAAAGAGGTGGTCAAGCAAGTCTACTGCGTGAAAAGAGATGGTCATAAGTGTGCTACTTCAGATTTGATCTCAAATAATAAAGAGCCAATTAAATTGTTGACATTGGCTACAAAAGGCAATGAGACGAAGCAACCAATTATTGAGAGTCAAAGTGCCAAATCTGAAGAAAAGAAGTTGAGAGTGCACAAGGCCAAAAAGGAATCACAGCCGAGATGCCCACTCGTCTTATCGTATTGGCAAAAGAGGGAATTACACAAACTTAGTGCACAAGAACTTAAAGAAAGGAACATGGCATGGGTTCCCAAAGGAAGTGCTCAAAATAAGAATTATGTGCAAGCCTCCATTACAAGAAGTGCAGCAAAAGTGAAGAAGGAAAAGAGTAAAAACTATGAAGGACCAAGCCGAAGGTTTCAACATCTTTGGTCTACACATTATCCATATTCTTCAACTATGCCATTAACGCCTATGCCATGGAATTCGTCATCAGGTATGATTGGTAACCCTCAATGGGCTTATTTTAATCCATGGATGCAATATAATTTCTTACGTCATGAGAGGGTATTACCAAGTCACTATACATTTGATTAGCTACAAGTTTGTTGCTGATCCAAAGGACCGAAATACTTGATTTGTCATTTCATTTGTTTATTTCGGCTATATGTGCTTTGAATGAAGTTTACATGGTAATGGCTGATATTTATCTATTGTCCTAAGAGTATGTCAATGCATGGCTGGTGTAGTATTCTAACATCGTCCTTAGTTTGAGAGAGAGACAAGGTATGTGCTCATGAAAATTTATATGTATGCCTATATTATGATTGAATGGAGTTGAGACATCATGACCGATGTCATTGAATATATGCTGCATAGACCAATTCATAGCTACAGAATTGGTTGGTGGGCTTATACTTTGTTTGGATATGATTTGGCTTATGCATCTTTGAGATCTATAAGAGGCCAAATCAAAGTTTATTTTGTTACTGAACATCGGGTTAATGCCATGCATAATATTAATATTAGCCTCATCTCTCTAGTACTATGGAGATTATGTTTTGATGGTTCAATTCATAGCAATGGCCAAAGTGTTGGTGTTGTTTATATATTTCTTTATGGTACTATTTTTTGAAGCCTCGTGCCGCTTAGAATATTTTTATGCACGATTAATCAAGGCCGAATATGCGTTGTTATTCGGATTGACTCTTTTACTTGCTATAGGTGCTATACATATTGAGGCTTATGGTGATTCGTTACTAGTGGTGCAGCAAATATCCAAAGTCTTTCAGTGTTTGAACGAATCACTTAATGTTTATCTAGATAAATGTCTAGATATAATCTCTACTTTGGATTGTTTTAGCATTGCACATATATCTAGACATGACAACTGGAAAGCAAATGAGTTGGCACAGCAAGCATCTGGATACCATGTTGATCATGGCATGTTTCATATTTCTCAAAGTCTGATGTCTTGTCTTACCAGTATAGAAGAGGCCGAACCAGAACCCACTGATTCGGTCATTAACAAAAAAATCTAGTGCAGGTGACAATTCCGACTGGAGGAATCCCATTGTTGCTTACTTACGTAATCCGAGTGAAAGGGTGGACAGGGCTGTTCGGCGTATGGCTTTTAAATATACTATGAGGGATGATGATCTTTATCGCCGAACAGTTGATGATGTTATCTTAAAGTGCTTGGATGAGGACCAAGCAAGAGTTGCTATGGGAGAGGTACATGAAGTCATTTGTGGTACTCACCAGTCGGCTCTCAAGATGAAATGGTTATTACGACGTGCTGGGTTTTATTGGCCGACCATGATTAATGATTGCTTCAGGTATTATAAAGGGTGCGAAGCTTGTCAAAAATTTGGTGATATTCAGTTGGCTCCTGCTGCTATGTTACATCCCATTATCAAGCCGTGGCCTTTCAGAGGATGGGGTTTAGACTTTATTGGAAAAATTCATCCATCTTCCTCAAAGGGGCATCGGTTCGTATTGGTGGCAACCAATTATTTCACTAAATGGTCTGAAGCAGTACCTCTCAAGAACATGACACATACGGAGGTGATAAAATTCATAACCGAGCACATTATTCATAGATTCGGAATTCCTCAAACATTGACTACAGATCAAGGCTCCTCTTTCATGTCACACCAAGTTAGAGAATTTGCCGAATCTTATAATATAAAATTTCTCAATTCATCTCCATATTATGCCCAAGCCAATGGACAAGCTGAGTCTAGCAATAAAATTTTAATCAAGCTCATCAAGAAGAAGGTTGAGGATAATCCAAGGAGATGGCATGAGTTGTTGTCTGAAGCTTTCTGGGCACATAGGATCTCAAGGCATGGTGCTACGAAGGTAACTCCATATGAGCTAGTATATGGTCAAGAGGCTGTTTAACCGGTGGAGGTAAATTTGAATGATTTGAGAATAGCCAAGAAAAATGATTTATCAGCTGTAGACTTTTATAACTTAATGATGGATAACATTGACGAAGTTGCTGATAAACGTTTGGCTGCTTTGAAGGCCATAGAGAGAGACAAGTTAATGGTGGAAAGAGCTTACAATAAGAAAGTCAAGTCGAAGAATTTTCAAGTTGGTTATCTCGTCTGGAAAGTAATTCTACCGATTGGTTCAAAAGATAGAAAATTTGGGAAGTGGTCTCCTAGTTGGGAAGGTCCTTTTAGGATCGCAAGAGTAGTTCCCGGAAATTCATATTTGGTGGAATCCATACAAGGGGCGTTGTTACCTCGAGCTCTCAATGGCAATTACTTGAAGAAATACCACCCAAGTGTGTGGCAAGAAGCCTAAATAGGCAATGGCCGATACATAATTATCGCCCTAAGAAAAATAAATGGCCGATGGGGTGTTGACATCGTCCTTAGAACAAACACAATACAAGTTATTTTTCGGCACACAAGCTTTGCCGAAAAACAGGGGGGCACGTGTTGACACCAGATTTTGGCATGGTTAAGAATCCGGGTTCGTATGCAAAAGTTAGAGGCAACACTTCGCGGGCCGGCCCTGAGTGGGAAAGAAAACTCTTGCCGGGGTGGAAACCTTGGCAGAGAGGAACCCTGGCCGGAGTACAAACCTTGCCGGAGTAAAACCCTTGCCGGAGTACAAACCTTGCCGGAGTGAAACCTTGTCACAGAGGAACCCTGGCCGGAGTACAAACCTTGCCGGAGTGAAGCCTTGCCGGTGTGAAAGCTTGCCGGATAGAAACATTGTCGGTGTGGAAAGCTTACTCGGATGGAAAACTTGCCGGGTTGGAGGTTGTGATAGTCAATTGGACGAGAAGTTGAAGATGGGCTCAAAAGGTTATTCAGATGATCTCGGATGGAAAAACGTTCAACATGAAAGTTGTTCGTCTTATCGAAGCGACCGATTTTGATATAAAGATCGTCCCAATCCGAATTCGTATGCAAAAGTTATAGCCGCTACAAGATGCTGCTACAGTAGTTGGCCGGACACTCCGGAGGCAACCCTCCGGATTCCATATTTTTCCGCTATAGGCCGGACACTCCAGGCATGTCCGTCCGGGGTTTGGATTTTTCTGCTGCAGACTTCGGAAAACAGCCAAAAACTTTCTCAAGATGGCCTCTAATCAAAAAACATTTAACATGAAAGTTGTTCGTCTCGTCGAAACGGTCAAGATTGCTTTTGGGCACGTTTTCATCCGAGATCGTTTACTTCCTCAAAAGTGACCCACAAGGTGCTGCCAGGTGGTAAACCGAACAGTTTTGGAAAGTCCGGATTCCGAGTTGGACCCAAACTAGGGTTTTGGACGTGAATTCTAACCTTTCCTTGCACGGAAAGTCCATCCGCCTCTTATATACCCAAGGGGTGACGGCCGATTGAACAACACACAATCGAACAAACACATCTACTACTTTTTCGTGTTCATCTACTTTTTATCTCTCCCTTGTATCTTTCTTCTCATTCTTCGTTAGTTCTTCATGCTGGAGGGCTGTGAATCCACGAGGCTCTAGGGGCGAGCGAATCGACCTGGAGCAGCCCATAGCCGCCGCGAGCCCTGACGGGGTCCCTCCCGGGCAAGCGGGGCTTCGGGTCTACAAAAGCATCTGCCGGCTGTCTTGCGTATCGCGTTGCCGGTCGGATCTCCTTCGACGCGAGCTGCGGTGCATCACCCCTGGCGTCGAGGGTACACGGTGACGTGTTCGTGTGTGAACACTATCATGTAATCGAGTTAGTTTTGTTAGGGTTTGATCCCAAGTATCCACTATGTTCCGAGATTGATGTTGCTATGACTTTGCTATGCTTAATGCTTGTCACTAGGGACCGAGTGCTATGATTTCAGATCTGAACCTATTATGTTTTCATCAATATATGAGAGTTCTTGATCCTATCTTGCAAGTCTATTGTCACCTATTATGTGTTATGATCCGTTAACCCCGAAGTGACAATAATCGGGATACTTATCGGTGATGACCGTAGTTTGAGGAGTTCATGTATTCACTATGTGTTAATGTTTTGTTCCGGTACTCTATTAAAAGGAGGCCTTATTATCCCTTAGTTTCTGTTAGGACCCCGCTGCCACGGGAGGGTAGGACAAAAGATGCGATGCAAGTTCTTTTCCATAAGCACGTACGACTATATTCGGAATACATGCCTACATTACATTGATGAATTGGAGCTAGTTCTGTGTCACCCTAGCTTATGACTGTTACATGATGAACTGCATCCGGCATAATTCTCCATCACCGATCCATTGCCTACGAGCTTTCCATATATTGTTCTTCGCTTATTTACTTTTCCGTTGCTATTGCTATCATCACTACAAAACACCAAAAACATTACTTTTGCTATTACTACCTTTTTCTACCGTCACCACTACTATCATATTACTTTGCTACTAAAAACTTTGCTGCAGATATTAAGTTTCCAGGTGTGGTTGAATTGACAACTCAGCTGCTAATACTTGAGAATATTCTATGGCTCTCCTTGTGTCGAATCAATAAATTTGGGTTGAATACTCTACCCTCGAAAACTGTTGCGATCCCCTATACTTGTCGGTTATCAAGACTATTTTCTGGCGCCATTGCCGGGGGAGCATAGCTGTATTCTTTGAGTCACTTGGGATTTATATCTTCTTATCATTATGAAGAACTTGAGAGATCCAAAAACCAAGATTTATCCCTCAAATACGAGGGGAGGTAAGGAACTGCCATCTAGCTCAGCACTTGATTCACCTTCTGTTTTGAGTAAGCTTGCGACACCTAAACCTGCTTCTCCTATTCATTCTGATATGTCGCATGTTATTGATGATGCCACTTCTGCTATGCATGGGACTTATGATGAAACTACTTCTATGCTTGATACTACTGTGCCACTTAGTGAATTTCTTGATGAACAACTTTCCAGGGCTAGAGAGAATGAAAATATTGAATCTGATAATACTGATGAAAGTGATGATGAAGATTCACCTGTTATTCCTAAGGGTTTTGTTTTTGATAAAGAAGCTTCTTTAGCTATTTTAGCTTGCAAAGATAGATACGAACTCAAGAGGTTATTAGCTAAATGGAAACAGCAATCTCTAAATGCTAGAATGAAACCTGACCCTGCTATTGCTACTTCACCTATCTGTGTTATTGATAAGGATTATGAATTCTCTTTTGATCCTGATATAATTACTTTGGTTGAATCTGATCCTTTTCATGGCTATGAATCTGAAACTATTGTGGCACATCTTACTAAATTAAATGATATAGCTACCCCGTTCACTAATGATGAGAGAACTCGCTACTTTTATATCCTTACAATATTTCTGTTCTCATTAAAGGGTGATGCTAAGATATGGTTTAATTCTCTTGATCCTGGTTGTGTGCGTAGTCCCCAGGATATGATTTATTACTTCTCTGCAAAATATTTCCCTGCTCATAAGAAACAAGCTGCTTTGAGGGATATATATAATTTTTTGCAAATTGAAGAAGATAGTCTCCCACAATCTTGGGAGAGGCTTCTCAAGTTACTTAATGCTTTGCCTGATCATCCTCTTAAGAAAAATGAAATACTTGATATCTTTTATAATGGACTAACCGATGCTTCCAGATATTACCTGGATAGTTGTGTTGGTTCTGTTTTCAGGGAAAGAACACCGGATGAAGCTGAAATTCTATTGAATAATATGTTGAAAAATGAAAATAATTGGACACATCCTGACCCAGTTCCCGAGCCTATTCCTAAACCAACTCCGAAGAAGAGAGGTATTCTATTTCTCAGTCCTGAAGATATGCATGAGGCAAAGAAATCTATGAAAGAAAAGGGTATTAAAGCTGAATATGTTAAGAATTTACCTCCTATTGAAGAAATACACGGTCTTAATTTACCGCCTATTGAAGAAACATATGATCTTAATCCATCACCTATTGAAGAAACTCATGGTCTTGATAACCCAGCACAGGTAGTAAAGGTAAATTCTCTCTATAGATATGATAAAGCTAAAATCCCATTTACTAAATTTGCTAGCCCATGCTTAGATGAGTTTGATAAATTTATGGCTAAGCAAGAAGATTTCAATGCTTATTTTGGTAGAAAATTGAAATACAATTCAAATATGCTTGAGCACTTGGGTGATTATATGGCTAATGTCAAAGGTGAACTTAAACTTATTAGTAAACATGCTTCTATGGTTACCACTCAAGTAGAACAAGTACTTAAAGCTCAAAATGATTTGCTCAATGAATTGAATAGTAAGAAAAAATGATAATGCTGTTAGAGATATGACTAGAGGTGGTAGAATGACTCAGGAACCTTTGTATCCTGAAGGCCATCCTAAGAGGATTGAGAAAGATTCTTAGAGAAATAATATAGATGCACCTAGTCCTTCTAAAAGGAAGAAAAAGAAAAATGATAGGACTTTGCATGCTTCTAGTGAACCTATTGATGAAACACCTAAGAATCCAAATGATATTTCTATTTCTGATGCTGAAACACAATCCGCTAATGAACCTGAAACTAGTGATAATGTTAACAATAATGTTCATGATGATGCTCAACCTAGTAATGATAATGATGTAGAAACTGAACCTGCTGTTGATCTTGATAACCCACAATCAAAGAATCAACATTATGATAAGAAAGACTTTGTTGCTAGGAAATATGGAAAAGAAAGATAGCCTTGGGTTCAGAAACCCATGCCTTTTCCTCCCAAACCATCCAAGAAAAAGGATGATGAGGATTTTGAGCGCTTTGCTAAAATGATTAGACCTATCTTTTTGCGTATGCGATTAACTGATATGCTCAAAATGAATCCTTATGCTAAGTATATGAAAGATATTGTTACTAATAAAAGAAAGATACCGAAAGATGAAATTTCCACCATGCTTGCTAATTATACTTTTAAAGGTGGAAAACCTAAGAAACTAGGAGATCCCAGTGTACCCACTATACCATGCTCTATTAAAAGAAACTATGTTAAAACTGCTTTATGTGATCTTGGAGGCAGTGTTAGTGTTATGCCTCTCTCTTTATATCGTAGACTTGATTTGAATAAGTTGACACCTACTGAGATATCTTGCAAATGGCTGATAAATCAACTGCTATATCTGTCGGTATTTGATATTACCGAGGACGATAGTATGTCTATTATTCTTGGAAGACCTTTTGTGAACACTGCAGGGGCTGTTATTGATTGCACTAAAGGCAATGTCACTTTTCGTGTTAATGGTAATGAGCATACGGTACACTTTTCGAGGAAACAACCTCAAGTCCACAGTATCAATTCTATTGGAAAAATTCCATCGAATATATTTGGAGGTTTTGAATTTCCTCTTCCTACTGCCAAGAAGAAATATGATATTCTTATTATTGGGGATGTGCATATCCCCATTGAGGTAACATAGTGTTATTCAAAATTTCTCCAGTTCCATGTTATTCTGAATGAGTTCGTTAACAAGACTTGATCAACCTTGTTAGTGGATTCCTTTTGATGAGCCTGAGATGGATCAAACTAGAAGGAACAACCTTCTGTATCCCACTTTTACTTTATGTTATTTATATTAAATAAAATAAAATAGTATTTTCTGTCTGTTATCTGAATTATCCGTGCAATATAAAAATACCCCGAAAATAAAAGTTCTCCAAATGCCCTGAAATTTAAATACGATTTTTTCTGGAATATTTGAGAATATTTGGGACTAAGAACACAGCAGGAGGAGCTGGCACCTGGCCACGAGGGTCAGGGGCGCGCCCTACCCCCTGGGCGCGCCCCCCTACCTTTTGGGCCCACGGTGGCCCTCCTCCACTTATCCTTTCACCCACACACTCCTTCTTCCTCCCACAAACACGAATAACCAGCTCAAACCCGAGTCCAAGCTCATTTTGTTGCCATTTTCGATCTCCTTGCTCAAAGCACCTCTCACAAAATTGCTTGGGGAGATTGTTCCTTGGTACGTGACTCCTCCATTGGTCCAATTAGTTTTTGTTCTAGTGCTTTATTCATTGCAAATTTGTGCTGCCTAGGTGACCATGTTCTTGAGCTTGCACGTCAAACTTATATGGTTCCAAGTAGTTTTGATGCATGATATAGGCTCTAGGCACTTGTAGGAGTAGTTGTTATCAATATTATTGAGTTTGGTTTACTTTTATTTTGAAGTTACTAAAAAATTTCAGAATTTTTTAGAGGAAGAAATATGCTTAGGAAAATGTTCCAAGGTGGTTCTTCAAGTAAGCAAGGACCCAGGCTTGCAATGCATGATGCTGATGAAGAGCCACCAAGAGACACTCCAGTGCGTCCTTGTGAATGGCCTTCTGAAAACTTTATGGATCGGGCGGGAATTAAGGAAGAATTTAATGCATATTTGCGTAACGCAGATCTTGTGAGCTTCAAGGAAGAGAAGTGCAGCTAGTATCACTCTCTCACTAGTTCCTTTGTGAGGAGGTTTGAATTTTCATCTTCACATAATTCTCCAACTGTCCTGTTTGATCTTTATGAAAATTCTTACACTATGGACTTAGAGGATTTTACCACTGCTTGCAAACTTCCACAATGGGGTAGTATCAGGAAACCTCACAAATCTGAATTTAGAGATTTTCTTGCTAGTATAACTATGGGGGGATCCAGAGATATAACACAAGCTACCATAGGGAGCATTCATTTTCCTACTATACATTATTTTGCTCTCTTCATAGGTAGATCCATAAATGGTAAAGATGAATGATGTCATATGTGTGTTCCTAACCTCAGTATTCTTAGGAGTGCTGTGTTAGAAGATAAATCTTATAATTTGGGAGCCATTGTTGCACATAGGTTGCATCTTAATAGATTTAATGGAGATTTATTTGGTGGAATTTATGCAACCCGCATAGCTAATTTTCTTGGTATAGCCATACATGAAGATGATATTGAATTACCTCCAGCTTACATAGACTTTAATGCTATGGTTCACCACCAGTTTGTCGAGAGGAATGAATCACCTCTCCAGTATCGACTAATCTTTGACAGACGGCGTGCTATCCGTATTACTCTCCATGCTCCTGCCTTCTTTAATTATCAGGCAAAAGGAAGATATGTTATTACCAGAGAGGAGGCAGATGAGTACGAGAGGAGAGCGGAGGCCGCTCGTCGCCACGCTGTGGCTCAGGAGGCGATAGCAGCTGCATCGCAATATGACCCAAACTATTATTATGGATATCCGCCAGGCCAGCCGTGGCCATAGACCAACTTAGGCCAAAAGCCTAAGATTGGGGGAGTACGTATTTCCCACTGACATTTCATTTATGTTCACACACTCATTGCTAGATGTCGGTGCTCATACTTTTTCATTGTATCATCCATGCTAGTTTATTTCCTTTTTATGCTTTCTTCCTGTGTGTTTAATAAACCTTAAGAAAAACCAAAAAAAATTAGTTGTAGCTTTTAATTAGTTTACTTTACATGCTTGTAGTAGTAATTAAAAAGAAAAACCCAAAAAGATTTCCCGTTCTTCTTTTGCTTGTTGGGAGCTTTCCCGTGTAAATAGTTTTATTTCTTTTCTTTTCTTTGGGGGTCGATAGGAGAAGACCATAATTAAATTGTTGAAGTGGCTCTTATATGCATTATTGTTGATATGACAAAAGATCCCATATTGCCTTGTCTTCTCCTATTTATTGAATGCTTGCAAATTTCAGCTTAGTCCAATGCACGCGCACTATCATTATTATTCACATCGTTCGGTCATGCAAGTGAAAGGCAGTTATGACAATATATGATGGACTGACTGAGATGAGAAAAGCTGGTATGAACTCGACCTCTTTTGTTTTTTGTAAATATGATTAGTTCATTGTTCCTGATTCAGCCTATTATGAATAAACATGTTTGCAATGACAACTAGAGATCATAGTTTCTTGTGCCATGCTTGATTAGCTATGAGTTATAATGGTTTACCTTGCGTGCCAACATGCTATTCAAATGGTTATGATGTGGTATGATACGGTGGTATCCTCCTCTGAATGATTTAAGTGACTTGACTTGGCGCATGTTCACACATGTAGTTGAAACAAAATCAACATAGCCTTCATGATATTTATGTTCATGGTGGATTATATCCTACTCAAGCTTGCATTCGGTGTTGATTAATTTTAATGCATGTTCATGACTGTTGTCGCTCTCTAGCTGGTCGCTTCCAAGTCTTTTGCTAGCCTTCACCTGTACTAAGTGGGAATACTGCTTGTGCATGCAATCCCATAAACCCCAAAGTTATTCCACATGAGTCCACTATACCTACCTATATACGGTATCTACCTACCGTTCCAAGTAAATTTGTATGTGCCAAACTCTAAACCTTCAAATAAATATCCTGTTTTGTATGCTCGAATAGCTCATGTATCAACTAGGGCTGTCTGTATCTTCCATGTTAGGCGGGTTATTCTCAAGAGGAGTAGACTCCGCTCCTCACTCACGAGAAAGTGGCTGGTCACCGGGATGCCCAGCCCCATGCTTTATGCAAACCAAATCAAAATAATTGCAAACAAAACTCCCCTGGGACTCTTGTTAGTTGGAGGCACTCGTTGTTTCGAGCAAGCCGTGGATTGATGCTTGTTGGTGGAGGGGTAGTATAAACATTACCATTCTGTTTGGGAACCGCCTATAATGTGTGTAGCATGGAAGATATCGCCATCTCTTGGTTGTTATGTTGACAATGAAAGTATACTGCTCAAAATATTATTTTCCTCTATTTTAAAACCGAGCTCAGGCACCTCTACAAATCCGTGCTTCCCTCTGCGAAGGGCCTATCTATTTACTTTTATGCTGATTCATCATCCTCTTATTAAAAAGCACCAGTCGGAGAGCACCGCTTTCATTCGCATTCATTATTGTTAGTTTACATTGAGTATGACTTGACTGGATCTCTTTTACCATGAAATACAATGTTTAGTCAGTCCTTGATCTTTAAAGGTGCTCTACATTTATGTTTTGCGGTCTCAGAAAGGGCTAGCGAGATACCATCTTGTTATATCATATTATGATCGTTTTGAGAAAGTGTTGTCATCCGAGATTTATTATTATTGCTCGCTAGTTGATTATGCCATTGATATGAGTGAACTTGAGACCTAAGCGTTAGTGTGAATGTTGTTAGTCATAATCTTTGTTGAAAACTTGAATGCTGGATTTACATATTTACAACAACAAGAGCAAACAGAGTTTGTAAAAGTTTTTCTTTATTACTTTCAGTTTGCCAACTGAATTGCTTGAGGACAAGCAAAGGTTTAAGCTTGGAGGAGTTGATACGTCTCCGTCATATCTACTTTTCCAAACACTTTTGCCCTTGTTTTGGACTCTAACTTGCATGATTTGAATGGAACTAACCCGCACTGACACTGTTTTCAGCAGAATTGCCATGGTGTTATTTATGTGCAGAAACAAAAGTTCTCGGAATGACCTGAAACTTCATGGAACATCTTTTTGGAAGTAATAAAAAATCCCTGCAAAAGATGAAGACCAGGGGCCCACCACCTGTCCATGAGGGTAGGGGCGCGCTTGCCCCCCTAGGGCGTGCCCCCCTACCTCGTGGGCCCCCTGGAGCTCCTGCGACCTCAACCCCAACTCTATATATTTGCTTTCGGGGAGAAAAAAAGATCACAGAGAAGGATTCATCGCGTTTTATGATACAGAGCCGCCGCCAAGCCCTAAAACCTCTCGGGAGGGCTGATCTGGAGTCCGTTCGGGGCTCCGGAGAGGGGAATCCGTCGCCATCGTCATCATCAGCCATCCTCCATCACCAATTTCATGATGCTCACCACCGTGCATGAGTAATTTCATCGTAGGCTTGCTGGACGGTGATGGGTTGGATGGGATCTATCATGTAATCGAGTTAGTTTTGTTAGGGTTTGATCCCTAGTATCCACTATGTTTTGAGATTGATGTTGCTATGACTTTGCTATGCTTAATGCTTGTCACTAGGGCCCTAGTGCCATGATTTCAGATCTGAACCTATTATGTTTTCATCAATATATGAGAGTTCTTGATCCTATCTTGCAAGTCTATAGTCACCTATTATGTGTTATGATCCGTTAACCCCAAAGTGACAATAACCGGGATACTTACCGGTGATGACTGTAGTTTGAGGAGTTCATATATTCACTATGTGTTAATGCTTTGTTCCGATACTCTATTAAAAGGAGGCCTTATTATCTGCAGCAAAGTATTTGGGTTGAGAATATTCTTTGGCTCCCCTTGTGTCGAATCAATAAATTTGGGTTGAATACTCTACCCTCAAAAACTGTTGCGATCCCCTATACTTGTGGGTTATCAACACGCAAGATCATGGTGATGCATAGAAACTAGAGGGAAGAGTGTCATCCACGTACCCTCGTAGACTGTAAGCGGAAGCGTTATGAGAATGCTGTTGATGTAGTCGTACATCTTCATGATCCGACCGATCCAAGTACCAAACGTATGTCACCTCCTAGTTCAGCACACGTTCAGCTGGGTGACGTCCCATGAACTCTGATCCAGCAGAGCTTCGAGGGAGAGTTCCGTCAGCACGACGGTGTGATGACGGTGATGATGATGCTACCGACGTAGGGCTTCGCCTAAGCACTGCTACGATATGACCGAGGTGGATTATGGTGGAGGGGGGCACCGCACACGGCTAAAAGATCAACTGATCAACTTCTGTGTCTTCTAGGGTGGCCCCTCCCCACGTATATAAAGGAGGGACGGGAGGCCGACCGGCCTCTCTAGGCGCGCCAAAGGGGGGAGGAATCCTCCTCCTAGTAGGAGTATGATTCCTCCTTTCTTAGTCCTACGAGTAGGGGAAAGGAAGGAGAGGGGGAGGAGAAGGAAAGAGGGGGCACAGCCCCTCCCCTAGTCCAATTCGGAATAGGCCCATGGGGGGCGCACGGCCAGCCCTCGTGCCTTCTCCTCTTTTTCCCATAAAGCCCACTAAGGCCCATATGTACTCCCGTATTCCTGTAACTCCCCTGGTCCTCCGAAAAATATATGGATCACTCGGAACCTTTCCGATGTCTAAATATAGCCTTCTAATACATCTATCTTTACGGCTCGATCATTTTGAGACTCCTCGTCATGTACCTGATCTCATCCGGGACTCCGAACAACCTTCGGTCATCAAATCACATAACTCATAATTCAAATCGTCACAAAAGTTAAGCGTGCGGACCCTACGGGCTCCAGAACTATGTAGACATGACCGAGACACGTCTCCGGTCAATAACCAATAGTGGAACCTGGATGCTCATATTGGCTCCTACATATTCTACGAAGATCTTTATCGGTCAAACCGCATAACAACATACGTTGTTCCCTTTGTCATCGGTATGCTACTTGCCCGAGATTTGATCATTGGTATCTCAATACCTAGTTCAATCTCGTTACCGGCACGTCTCTTTACTCATTCTATAATGCATCATCCCGCAACTAACTCATTAGTCACATTGCTTGCAAGGCTTATAGTGATGTGCATTACCGAGAGGGCCCAGAGATACCTCTCCAACAATCGGAGTGACAAATCCTAATCTCGATCTATGCCAACTCAACAAGTACCATCGGAGACACCTGTAGAGCACCTTTATAATCACCCAGTCACATTGTGATGTTTGGTAGCACACAAAGTGTTCCTCCGGTATTCAGGAGTTGCATAATCTCATAGTATGAGGAACATGTATAAGTCATGAAGAAAGCAGTAGCAACAAACTAAACGATCATTGTGCTAAGCTAACGGAATGGGTCAAGTCAATCACATCATTCTCTAATGATGTGATTCCGTTAATCAAATGACAACTCATGTCTATGGCTAGGAAACTTAACCATCTTTGATTCAACGAGCTAGTCAAGTAGAGGCATACTAGTGATAGTATGTTTGTCTATGTATTCACACATGTACTAAGTTTCCGGTTAATACAATTTTAGCACGAATAATAAACATTTATCATGATATAAGGAAATAAATAATAACTTTATTATTGCCACTAGGGCATATTTCCTTCAGTATCCCACTTGCACTAGAGTCAATAATCTAGTTCACATCTTTATGTGATTAGTTCACATCTCCATGTGACTAATACCCAAAGGGTTTACTAGAGTCAATAATCTAGTTCACATCGCTATGTGATTAACACCCAAAGAGTGATCATGTTTTGCTTGTGAGAGAAGTTTACTCTACAGGTCTGCAATATTCAGATCCGTATGTATTTTGCAAATTTCTATGTTTACAATGCTCTGCATGGAGCTACTCTAGCTAATTGCCCCCACTTTCAATATGTATCCAGATCAAGCCTTAGTGTCATCTAGATCGATGAAAAAAGCTTGCATCGATGTAACTCTTTACGATGAGCTCTTTTATCATCTCCATAACTGAGAAATATTTCCTTAGTCCTCTAAGGATAATTTTGACTGTTGTCCAGTGATCTACTCCTAGATCACTATTGTACTCCCTTGCCAGAATCATGCTAAGGTATACAATAGGATTTGTAAACAGCATAGCATACTTTATAGAACCTATGAATGAGGCATAGGGAATGACTTTTCATTCTCTTTCTATTTTATGCTGTGGTCGGGTTTTGAGTCTTTACTCAACTTCACACCTTGCAACACAGGTAAGAACTCCTTCTTGGACTATTCCATTTTGAAATACTTCAAAATCTTGTCAAGGTATGTACTCATTGAAAATATATCAAGCGTCTTGATCTATCTCTATAGATCTTGATGCTCAATATGTAAGTAGCTTCATCGAGGTCTTTCTTTGAAAAACTCTTTTCAAACACTCCTTTATGCTTTCCGGAAAATTCTACATTTTTTCCAATCAACAATATGTCATTCACATATACTTATCAGAAATGATGTAGTGCTCCCACTCACTTTTTTGTAAATACAAGCTTCACCGCAAGTCTGTATAACACCATATGCTTTGATTACTTTATCAAAGCATATATTCCAACTCCGAGATGCTTGCAGCAATCCATAGATGGATCGCTGGAGCTTGCTCACTTTGTTAGCACCTTTAGTATCGACAAAACCTTATGGTTGCATCATATACATCTTCTTCTTTAAGAAATCCATTAGGGAAGGCAGTTTTGACATCCATTTGCAAGATTTCATAAAATGCGGCAACTGTTAACATGATTCGGACAGACTTTTAAGCATCGATACGAGTGAGAAAATCACATCGTAGTCAAAACCTTGAACTTGTCGAAAACATTTTGCGACAATTCAAGCTTTGTAGATAGTACCACTACTATCAGTGCCCATCTTCCTCTTGAAGATCCATTTATTCTCAATGACTCACCGATCATCGGGCAAGTCAATCAAAGTCCATACTTTGTTCTCATACATGGATCCCATCTCACATTTCATGGCCTCAAGCCATTTCGTAGAATCTGGGCTGATCATCACTTCCTCATAGTTCGGAGGTTCGTCATGGTCAAGTAACATGATTTCTAGAAAGGATTACCGTACCAGTCTGGTGCGGACCATACTCTGGTTATCCTACGAGGTTCGGTAGTAACTTGATCTGAAGTTTCATGATCATCATCATTAGCTTCCTCACTAATTGGTGTAGTGATCACTAGAACTGATTTCTGTGATGAACTACTTTCCAATTCGAGAGAAGGTACAATTACCTCATCAAGTT
The DNA here is from genome assembly GCF_018294505.1 of Triticum aestivum. Classification (NCBI taxonomy): domain Eukaryota; kingdom Viridiplantae; phylum Streptophyta; class Magnoliopsida; order Poales; family Poaceae; genus Triticum; species Triticum aestivum. The sequence goes on along the minus strand of NC_057809.1, from coordinate 230,139,470 downwards.
CTACATTCCTCCCACTCACTTCTTTCGAGAGAAACTTCTTCTCTAGAAAGGATCCACTCTTTAGGAACAAAGAAATTGCCTTTCGGATCTGTGATAGAAGGTGTACCCAACAGTTTCTTTTGGGTATCCTATGAAGGCTCACTTTTCTGATTTAGGTTTGTGCTTATCAGGCTGAAACTTTTTCACATAAGCATCACAACCCTAAACTTTAAGAAACGACAGCTTAGGTTTCTTGCTAAACCACAGTTCATACAGTGTGATCTCAACGGATATAGATGGTGACCTTTTTAACATGAATGTAGTTGTCTCTAATGCATAACCCCAAAAATGATAGTGGTAAATCGGTAAGAGACATCATAGATTGCACTATATCCAATAAAGTACAGTTATGATGTTCGGACACACTATTATGCTGTGGTGTTCTAGGTGGCACGAATTTGTAAAACTATTCCACATTGTTTTAATTGAATGACCAAACACGTAACTCAATTATTCGTCTCCGCGATCAGATCATAGAAACTTTATTTTCTTGTCACGATGATTTTCCACTTCACTCTGAAATTCTTTGAATTTTTCAAATGTTTCAGACTTATGTTTCATCAAGTAGATAAACCCATATCTGCTCAAATCATCTCTAAAGGTCAGAAAATAACGATACCCGCCGCGAGCCTCAACACTCATCGGACCGCATACATCAGTATGTATTATTTCGAATAAGTCATTTGCTCGCTCCATTGTTCTGGAGAACAGAGTCTTAGTCATCTTGCCCATGAGGCATGGTTCACAAGCATCAAGTGATTCCAAAAACCCATCAGCATGGAGTTTCTTCATGCGCTTTACACCAATATGACCTAAATGGCAGTGTCACAAATAAGTTGCACTATCATTACTAACTTTGCATCTTTTGGCTTCAATATTATGAATATGTGTACCACTATGATCGAGATTCAATAAACCATTTATATTGAGTGTATGACCATAGAAGGTTTTATTCATGTAAATAGAACAACAATTCTTCTTTGACTTAAATGAATAACCATATTGAAATAAACATGATCCAATCATATTCATGCTTAACGCAAACACCAAATAACATTTATTTTAGGTCCAACACTAATCCCGAAAGTATAGGGAGTGTGCGATGATGATCATATCAATCTTCGAACCACTTCCAACACACATCGTCACTTCACCCTTAACTAGTCTTTGTTCATTCTGCAACTCCTGTTTCAGTTACTAATCTTTAGCAACTGAACTAGTATCAAATAATGAGGGGTTGCTATAACCACTAGTAAAGTACACATCAATAACATGTATATCAAAAATACCTTTGTTCGCTTTGCCATCCTTCATATCCGCCAAATACTTGGGGCAGTTCTGCTTCCAGTGACCAGTCCCTTTGAAGTAGAAGCACTTAGTCTCAGGCTTAGGTCTAGATTTGGGATTCTTCACTTGAGCAGCAACTTGCTTGCCATTCTTCATGAAGTTCCCCTTCTTCCCTTTGCCCTTTTCTTGAAACTAGTGGTCTTGTCAACCATCAACACTTGATGCTTTTCTTGATTTCTACCTTCGTCAATTTCATCATCACGAAGAGCTTGGGAATCGTTTCCATTATCCCTTGCATATTATAGTTCATCACGAAATTCTAGTAACTTTGTGATAGTGACTAGAGAACTCTGTCAATTACTATCTTATCTGGAAGATTAACTCGCACTTGATTCAAGCAATTGTAGTACCCAGACAATCTGAGCACATGCTCACTGGTTGAGCTATTCTCCTCCACCTTGTAGGCAAATTACTGTCAGAGGTCTCATACCTCTCGACACGAGCATGAGTATGAAATGCCAATTTCAACTCTTAGAACATCTTATATGTTTTGTGGTGTTCAAAACATTCTTGAAGTCCCGGTTCTAAGCCGTAAAGCATGGTGCACTAAACTATTAAGTAGTCATCATACCGAGCTTTGTCAAACGTTCATAACGTGTGCATCTGCTCCTGCAATAGGTCTGTCACCTAGCGGTGCATCAAGGACATAATTCTTCTGTGCAGCAATGAGGATAATCCTCAGATCACGGACCCAGTCCGCATCATTGCTACTATCATCTTTCAACTTAATTTTCTCTAGGAACATATCAAAAAATAAAATGGGGAGCTACATCGCAAGCTATTGATCTACAACATAGATATGCAAATACTATCAGGACTAAGTTCATGATAAATTAAAGTTTAATTAATCATATTACTTAAGAACTCCCACTTAGATAGACATCCCTCTAATCATCTAAGTGATCACGTGATCCAAATCAACTAAACCATGTCCGATCATCACGTGAGATGGAGTAGTTTTCAATGGTGAACATCACTATGTTGATCATATCTACTATATGATTCATGCTGGACCTTTCGGTCTCCAGTGTTCCGAGGCCATATCTGCATATGCTAGGCTCGTCAAGTTTAACCCGAGTATTACGCGTGTGCAAAACTGGCTTGCACCCGTTGTATGTGAACGTAGAGCTTATCACACCCGATCATCACGTGGTGTCTCAGCACAACGAACTGTCGCAATGGTGCATACTAAGGGTGAATACTTATACATTGAAATTTTAGTAAGGGATCATCTTATAAAGCTACCGCAGAACTAAGCAAAATAAGATGTATAAAAGATAAACATCACATGCAATCAAAATATGTGACATGATATGGCCATGATCATCTTGCACCTTTGATCTCCATCTCCAAAGTACCGTCATGATCTCTGTCTTCACCGCCATGACACCATGATCTCCATCATCTTGATCTCTATCAATGTGTCATCAAATGGTCGTCTCGCTAACTATTGCTCTTGCAACTATTGCTATCGCATAGCGATAAAGTAAAGCAATTATTTGGCGCTTGCATCTTATGCAATAAAGAGACAACCATAAGGCTTTTGCCAGTTGCTGATAACTTCAACAAAAACATGATCATATCATACAACAACTTATATCTCATCACACCTTGACCATATCACATCACAACAAGCCCTGCAAAAACAAGTTAGACATCCTCTACTTTGTTGTTGCAAGTTTTACGTGGCTGCTACGGGCTTTGCAAGAACCGTTCTTACATCCGCATCAAAAACCACAACATGGTATAGTGATTGCTTTTTGATCTTCAGAAAGAACTCTGTTGATTGAATCCGATTCAACTAAAGCTGGAGAAATAGACACCCACTAGCCACCTGTGTGCGAAGCACGTCGGTAGAACCAGTCTCGCGTAAGCGTACGCATAATGTCGGTCTGGGACGCTTCATCCAACAATACCGCCGAATCAAGAATCAACTAGTGACGGCAAGCAATATGTATATACCCACGCCCACAACTCCTTTGTGTTCTACTCGTGCACATAACATCTATGCATAAACCTAGCACGGATGCCACTGTTGGGTAATGTAGTAATTTAAAAAAATTCCTACGCACACGCAAGATCATGGTGATGCATAGCAACTAGAGGGGAGAGTGTCATCCACGTACCCTCGTAGACTGTAAGCGGAAGCGTTATGAGAACGCGGTTGATGTAGTCGTCCGCCTTCACGATCCGACCGATCCAAGTACCGAAGTACGGACCTTCGAGTTCAGCACACGTTCAGCTCATTGACGTCCCACGAACTTCGAGGGAGAGTTCCTTCAGCAAGACGGCGTGATGGTGGTGATGATGATGATACCGACACAGGGCTTCGCCTAAGCACCGCTATGATATGAACGAGGTGGATTATGGTGGAGGGGGCACTGCACACGACTAAAAGATCAACTAATCAACTTTTGTGTCTTCTAGGGTGCCCCCTCCCCACGTATATAAAGGAGGGAGGGGAGGCCGGCCGGCCTTTCTAGGCGCGCCAAATGGGGGAGGAATCCTCCTCCTAGTAGGAGTAGGATTCCTCCTTTCCTAGTCCTACTAGGAGGGGAAAGGAAGGAGAGGGGGAGGAGAAGAAAAGATGGGGCGCAGCCCCTCCCCTAGTCCAATCCGGACTAGGCCCATGGGGGGGCGGCCAGCCCTCGTGGCTTCTCCTCTTTTTTCCTTAAAGTCCACTAAGGCCCATATGTACTCCCGTACTCCCGTATTCCCATAACTCCCCTGGTCCTCCGAAAAATACTTGGATCACTCGGAACCTTTCCGATGTCCGAGTATATCCTTCTAATATATCGATCTTTACGGCTCGATCATTTCGAGACTCCTCGTCATGTCCCTCATCTCATCCGGGACTCCGAACAACCTTCGGTCATCAAATCACATAACTCATAATACAAATCGTCATAGAATGTTAAGCGTGTGGACCCTACGGGTTCCAGAACTATGTAGACATGACCGAGACTTGTCTCCGGTCAATAACCAATAGCGGAACCTGGATGCTCATATTGGCTCCTACATATTCTACGAAGATCTTTATCGGTCAAACGCATAACAACATACGTTGTTCCCTTTGTCATTGGTATGTTACTTGCCCGAGATTTGATCGTCGGTATCTCAATACCTAGTTCAATCTCGTTACCGGCAAGTCTCTTTACTCGTTCTTTAATGCATCATCCCACAACTAACTCATTAGTCACATTGCTTGCAAGGCTTATAGTGATGTGCATTACCGAGAGGGCCCAGAGATACCTCTCCAACAGTCGGAGTGAGAAATCCTAATCTCGATCTATGCCAACTCAACAAGTACCATCGGAGACACCTGTAGAGCACCTTTATAATCACCCAGTTACGTTGTGACATTTGGTAACACACAAAGTGTTCCTCGGGTATTCGGGAGTTGCATAATCTCATAGTCTGAGGAACATGTATAAGTCATGAAGAAAGCAGTAGCAACAAACTAAACGATCATTGTGCTAAGATAATGGAATGGGTCAAGTCAATCACATCATTCTCTAATGATGTGATCCCGTTTATCAAATGAAAACTCATGTCCATGGCTAGGAAACTTAACCATCTTTGATTCAATGAGCTAGTCAAGTAGAGGCATACTAGTGACACTTTGTTTGTCTATGTATTCACACGTGTACTAAGTTTCCGGTTAATAAAACTCTAGCATGAATAATAAACATTTATCATGATATAAGGAAATAAATAATAACTTTATTATTGCCTCTAGGGCATATTTCCTTCAGATATAGCCGCATCATGGGCGTTACAAGTTGGTATCAGAGCGATCCCCGACTTAGGAGCCCCCTGCTTGATCGAATCGCTAACGTTGTTGAGTCTAGAAAAAGAATGTTTTGAGTCTTAGTATTATATATATCGGAGAGTAGGATTCTTTTTACTCCTCGGTCCCTTCTTCGCTCTAGTGAGGCCTCCTGACATAGATGTTCTCTCTTTCCTCTCCTCAAATTTCATGAAAAAAATTAGGATCATGCGGGTATCTTGGGACCGTTTCAATATTCTTGTGACGAGAACATTGTTCTTGGTGCCTCAGACCTTTTGGGGTTGTGGCAGTGTCTCGGGGAGTTGAGCTCCGAGGTGTTGTCGTCACAATTTTATCGTTGCAGTTCTGGAATACCTGAGTTCGCCGACATCGAAAATCTCTTTTATGCAGTTGTTGGTGAGATAACCTCGACGCCACTGTAACACCCACAATGCGGCTATATCTCCAATGTGTCGGGGCACAACTTAGAGGCATAGCCGCATGGTAGTTTTGTCACAAGAGGGGTAATCTTCACACAATCCCATGTACTGAATAAGAAAGGGATAAAGAGTTGGTTTACAATCGCCACTTCACACAATACATAAATAATTCATACATCATCCAAAGTACAATCAAAGGTCCGACTACAGAACCAAAATAAAGGAAGACAACCCCAAATGCTAGATCCCCGATCATCCCAACTGGGCTCCACTACTGATCATCAGGAAACTAAATGTAGTAACGACCCAGATCCTCATCAAACTCCCACTTGAGTTCGGTAGCATCACTTGCACTGGCATCATCGGCACCTGCAACTGTTCGGAAGTATCCCTGAGTCACGAGGACTCAGAAATCTCACACCCGCGAGATCAAGACTATTTAAGCTTATGGGTACTGTAAGGCAATGAGGTGGAGCTGCAACAAGCACTAAGCATATATGGTGGCTAACATACGCAAATAAAAGCGAGAATAGAAGCAATGCAACAGTCGAGAAGCTAGAAGTGATCAAGAAGTGATCCTGAAACTACTTATGTTCAAGCATAACACAAGACCGTGTTCACTTCCCGGACTCCGCCGAAAAGACACCATCACGACTACACAAGTGGTTGATTCATTTTAATTAAGTCAAGTGTGAAGTTCTCTACAACCGGATATTAACAAACTCCCGTCTGCCACATAACCGTGGGCACGGCTCTCGAAAGTTTATACCCTGCAGGGGTGTCCCAACTTAGCCCAACACAAGCTCTCATGGTCAACGAAGGATATACCTTCTCCCGGAAAGACTCGATCAGTCTCAGAATCCCGGTTACAAGACATTTCGACAATGGGAAAACAAGACCAGCAAAGCCGCCCGACTGTGCCGACAAATCCTGATAGGATCTGCACATATCTCGTTCTCAGGGCACACCGGATTGTCCAAAATTCTGGTAGGCCAGCCTAGAGTTGCCCCTGGTGGCCATCGGCGGTTGACAGGTTGGACCAACACTCAGAGGAGCACTGGCACGGGGGTTTAAAATAAAGATGACCCTTGAGTACGCAGAACCCGAGGGAAAAAGTCTTAGGTGGCAAATGTTAAAACCAAGGTTGGGCCTTCCTGGAGCAGTTTTATTCATGGCGAACTGTCAAGGGGTTCTCATAACACCCAACCGCGTAACGAACGCAAAATCAAGGAACATAACACCGGTATGACGGAAACTAAGGCAGCAAGAGTGGAACAAAACACCAGGCATAAGGCCGAGCCTTCCCACCTTTACCAAGTATATAGATGCATTAATTAAATAAGAGATATTGTGATATCCCAACATATCCATGTTCCAACATGCATGGAACAAACTTCAACTTCACCTGCAACTAGCAACGCTATAAGAGGGGCTGGGCAAAAGCGGTAACATAGCCAAACAACGGTTTGCTAGGAAGGTGGGTTAGAGGCTTGACATGTCAACAAGGGAGGCATGATATAACAAGTGGTAGGTAGCGGGACATAGCGATAGAACGAACAACTAGCAAGCAAAGAGAGAAGTGATTTTGAGGGTATGGTCATCTTGCCTGGAATGTTCTTAGAGTTGTCAAAAGCTTGATCCTCGTTAGCGTACTCAACAGGTTCCTCGTTCACGTATTCGTCTCCTAGCTCTACCCAAGGCAATAACACAAGCCAATGGAACAACAATCAATCACGGTGCAATGCACAAGCAACATGATGCAATACATTGCATGATATGCAATGCATATGCGTGCTCTGGAAGGAAAATAATGATCAAGGCATCAACTTGGAAAACCAAGTATGCCGCTGAAAAGATGAGGTGATTTCGGTCGAAATCGATATAAGGATCACCGGAAACGGATGCACGGTTTGCAAATGGCAAGCAAAACAAGGATGACGCAAATCTGCGATTAACAACATGATGGCACTTAGAATGCAACAAGAAACTAAGCTGCTGCACTCCAACATAGCAACAAAGCATAGGGCAGTGATTTTCAAGAGATTCTTGACAAAACATGAACACTGAGCTACGGCTAAAACACAATAGAATAGGTCAAAGAAGCATGGCAAAAGTGCAAAAGATATGAGCTTCACAGACTTAGTGAAAATACTAACATGTCAAAAACAACATCAGGAAGCACTGTTTAGAGCTAGTAAACAACATGTTGTAGGAACATATCATGACAAATAACGGCATGGCATGATTCTACTAAATTCATAGAACAAAACTCCCTGACTGAACAGGAGCCAGAAAGGCACCAAAGATATGATGGCACCCATGTAAACATAGCAAGTTTTATAAACAGATTCAGACACTAAAAAATAGGACATGGCAAAAACAGATCATGATAGCAACTTGGCATGCTTTTGCCACTCATCACAGGGCACTAAAAGGCATGTAATAAATACTAGCATGGAGTAGGCATGAAAATGAAGCTAGCCATGTGCCAAACAACATCATAGCATGCTTGAAATAAATCACACAAAAATGACAAAACAGCACCATGATGTAAAATGACATGTTCATGAACTTGCTCAAATACAAAAACAAATGCCACCACTAGATTGGTGGGATTTTTTTCCCCGAAAACATATATAATATGTTGGAGTTGCTGTAGAAAAATCCCCACAAAAGCTATAAGTCAAAAACTGCCTAAAATGGCTATAGACAGAAATGGAAAAACCTAAAATGGAAATGTCCCGATCTAGACTTGCTAGATAAGGAAAGGCTCAAATTGGAAAGGCCCAAAATGGATAATATGCCTGGTTGGGTTCAAAATAGAAGCGTCAGGATGACATGTGGGCCCGTGGGTCCCACATGTCAGGTGTGAGGGTGCGCGTGCAGGTGTGTGGCTGGTAGGTGGGGCCGGCTGTGTGTGAGGCTGTGCAGGGGGCCCGTCGGTTCCACATGGCAGTGGCTAGGCGGCTAGCCTCCAAATAGAGGAAGCAGAGGAGCGGGCCAGCGCGGGGCGCAGAGCGGTGGAGGAGCTCACCGGAGTGGTCTCCGATGGCCCAGGGACGCGGTAGAGGGATGCAACGGGTGCGCCGGGAGAAACCGCACACCCGCCCGACACTCGATGCACCTAACGACGATGAAAACAACGTTGTCGACGCGTGGATGAGGCAGAGACGGCGAGTGCGAATGTAGTGAAGCAGAGGGCTAAGCGGGCAGCTAAGCGCATGAGTCGAACACGGGCGACGCGGGGAACCTACCGGACATGCTACTGCGGCGAGCGAGGTCGCGGTCCTCGCCGGAGACGAGGCCCAACGGCGGTGCATTCGGGCGGAGATGGCGACTGCGCCTAGAGCATGCAAACGAGGGGAAAGAGAGATGGGGAGGATCAGGAGGTCACCACGAGCTCAGAGGTGGGCTCGGTTTGTGGAGAGGTGGATGGAGTCGGCGACGATGACGGATGAACGCTACGGCCACCGAGGTTGAAGACGAAGTAGACGAGGTCGCTCTAGGGGCTCCAGCTCCATGTAGTTGATGATGGGGACGTAGTCGACGACAGGGAAGAAGAGGGACACGCTAGGCGTGGCAGGGGTCGACGGAGAGCACGCCGGCGACGAGGACACGCTCTCAGATGCGTACGGGAACAATGGAGGACGGTGGATCTGGAGGGTTTGGTGGCCTGGTGGTGGCAGGGAGAGGGAGAGGGGACCCTAGGGGGTAGGTAGGGCAAGGAGGGAGAGCTAAAAGGGGCCCAGGGTGACGAGGCGAAGCTCGCATGCTCTCGTGCTTGCAGTACCCATGGCGACGACGAGAGGAAAGGGAAAAGGTGGGTGCGGTGCTACAGGGAGGCACTGACAGGTGGGGCTGAGGTGGCCATGTGGCGAGGCGTTAGAGGGGGTGTGCGGGCGAGTGGGTGAGAAAAGGAGGGAGAGGGAGCCACGCGGGTCCAGGTGGGCTCGCTGCTAGGCCGACCTGGAGTGTGGAGGCCCAGCCGGGCCGTGCTGCTGCTGCTTGGCTGCTCTGCTGCTGCTGCTGCTTTCTTTTCTTTTATTTTTTCTTCAGACAGAGAAAATAAATAGAAAAGCACAGGGGGAAAAGAGAGGTGTATGAAATGTATGAGAATATCCTCACGACCCTGGAAAAACCCACTGTTATATAAAATTTAGTTGGTCATTTTTAGAGGTAGGAAAATACAACAAGTTTGAATATAGTTCAAACTTGGAGTATTTTTAAACCTAACCAACACAACTCCAAATGAGCTGAAATTTGGCAGAGAGATTAATGATGAGGTGGATGATTTAAGAGGCGAAGATGAACATTAACGGGGGAGGTCAAGATGGCACTTGCCAACAGAAAGAAAAGAGGAGGAGAGGTGGTGATGAGTGAGGGGGGATGATGATGCTTGGACCCACATAGAACATGCCACAATGCAATGAGCTACACCATGAAGATGCACATGAAGACATGAGATGAAAAGCATGACATGAACAAAAAGCAAAACGAAAGACAAAAACCCAACCACGAAGGAAAAATCATATCACATAGCCATAAATGGAAAGAGTCAGAGTTACAATTATGGAAAGTTACATCCAGGGTGTTACAACACTCCACCACTACAAGAGGATCTCGTCCCGGGATCTAGGACTGAAAGAACTCCGGAAATTCGGAACGAAGGTGATCCTCATGCTCCCAGGTGGATTCTTGATCGGAATGGTGTGACCACTTCACTTTTAGGAATTTGATTGACTTGTTGCGAGTCTTACGCTCGATTTCTTCAAGAATAGCAATGGGATGCTCATGATAAGACAAATCTTCTTGGAGATCAATCTCTTCGAAGTTGATAGTGCGCTCCGGAGTCTTGAAGCACTTGCGAAGCTGTGACACATGAAACACATCGTGCACATTTGCGAAGTTGGACGGAATCTCGAGTTGATAGGAAAGGTCGCCTCTTTTGCCAATGCTCTTGAAAGGACCCACGTATCTCGGGGCAAGCTTCCCTTTGATACCGAATCAATGAGTGCCTTTCATTGGAGAGACGCGGAGGTAGACATGGTCTCCGATCTCGAAAGCCAAGTCACGGTGCTTGCTATCATAGTAACTCTTCTGGCGCAATTGCGCGGATTTGAGATTTTTCACGGATGACTTTACACATCTCTTCAGCTTCTGTGATCAAGTTGTTGCCAAGAAGTTGGCGTTCACCGGTCTCTGACCAATTGAGAGGAGTACGACACTTCCTGCCATAGAGAATCTCAAATGGGGCCTTGCCCGAACTCGCTTGGAAGCTGTTGTTGTAGGAGACCTCGGCATAAGGAAGAAAATCTTCCCACTTCATACCGAAAGAGATGACACAAGCCCTGAGCATATCTTCGAGAATTTGGTTTACTCGCTCGACTTGGCCACTAGTTTGAGGATGGAAAGCTATGCTGAAGCGAATGTTGGTGCCCATGGCCTTCTGGAAGGAGTCCCAGAACTTAAAGTGAAGATGCTTCCACAATCCGAAGATATCAATTGCGGAATACTGTGCAAAGAGACAACCCTGGATGTGTATAGCTCTGCCAACTGAGTTGATGTGATAGATTCTTTGATTGGAAGGAAATGAGCCACTTTAGTAAGCTTGTCGATGACAATGAATATAGCATCATTTCCACGCTTGGACTTAGGAAATCTAGTAACGAACTCCATATCGATATGGTCAAACTTCCATTCTGGAATAGCAAGAGGTTCGAGCAGACCAGCTGGTCATTGGTGTTCTGCTTTCACCCTTCGGCAGACATCACATTCATTCAAGAATTGAGCAATCTCTTGCTTCATTCGAGTCCACCAATACGACTACTTGAGGTCATGGTACATCTTCGTACTTCCAGGATGAATGGATAGAAGAGAATTTTGCGCTTCGTTCATAACGACTTTCCTTAGATCACCTTTAGGAACCACAATCTGGTCCTCGAAGAAAAGAGTGTCTTTGTCATCAATGCGATAACACTTGTATTTGGATAGACCCCTGGCAATCCCATGTTTCACCTTCTTCACCTTGGTATCCAGGAGTTGTGCCTCATGAATTTGATCTTCCAAAGGAGGAGAGACTTGGAGGTTGGCCAGAAAGCCTTGAGGAACAACATGGAGGTTCAGTTTGCGGAAAGCTTCACAAAGGTCCAGTTAGAAGGGCTTGAGAATTAAGCTATTGTAGTAAGCCTTCCTGCTCAAAGCATCTACAATGACATTGGCATTGCCTGTAGTATATTCAATACTCGGATTGTACTCTTGAATCATTTGGACCCATCGAGTCTGCCTGAGGTTGAGGTTGGGTTGAGTGAAGATGTACTTGAGGCTCTTATGATCTGTGAAAATGTCCACTTTCCTTCCCAATAAGAGATGTCTTCATGTTAATAATGCATGAATAACTACCGCCAACTCAAGATCGTGAGTGGGGTAGTTCCTTTCGTTGGGCTTCAACAGGCGAGAGGTATAAGCCACAACTTTCTTCTCTTGCATTAACACAACGCTGAGACCTTGCAATGAGGCATCACAGAAAACTTCGAATGGCTTGGATTCATCAGGAGGAGTCAAAACAGGAGCTGTGACTAGCTTCTCTTTGAGGGTGTTGAAAGTCACGTCACATTCAGGCGTCCAGACATACTTGACGTGCTTCTGGAGGAGGTTGGAAAGAGACTTTGCAATCTTAGAGAAATTCTCAACGAATCTTCGACAATAGTTTGCAAGCCCAAGAAAACTGCGGAGCTGTTTGACATTCTAAGGAGGATCCCAATTCACAATTGCAGACACCTTCTCGAGATTAATAGCGATGCCCTTGGCGAAGATGATATGACCAAGGTAAAGAACTTCATCAATCCAGAACTCACACTTGTAAAACTTCAAATAGAATTGATGCTCTTTGAGTTTGTCGACCACCAATCTCAAATGCTTGGCATGATCCTCCTTATTCTTGGAGAAGACCAAGATATCATCGAGATACACCAGGACGTAATCATTTGTGTAAGTGTTGAAGATGAAGTTCATCATGTGACAGAATGTTGGAGGAGCATTGACAAGGCCAAAAGACATGACATTATATTCATAAGAACCATAGCTTCTTCTGAATGTTGTCTTGGGGATATCTTGTTCACGAATGTGAATCTGATGATAACCCATATGGAGGTCAAGCTTGGAGAATACTTTAGCACCTTTAAGTTGCTCGAATAGCTCACTAATGTTGGGAAGTGGATACTTGTTCTTTATAGTCTTCTTGGTTAATGGACGGTAGTCGACACAAAGTCGGTCCGTGCCATCCTTCTTCGGGACAAAAAGAACACCACAACCCCATGGAGATGAACTCGGTCTGATCAGACCCATAAGCTCTTGTTCATCGAGTTGTTTATTCAATTCCTTCAACTCCTCTGGTCCAAGCTTGTAAGGACGCTTACAAACGGGTTCCGTGCCAGGCTCAAGATCGATAACGAATTCAACTGGACGGTGAGGAGGCATTTCCGAAAGCTCTTCTGGAAAGACGTCTTGATATTCAAAAACGACTAGAATCTGAGAGATGGGATTCAACTCGCCCTTCTCATTGAGAGAAAACAGTCGAATGGTTTCGTCCCGAGCGGCATAGATGATCACATCATTAGAAGAGTGTGTCAATTGAATTTCCCTGGCAGCACAATCAAGCTGATCCTTTTGCTTAGAAAGCCAGTCCATGCCGAGAATTAGATCAATATCCGAGTCACCAAGAACAATTGGAGAAGACAGAAATTTATAGTTTCCCATCTTGATAGAAACATCTTGAACAATGGAGCTTGCGTTCATGCATTTACCCGGAGAGACAACTGATAACGGTCTAGGCAAATCTTCAAAACCCAACTCATGCTTAGATGCAAATGGTCTTGAGATGAAGCTAAGTGATGCACCAGTATCAAATAATTTTTTTGTGGGAAAGTCATTAACAGGAAAATTACCCATGATCACTTCTGAAGAATCCTCTTCCTGAGCTGTGTTCATCATGTTCACCTTTGCAAACTTGGAATTATGCTTGACCACTCCATTGCTTGAAGATCTCACAGGAGGAGGAGGCGGAAGGCGTCTTTGGTTGAAGCACTTGTTTGCATAGTGCCCTTTCTGCTGACACCTATTGCAAGTCACCTCTGAGAGCGAACGATGATAAGGAGCACTTGACCTTGGAGTTTGAGGCTGAGCTTTGTTCTGGTAGCCTGGGTTGGGTGGCTGGGAAGATCCATTGCCACCTATGCTCTTCTATTGGTAGGGCTGACGAAATGGAGGAGGAGGCAGAAGTGAGAACTTCTGTTGCTTAGCTGCCACTTGTGAGGAAGAAGAAGACTGAACTGCGTCCCTGACTCTCTTCTTAGAAGCCTCACACTTGAGCTGAGCAGCTTCTTGCTTGAGTTCCATGTTATAGAATTGATCGAACTTAGTCGGCTCAAGAAGCACGAGAGCTAACTTCAGATCTTCTTTGAGGCCACCTCTAAATTGATAGATCATACTCTTTTCATCAGGAACGTCTTGTTTAGCGAAGCGAGCAAGTTTCTGAAACTGGATATTGTATTGGTACACGGACATGTTGCTTTGCTTGAGATTGCGGAACTCCTCACGCTTGCTCGCAGCAACCCTTGGTGGGATATGATAAGCTTTGAAGTCTCGGCGGAAATCATCCTAGGTAATCACACGACCTCCTCTAGAATCTCTGTATTGTTGAAACCACTCAGCAACTTGGTCCTTGAGACAAAGTCCTTAGGCTTGACATTGCTACATTCAAAATGCTTGCATATGTCCATGAGCTAATCGTCGGCGTCTGTGGTCTCGACACAGTTGCCGAAAGACTTCGGCTGGTTTTCAAGGAACTAGTTGAGTGTAGCAAACTGAGGCTGATTGTTTAAATTCCCTTGGCCTTGATTTCCTTGGTTGCCTTGACCTTGGTTGCGCTCTTGCAAGAGTTGCAGAAGCATCTGAGTGTTGGCGTTGGTGGCTGCCATGACTGCTTGCCATGCCTCCATAGGTGTAGGTGGTGGCGGAGGGTTCGACCGATTCCCATCATTGTGTTTCGGATTCAGACGCGTTGGAGGAGCCATCCTGAAGAGGGTGACATCCATTAGAAACTTGATAGACAGATAGACAAGCTGAATCAATGGATAGAAATTCCAACATATAGTCTTCACAATAAACATTCGAACAGTGATGAACGAATGAATTATGAAGTAAATCATCACACGTCCATTAAGATGAGAAGCTACTTAGATAAAAGGTAGATGAATAAAGCAACAAGGTATGAATATGAACAATTAAATGGTAAGGATTACCCAATCACAAACCAAATACCCGCGGGAAGAAATACTAGAGCTACTTGAATTCCCACCTATAAAACTCCCAAAACTTTCTGTTTGTGCCATTAGGTGTTGGGGATACAGGGGAAGCATAATATCTCACCCAAACTAACAAACCATACATCCAACTGTATCCATCCTTCAACACATAACCAAGAAACCTTCGGAAATCATGTACCTCAACCTTCGAAAAGCATCCGTTATATGAGTTATGGCAATACTACCGAACTCCTGCCCAAGTACGGGGTGGCGTCGAGGTTATCTCACCAACAACCGCACAAAAGAGATTTTCAATGTCGGCGGTATTCCAGAACCGCAACGATAAAATTGTGACGACAACACCTCAGAGCTCAACTCCCCGGGACACTGCCACAACCCCTAAATGTCAGGAAGCACAAAGAACATTTTTCTCGTCACAAGAATATCGGAACGATTCCAAGATACCCGCGTGATCCTAATTTTTTTTGTGAAATTTGAGGAGAGAAAGTCAAAACTTATACATCAGGAGGCCTCACCAGAGGGATGAAGGGACTAAGGAGTAAAAAGAATCCTACTCTCCGATATATATAATCCTAAGACTCAAAACATTTTGTTCTAGACTCAACAACGTCAGCGATTCGATCAAGCAGGGGGCTCCTAAGTCGGGGATGGCTCTGATTACCAACTTTTAACACCCACAATGCGGCTATATCTCCCATGTGTTGGGGCACAACTTAGAGGCATAGCCGCATGGTAGTTTTGTCGCAAGAGTGGTAATCTTCACACAATCTCATTTACTGAAAAAGAAAGGGATAAAGAGTTGGCTTACAATCGCCACTTCACACAATACATAAACAATTCATACATCATCCAAAGTACAATCAAAGGTCCGACTACGGAACCAAAATAAAGGAAGACAACCCCAAATGCTAGATCCCCGATCGTCCCAACTGGGCTCCGCTACTGATCATCAGGAAATGAAATGTAGTAACGACCCAGATCCTCGTCGAACCCCCACTTGAGTTTGGGAGCATCACCTGCACTGGCATCATCGGCACCTGCAACTTTTTGGAAGTATCCGTGAGTCACGAGGACTCAGCAATCTCACACCATCGAGATCAAGACTATTTAAGCTTATGGGTAGGGTAAGGCAATGAGGTGGAGCTGCAGTAAGCACTAAGCATATATGGTGGCTAACATACGCAAATAAAAGCGAGAAGAGAAGCAACGCAACGGTCGAGAAGCTAGAAGAGATCAAGAAGTGATCCTGACACTACTTACGTTCAAGCATAACACAAGACCATGTTAACTTCCCGGACTCCGCCGAAAAGAGACCATCACGGCTACACAAGTGGTTGATTCATTTTAATTAAGTCAAGTGTGAAGTTCTCTACAACCGGATATTAACAAACTCCCGTCTGCCACATAATCGTGGGCACGGCTCTCGGAAGTTTATACCCTGCAGGGGTGTCCCAACTTAGCCCATCACAAGCTTTCACGGTCAATGAAGGATATTCCTTCTCCCGGAAAGACCCGATCAGTCTCGGAATCCCGGTTACAAGACATTTCAACAATGGTAATACAAGACCAGCAAAGCCGCCCGACAGTGCCGACAAATCCTGATAGGATCTGCACATATCTCGTTCTCAGGGCACACTGGATTGTCCAAAATTCTGGTAGGCCAGCCCAGAGTTGCCCCTGGTGGCCGCCGATGGTTGACAGCTTGGACCAACACTCAGAGGAGCACTACCTCGGGAGTTTAAAATAAAGATGACCCTTGAGTTCGCGGAACCCGTGGGAAAAAGGCTTAGGTGGCAAATGTTAAAACCAAGGTTGGGCCTTGCCGGAGGAGTTTTATTCAAGGCGAACTGTCAAGGGGTTCCCATAACACTCAACCGCGTCACTACAAGAAAAATACACTTCTGTGATGATACATGTTTGTCACAGTAGGTCGCTTTTTTTGTCATGCATGTACATCCATGACAAATTTATGACAGAATCAAAATAGTCATACATGTACTGTCGTAGATGTGTTCCATGATATTACCAAAATTATCATCACGGAAGTGTCCACTTCCATGACGATAAATTGCGCGTCACAGAAGTGCTTTCGTCAAGGGTGACCGACACGTGGCATCCACCGTAACGGAACACCGTTAAGCTATCAGGTCGGGTTTTGGATCCGATAACCCGTTAACAGCCCCGACCAATGGGGATTTTCCACGTGTAAAATCATCATTGGCTAGAGGAAACATGTGTTGGCTCATCGTCGGGACAGATGTCATCCACTCACTAGACAGAATACGCCTATGATACGTCGACACGTGGCACGGCCCAACAAGTTTAATTGGGCCGGCCCAACTAAAGGCCCACAAGATTTTGCGGACCATAATGGGCCGGCCCAGCTAAAGGCCCACGATATTTTGCAGACCATAATGGGCTGGCCCAGCTAAAGGCCCACAAGATTTCGTGGGCCATAATGGGCCGGCCCAGGTAAAGGCCCACAAGATTTTCATGTGCCATAATAGGTCAGCCCAGGTAAAGGCCCACAAAATTCTTGCGGGTCATAATGGGCCGGCCCAGCTAAAGGACCATGAGATTTTGCTGACATTAATGGGCCGGCCCAGTTGTAGGCCCACAAGATTTGGAGGACCCTAGTAGGCCGGCCCGTTAACTGGCTGCCATGTTTTGGGCCAAATGTCGGCCCATATTTGATTCGTTCTATTAATGGCCTGCCACGCTCCGGGCCTAATAGTGGCCCATATGAGATCTAGCCCATTAAAAGCCTACCACGTTCTGGGCCAAATTATGGCCCAGATCAGGTCCGACCCTTTAAGAGGTTTTGGGCCTAATTATGGCCCATATCAGATTCGGCCTGTCAACTGGACACTATGCTTTTGGGCCCACTTGCTAAAGGCCCACTTAGTATTTTGGCCTGATATTAGTTTTGGCCTGTTAAGGGCCCGTTTAACATTTTGGCCCTATATTAATTTCAGCCTGTTAAAAGCCCGTCATATAGTTGGGCCTAACTACCGCCCGGTTTGCATCCGGCCTGCTCGCAACCGATATCTGATTGAGCCAAACAAGGACCGAGACAATTTTTCGGCCTGTTAAAATCCCGTGATTTGCTTCGCACAATTATGGGCCGGGGTTCATTTCGGGCTGCTGCTGGCCCGTGAGCTGATCGGCATGTTTCAGGCCCAACCTACATCGTGATTGCATGATGGCCCGATTATGTATCGTAATTTTACGGTTTGGTCGGTTTACTGCGAAGACATGATATATGTACAGTAAAATAACTGCAGCATCGTGAATAAGAAAAAACCTATACTATACAATAAAGAACTTACAGCACATTACATCCTCTGGGCATCAAAGTTCGCCACTATGATAATAAAGCACAAGCAGACAGCAGATTACATACACTGGGCATCAAAGATCGCCACCAGTGCAAATAAACACGCCGACAAAATAATATACAAAACCGACAGCACTTCAATAGAGTTCAAGAAACGTTAGCCCTGCTGGGGAGCTGTAGTGCAAGCAACTGAGCAAGATGATGAGACTGCGCTTGTTCAACACTTATATCTTCCTCACTCTGAAAGATAAACAAGTAGACAGATGACAGGTTTTTCACATAAAAGTATCAGTGCTGACAATTCATCACATTTCTTACTGACGAATAAAGTGACACAGTTTAAATTTGCATTAACACAATATGGTATTGCTCAGGTTAAGACATGGCAGGAAATGACATTGTGAAGGAGTTGGCAGCTTCACGACACCACTGGATTACAGATCAAGAACTCATAAGTATCAATGGTTAGTGTGCTGTCCATTTAGACCATTTCAGATTGGCAAATAAAGAGATGGTTTAAATAATAGTAGAATGATATGACATTCTTCATCAAGGTTGTCAGAATCGCGATTCTATTGTACGATTCTATGACTTTACAATCCAAACTAAGCCCTCTGATTCTACGATTTTGGTTCATAGAATCTACGTTTTTACGATCCTGGTAGTTAAGATTCTATGATTTGCGATCCTGCCATCGGACTTCCGATCCGATTCAGAATCACGATTCTGACAACCTTGTTCTTCATAGTTAAGACATTGCAGAATATGACATTGTGCTGTAGTGGGTAGGTTCACCACACCACTAGATTACGGTTGAAGATCAAAAGCATACATGCAGTGCAAAAGAAGATCACTTTCTCTGTATAGTTTAATTTACATGGTATGAAGAAGGAAGTTGGTTGTACAACTGAAAACTTAAATTGAGAAAGGACAAACTTTTGTTTATGAACTACATAATAAACTTTAAACAAGAAATTTGATGCAAACACAAAAAATAAACAGCTGTTGCAGTCATGCCTAACCAAATATATACAACAAAGTTTGAAGGCTTGAGATGGACAAACTTACATTATTGGTGAAGACAGGCTCTATAAAGGCCTTGTCCATGCTGATGGGGGGGGGGGGTGGCAATTCAAGAAGTTTACCACAGAATCTTCTTCAAAAGCATTGCCTTTATTCTACATTTTGTTAAGAGTAAATATAGATGTGATAATATGCGAAAAATGGAGAATATTTAAGATAATATGAAGAGTGATGCTACATAACCAAGTAGCTATAAATGTAAGTGCAACGATACAGGCAAAAGGTACAGCCAAGAGCAATGCACAGCTAAACTTCTTCAGTACCAACCTTATGGTAAGAGTAAATATAGATCTGATGTGTAGAAAATGGAGGGCAAAGGAAAATAAGCTGCAGAGTGATGGTACATGAACAACTACATGTCATTATAAGTACACTGATAAAGGACAGCATGTACTTACAAGAACAATGCAGAGCTAAAAAAAATATTGCCATTGGATATATTCTACACTAATGTAACCATTCATACAGATCAGATAATTTGGAGCGAACAATTGATAAGCAAGCTATCATGCATACTGCTGTCACATAATGAACCAAGTATGTATGCAAGTACATTGATACAGGACAACAGGTACTAACAAGAGCAAAGCAGCAGGCAGCATATTTGCGATATCCCGTCGTTCTTGTCAAACCGGAATTCTTCTTCGAGCAGATTTCCTGCAAAAAAGATCCGTAAGGCACATGCGGAAAAGTAGAAGTTCAAATAGTCATGTGATTTCATAGACAGTACCTCATCTTGGGAACGAGACCAGTGCATAAAAAGGTTTTTCCATTCAATGTCTTCTAAATTTAGCACAGGAGACTTCACCGGAAATTCGTTTATAGACTTGCCATCAAAGTGTGATTTCCTCAGGTAACACTGATACTGCTGCGATGCTTCCTTGAAAAGCACAAGCAAGCTTTGCTCGTCATGACTATCCAGATTGACCCTTGCCTAGTTACAACAATGTAATGTAAATCATTCATGTGTTCGATTTGCAGAAAACAGGAAAATAATAACCATGAATAATAGCACTTACACGTAAGTTGGACAGGAAGATGTCAAAATGGTGTTTGTCTTCACAATAATATTCCCATGATGGGAATATATGAACATAGTCCCTAACAACATTGAAAGCATTGTCTTTTAAACTAGGAATAAATGGAACGGGGTTCCAATCTGCAGGAATTGGCCGTCTTTGCAGTTGGGATAGGTCTTCGGCCAGTGGACTTGCTGTACTTTTTGCTGGAGTAGGATTTTTCTCTGGTATAGCTAGTGCTATGGCAAATGAAATCGGTATACCTTTTGCTGGAGTGCAGGTCCTGTGTGGTGGGGCTAGTGGTGTGGCCAGTGAAGTATGGGTACAGTCTGCTGGAGTCGGTCCTACGTTTTGTGTCACTGGTTGTGCATCCAATATAAGTGCGGTGATGTCTGATTTCTCTGGCACCACCACGTTTTTCAAGGACTTTGCTGGTGCTCCTTCAGGTTCGGCAATCACCCTCTTCCTTTTTCATGTCTGATGCACAAGAACAACATTTGAGTGGAAAAACATGGTATGATGACAGATGGAATATGTATTGATAATGGATGGGCATGGCATCTTGACATATATGATGAGTAAACTAAGCAGATGGCGGTGCAACAAAGTAGAAGAAATGCAAGACAACATATGCAAGATACCCGCAATCAATAAAACATTGGCAAATTAGAACAGACACCTTGATGGGTGAATAGGACAGGCCATCTGCCTTTGACTCCTCGAGGTTAGAATAGTCATTAGGATGATATTCTGAACAAGAATCAACAGGTGGGGAGCGTATGAGTTTCATTGCATCCAGAATGGCACTCAATGCCTTGGTGCCAATTTTGTAAATCATTGTAGTGTTTAGCTTCAAGAGTGGACTGCTGCTAGTGCGACACAAAGCAGCTACACAGATCATAGTGTAGATATAACGGGAAAACCTTAAGCATCAGAGTAAAATCAGCAAAGTGGAACTTGCTGGAATATATGTGCTAGTATTGCCGGTACGGCAAGAAAGGCTTCGGATACCATCTCTCTTCAAGTGAAGGTGCGGTACTGTTATTATCAATGTAACTCTCAAAGGCGACACAACTCCCCGCATTTCCTTGCTATTCTTATATGATTCAAGTGGGCAGGCCACCGCAAATCCTATTCCTATGTTTACAAGATCCTACGAATCAAAGAGGCTCAAATTGTCCATCACAACCTACCATACAGACATCTATACTGCAAATGTCCCTGCTCATCTTCAGTACAAGGAACATACTGTACTACTATCATACTCCCTCCATTCCAAAATGTAAGTCTTGGTAGAGATTTCCACTATGGATCACATACAGATGTATCTAGGTACATTTTAGAGTGTAGATTCACTCATTTTGCTCCATATGTAGTCCATGGTGGAATCTATACAAATACTTGTATTTAGGAACAGAGAGAGTACATATTAAAGAAGAACGGAAGAGGAACATGGTAAAGAAGAGCAAGCATATTTTGGATAATAAAATGTTGGTTGCGCAGTGCCCACACATGATGAACCAGAGCGCATTAAGAATGCAACTCCTAGCTGTCTCTCGACCATTTCAGGTGGTTGGATGGAGATCCTACGTCTCCTAACCCTTCATCTTCCTCGTCTCTGATTCTTCCCATACAGAACATCGCACAGGCCGCCGGCTGGACCACCAGCCCCCACCGCATGTGTTCCTCCGCCACCC
The DNA here is from genome assembly GCF_018294505.1 of Triticum aestivum. Classification (NCBI taxonomy): domain Eukaryota; kingdom Viridiplantae; phylum Streptophyta; class Magnoliopsida; order Poales; family Poaceae; genus Triticum; species Triticum aestivum. Next base: position 230,117,416 of record NC_057809.1, on the reverse strand, counting down.
CCACCCCCACCCCAACCCCCACCCGCGTCGAGTTTTATTGGTTCGGCAAGGCCCCACAACCACCCGAGCCCCTTCAATCGCACCGGCGAACTCCGGCGAGCTCTGAAAAATCGACTGACCCAATTTTGAAATTTAGTCTACAGTGATTTAACTAGTGTGGAATATAGAAGGGGAAAACCATAAGCATTGCGAGTATGGTGTTGAGCGTGCCATGGCGGATCTGAAGGTGCAAACCGGACAAAGGCAACTTCGCAACTAAGACAAGAAATCAGAGTAAAGCAGTGGCGATCTATTTTCTTGCTGCGATAAATAAGTTGAGCAGATACGAAAGAGTATCGCCTCTGGTGCGGTGCCGTGTACGCATCTGCTGAGAATTTGACGGTGCCGCGGTAGCGATGGCTGTCAGCGGCGTGGAAGCAGATCTAGGAGGGTAGACGGTGGCGGCAGGGTGCGGTGGACGAGACGGTCGTAGGAGCGGCGCCGGCAAGGTGGACGACGTCGGGGATGAAGCGAGAGGATGGGATGCAAGGATCCTGGTCCGAAGCCGTGGATGAGAGAGGTCGATCTCTTGTAATGGACGGCGACATCGGGGTATCAGCTCCAGCATGGTGGAGGAGGACGACGGTGGATGGGGTGGCAGACGGCGGCAGACGGAGGAGAGTGGGGTGGAGAGGGTGTTTTGGCGCCCACGGAGTACGAATGGGGAAAAGGGAGGTAGAGAGGAAGGGGGGAACCATGTATTCAGGGCGCGCTTGTCTCAAATGGGAGGAAATTTACAAACTTAGCCCCCGTTTCATATTTCTACTACATCACAGCAACACTAGTCAGTTGGGGATAGGACGGTAATCTCGCATACACCGAATATTTGCCAACGATAGTTTGTTTTTGGCGCCCATCGTGTATGAATATGAATCGGGGAGGGAGTCGATTTCGGCCGAGGACACACTGTGTTTTGGCGCCCACCGTGTATGAATCCGGGTGAGAGGCGGTTACGTCACGTTTGGGTGAAATTACAAACCTACCCCTATCGAAACCTATAGAAATCCAGCATATAGGCTTTGCGTGGCAGGGATAGGCACTAGTGATTTCCATCTTGTAGATTTTGGTTTCGGGCGGTTACTGCGACTTTCCTCGCTTCGTTCAAATTTTGCAGAGTGCACGTTTACCGTGCCAACTCAATTCGAATCCCATTTGTATTCTTATATTTTCCGGGCGGTATCCATTTTGAATTGGAATTACATTCTATATACATCAGTTTTTTATATAAATACTTTCAAAAGCACAACACCATTTATACATAAATATGGTTTACAAATGGCATGATCTCAGATTCATAAGGTTGTATCCATCAATTTGGATTTTCAAATTTTTAAAACCACTTTATGTTGAAACCCAATGAATGCATTCCTCGCTAACTGTCTCCAATTAATGTGTGTTTCATGCGGGTTTTTTTACTTCTCAAACATGTATAATGTGTTTCACACACGCAACATATAGTGTAGTCCCGTTTAGACATTAATTGCATATAAATCATGCATTGTTTGTAATTGAAGAATCTATGGATCACCAATATTGATAAACTATATAACATTACACGTGTGCCCAAATTCAAATGAATATGCATGTTTGATACACCAATTTGCGTTATGATATTATCAATGTCGTGATCTCCAGTTTAAATATTTGAATCCCCTTTAATCCAGATATTCGTCTCATATAGCTATCACTCATGCTTATATAGGACTGTCTCTCTAGACCTATACGCGTTCATCGTCTCTCAGGTATCTCTCGTGCTACCTGTATGTCGACAGTGATCTTTTATCTTCGTAACACATTGACGGTACTCTCTCCTTCGACCTTCATCACTCTATCTCTTTTTAAGTATATCTCGCTCCTTGCTATGTGTCTCTAACTATGATTCTCCATGTGGAATCTCTTTCTCTCACACAAACACAAAACTTTGTCCCCCGGGGTCTCATTTCTCTCTACTATTCCCATGTGTTCCACTCGCACACCCCTCATACAGAGATGTCTTTCGCTCCTTAGATATGAGAACCTACGACTCTTCTTCATCAATATCTCTTTCTCACACACAAACACAAACTCTGCCTCCCAGGGTCTCATATTTCTCCATTGTTCTCTGGTATGTCGCTCACACACACCCTCTCTCCCTAGAGATATTTTGCGTTCCCTCGTATGTCTCTCTACCTATCACTCTCGTTGTGAAATATCTTTCTCTCTCGCAGACACAAAACTCCATCTCTCTAGATCTCATTTCTCTCTGATATCTATTTGTATGTGACTCACACGCACCCTCTCTCTATCTCTCTCACACCCACACACATAAACCAGCCTTCTGATCCACTCGACTCCTATCTCTAACGCACACTAGCTAGCATCTTTATCTTTCTATTTATTTGTTTCTCCATCAACCTTCTTTCTCGCCCTCACTCTTGATTCCTATCACGCACACTACATATGTTTCTCTCTACATGCAGTCAAGTGCCCTCTCACACACATATATAACTTCACCCTTTGAACCACCCGACGGTCATCTAACACCCAAACTAGCGGATGTCCCTCTAGCTAGCATCTCCATCTCTGTATATATCTGTAGTTTCTCCGTCAACATTTCTTTCTCGCACGGAGTCTTGCTTCCTATCACCCACACTATATATGTCTCTCCATACATATGCATTTATAGGTTGGTCTCTTTTGCACAATCGTTGTGCCTCACTCCCTCTGCTCACCATAGATGCATGCTCCAGCCCACGCCACTATCTCTTAAAGACAAAAACACATGCTCAATTATCGGGACTTCTTCCATGCATTCTCACATGCATGCATATTGTCATACCGATCCGTCTCTCCCATGTCGTTGATCTTATGACTTATGTCCTCTTTGTTTTATCTCGATCATGCACGCGCGCACACACACATCCCACGTATACATGTATACCTCTCACACATGCATGTTCAAGGTCTCTATGTCTCCATATGTAGTTAATTACCTTCAATCCTAACGCCACATCGAATCGTTCTCCTCTTTTGTGCACATAACTTCCGCCTAGATGGGTAAAACACACACTCACACTTAACAATCTCCTTCTAGCTACCCCCTGTCTCTCACTCTTCCCCTATATCCCCGAAACCAATAAGACCATCCCTTAGTTTAATTCCCGCCTACATGCACCATCGATATATAGTAGTCTTCCTCGGTGTCTCTCGAACAAACACGTTCTCTCGAAGTTGACTCCTCTCATGCATATAGGTCCTAATGCGTTTTTCGAGGCTAACTTTGACCAAACGTTAGAGCAATAATATATGACATGCAACTTACACAAAGCATACCTTCAATTTTGTATGTCAAAGGAGCTTCCAATAATATAATTTGCATAGTATACATCTCATGTGCTATTAATCTTGTCAATAGTCAAAGACTGTCTTGAAAAACACATTACGCCCTATATAGATGGAAGGAGGGAGTAGGTCCCATGCAAAAAATGAGAATAAAATTCAAACATCTGGGCATCGTGGCTCGATCAATAACATTGAGAAACTTGGTTTTAAAATCATGAAACTTGGCATGGTGTCATGTCATGGTAGTACCATGCCGTGGTAAAAAAAATTGGCCGAATAGGAACAAATTTTGCTATAAGCTTCTTGCAAATCAGAGCTTCTCTCAAGAAGGCTCGTGGTTCTGGGAGGGAACGTGTCACCTTTGTGTGCATAATTCAAATTTGAAATACAAGAACATGTTCCAGTGCACCAAAGTTGGTTGAAAAATCACATGTGTGTCCTCGGGTAAATTTCTAGGTTCCATGCAAGAAATGGGAATGAAATTCAAAATTCTGGGCGTCGTGGCTGGGTTGGAAACATTGAGAAACTTAGTTTTTTAATTCCTGTAAATCCAAAACACGCATGAAAATGATGAAACTTGGCTTGGTGCCATGACATGGCACCAACATGCAGTGGTAAATTTGCAGTCCGGTTTGCGAAGGTGCACACATTAACAATCAACAAAGTCATTTTGGAAGAAGTGCTATCACGTTACAATCGGAAACACAAGTATTATTGAAACCGTGGGCATTCCACTTACTAGTACCATTTACGTGCCGCCGCGCATCTCCTTTTTTATTAGCTAGGAGGCGACGTGCAGGGTAGCTATTTGAGTACGAGAGGCGTGCGATCAGACCCCTGCGCGTGCTTATCGGGAGGAGAGCCCTTTGACCTCCATCTGCCGTCCACCTCTCTCCCAGGGTCTCCATTAATGGCGTCCGAGTCTTTGTTTAATGGCGTGGCTATGTCTCACTCGACTGAGATTTAAGAGAGAAAAAAGAAAATCTGAAAGCACGGATCTTGATGTAAGATCCGACGGACCTATATAGCATCTACTGCGACTTATAGCAAGACTCATGAATATATAAGGACGATTAAATTTTTTTGATCAAAGAAGGGCTTGCCCCTTCGGATTTTCATTACTGAAAACCACCACAATTCACAAGAAGTTCAGCACAACTCCAGCCTAACACGAAGGACTAAAAGCTACCAGATTGAAATCGCAACATCCCAAGAGGCCAACTAAGGCCAAACATCCACGCTAAAACCCAACATTTCACAACCGACGACACAATCCACATCCTAAACCGATTATTACATCAAAAGAAACCAGGAAACTAGTCTCCGTGGCGAGTGGCAATGAGCTCTTTCGTGTCCTCAAGACGCTGCTTGAGAACATCCACGGATTCCTCCACCAACCTTTGGCGCTCGTTGCGGAGCATGTCATTCTCGTCCATAAGTTTCTTCAACAAGGCACTAGTCTCCTCCTGCAGGTCTGCACTTCGGACGATCTTCTCCCTCAGCAGGTCGCGCTTGGCCCGGAGCCTCTCATTGCCCTCCCTTAGTTGCCAGATGATGCCGGTAGCCTATTCAAACAAGGATATCATGTTGTCCTGCAACCTCACTGAGCAGGAGATCTGATCCGTCTGGCTATGGACTATCGCATGCATGCGCCTGTAATAGTCGTCGCGTGCCCGCAAGAAATTTTCCCAAGCAGCCGCGGCGCGGTGGGACATCTCTACTGCATTCGTGGCGCGGCGGGACATATCTGCTTCTTCCGCGGTGCGGCCGGACCAGTCTGCTGCATCGACGGCACGGCGGGACCTCCGTGCTGCTTCAGCGACACGGCGGGACCTCTGTGCTGCTACTTCCGCGCCACGGGACATCTCGGCTGCTCTCGCAGCGAGGCAGGACATCTCTCGTGCTTCCGCTTCCATGCTCGCCTCTCCCTGGTGGCAATCTCTCGACCCAGAACTCACGCTGGCCATGGCAGACGCAAGGGAAGGATGTTGAATGACATGTTTGTTTTTGTGGATGAGGAGTTGAGGAGGAATGTGCAGTCATCTTAGCATACTAGTAGTTATAATCGAGTACTAATACGCTCCTAAGTGGGAAACCGTTTTGGTTGTGATCGGTGTGAACAGGTTTGCAATTCAATATAGTATGGAGTAATTTGGAATGTGACGAGGCGAAAGCTCAAAAGTTATTGACGGTTCCAGTTTCGAAGTGCGGCACTATTCTCGGATGGAGTACTTCTTTTTCTACTCCCTCCTTTCCGGTTTTATAGGGCTTATCTCAAAATTTTAGTTTTTTCATTTTATAAGGCTCAATTTGGTTGTCCCCAACACATGTTCAGATTCCAAGGTGCATTAAATCATTGCATGCAAGTATTAAGAGAAAATTGACCAATGCATGTACTTTATGCATGCATGCATTGCAATTAATGCATTAAACCTATCTCTCGGGACTTCTCACACGCACCATCGTGCCACCCACAAAAACTTGTACTCTGAGTTTAGTAGTACGTTATACAGGAAGAGAAGAGGTGCTCGCACGCACTCGTCCTCTCACACACGCGTCTATTTTTTCTCGAAAAGGAGGATGATGACCCCCGGCCTCTGCATCTGGGAGTCACACACGCAAATTATTGAAATATATCGAGTGTAGTGCTTTGATGTCTCACGTCAACTCGTACATCAATGAGAAGTTTTATTATCCTCTCCCTCGCGGACTTAACTGCACATGCCTTTGGCTGTATGACAGGTTGGCCACACACCTGTAGGGCCCACCTATCATACACACAAAGGCAGGAGCGTCCCTCCCTCGCACATGAGTGTGGTGGCAGGCAAGATGTAACGCCCTCGATGAGGCTATATCTCCCACATGTCGAAGCACGACTTAGAGGCATAACTGCATTGAAAGCAATGTCGCAAGTGAGGTAATCTTCACACAACCCATGTAATACATAAGGGAAAGAGATACATAGTTGGCTTACAATCACCACTTCACACAAATACATGAATAAAGCATTACATCATCCAAATACAATCAGGGTCCAACTACGGAACCAAAATAAAAGAAGAACCCCAAAATCGACAAGGTCCCCGATCGACCCCAACTGGACTCCACTACTGATCAACTAGAACGAAACAACACAAAGGACAAGATCTTCATCAAGCTCCTCCTGGGCTTAGTTGCATCATTGGCACGGACTCATCGGCACCTGCAAGCTGGTTTTTGAAGTATCTGTGAGTCACAGGGACTCAGCAATCTCACACCCTTGTGATCAAAACTATTTAAGCTTATGGGTAAGGTAAAAGGTATGAGGTGGAGCTGCAGCAAGCGACTAGCATATATGGTGGCTAACATACGCAAATGAGAGCGAGAAGAGAAGGCAAAGCACGATCGAGAAACTATGATCAAGAAGTGATCCTAGAGCAACCTACGTCAAGCATAACTCCAACACCGTGTTCACTTCCCGGACTCCGCCGGAAAGAGACCATCATGGTTACACACGCGGTTGATGTATTTTAATTAAGGTCAACTTTAGGTTTTCTACAATCGGACATTAACAAATTCCCATCTTCCCATAACCGCGGGCACGGCTTTCGATAGTTCAAATCCCTGCATGGGTGTCCCAACTTAGCCCATCACAAGCTCTCACGGTCAACGAAGGATGTTCCTTCTAGCGGGAAGACCCGATCAGACTCGGAATCCCAGTTACAAGACATTTCAACAAGTTAAAACAAATCCAGCAACACCGCCCGAATGTGCCGGCAAATCCCGATAGGAGCTGCACATATATGTCGTTCTCAGGGCACACTCAGATGAGACATCCTACGAGTAAAACCAACCCTCAGGTTGCCCCGAGGTGGCCCAGTAGTTTACTCGGTCGGACCAACACTCAGAGGAGCACTGGCCGGGGGGGGGGGGTTAAAAATAATGATGACCCTCGAGAGAGCGACTCCCAAGGGAAAAGTAGGTGGTGGTGAGGCAAATGGTAAAACCAAGGTTGGGCATTGCTGGAGGAGTTTTAATCATGGCGAACTGTCAAGGGGTTCCCATTATTACCCAACCGCGTAAGGAACGCAAAATCCGGGAACATAACACCGATATGACGGAAACTAGGGCGGCAAGAGTGGAACAAAACGCCAGGCATAAGGCCGAGCCTTCCACCCTTTACCAAGTATATAGATGCATTAATTAAATAAGATATATAGTGATATCCCAACAAGTAAACATGTTCCAACAAGGAACAACATCTCCATGTTCCAACAAGGAACAAACTTCAATCTTCACCTACAACTAACAACGCTATAAGAGGGGCTGAGCAAAGCGGTAACATAGCCAAACAAGGGTTTGCTAGGACAAGGTGGGTTAGAGGCTTGGTTTAACAACATGGGAGGCATGATAAGCAAATGGTAGGTATCGCAACATAGGCATAGCAAAAGAGCGAGCATCTAGCAATCAAAGATAGAAGTGATTTCGAGGGTATGGTCATCTTGCCTGAAATCCCGCAAGGAAGAAGAATGAGTCCATGAAGAAGATAAACGGACGTAGTCGAGCGGATCCTCACACACACGACGTTATCGGAACCAACCCGAAGAAGCAACACCGGAAAGAAGCAAACAATATAGTAAACAACCACCACATCAACACGGTACGATGCACAATCGAGTATGATGCATGTCCGATTTAATGAAACATGGCATGGCAAAATGCACAAAACAATCCTACAAATTAAGTGGAGCTCAATATGCAACGAGTTGCATATTGACGAAACACCACATTCAAGTTATTTAGTTTCGATCTTGTTTATGTACCCAACAATATTAAATGTTGTTAAACATGGCAAGAGATGAAGCATAATGAAACTATCTATCTAGGCAAGTTTAAATGAGGCCGAAACAACAAGACAACAAGTCCGGAAACTCCTCATGTGCATATATTAGGTTTGGTATTGTTCTGCCCTAAACACAATTTTAGAGTTATTTAACATGCAAAGTAAGGTCACCACGTTAAACTAGGCATTTTCTACCCCAAATACATATAAAGTTTGTTTAAAACCAAGCTACGGTTATTAAGTTATGAATTAAATCATTTTAGCATGACATAGGAGCAAATTTAAACAAACATCATTTTAAGCATTTTAAACATGGGTGAAAAAGACATATTATGAAACTAGATGAAAATCTAAGCAAGTTTCATATTAAGTTTGTTTTAATCCGATTCATGGTTGTGAAGTTATTAAATGCATGAAGTTTAGGGGGCTTTCTGCAAAACTGACAAACTCTAGAAAATAACTAAATCGCAGATCCTAAAAAAAACCTACACGGGCCGGATCTGGGACAGGGCCCAACAGAGAAGGGGGGCACAGTGGAGGCTCACCATGGGCTGAGGCCCAGCTGATGGAGAGGCTTGGGGCAGGCAGAGCAAGCTGGGCCTTGGAGAGGCGCTGGCCTCGTGCGTGCGAATAGAGGAGGCCACGCGAGGAGGCAAATGGCAACGAGGCTGGGACGGCACGAGGACAACGCCGACGAGCTCCACAGCCATGGCGAACCGCGGAACTTGGCGGATCTGGACGGGCTCGAGGGAAGGGAGGCGGCTTGGCGTTGCAGGAAGCAACAGAAGCAGCGGGCAAGGCGGGGTCGAGCGGCGCTCGATGCAGAGGCGATGTAGCGGCGGATGCAGAGGCTCCGTGGCAGTGGCTTGCGGAGGCGCTGATGGTCGAGGTCTTCGGCGGAAAGGCGGATCCCACGAGGAAGCAGCTTGGTGGTGCCGGACTTGAGAGGAGGCCGTTGGTCGCGTTCGGCTTCGAACGAGCGGGCGAAGCAGGGGACTTGGCGAGGAGCGGGTAGCGGACAGCGGGAACGGGGCGACGGCTTGGTCGTCGGCGCGGACGACGAAGCAGAGGAACGACAACACGGCGCGGCGGCGGGAACTTCTGTTCGTCCTGCAGGGCTTCGGCCGACGTTGGAGCTGCTCCCGCGAGGCACAAGGAGGAGAAGCAGAGGAGGCAGGTGAAGGAAGGAGAGATGGGGCGGACGTGGTGGAGCTATTGGCCTACCCCAACGGGTGGCGAGGACGTAGCGGAGGGGTCAAGGTGCTTGGGATGAGGGCGCCATGGGAGGAGCACAAGAGGAGCTCGGGGTAGGAGGCGCGCTGGTTGGTGGATGGATCTGGAGAGGATCGAGAGGTGGAGGCTCGGGCGCTGGTTGGGTGGATTGGTAGGGGAAGATCCCGAGGGGGATTTGGAAAGCGGCGGCGGGCGACGGGACACATCTCCTAGATTTTAGGGTTAGGCTAGAATTTGATCTATATATAGCAAAAAGGCTAAGTTTAGGGGCATTAGGTCCCTTCGATCTTAATCGGACAGTCGCGAATAAAATAGCTAGGGAGTCCAATTAGCAAAACAGAGACGTTTAGTAGATGTTTGGGGATGATCTGAGTTCAACGGTGACAACTGTTCGGGTCGGGTCCGGGACAGCTATCGGACGCGCGCGCGAGGAGGGTCACGGGATGACGAGAGAGCTTAGGTTGGATCTGGCGGTAGGTAGTGGGCTGTGTAGATGGTCTCGAGCTGAGAGAAGAGAAGAGAGGGAGGCCCGGTGACTGTTTCCGGAGACCGAAAACGTCCGACGATAGACGGGCTATACTACCGCTATAGTTAATCGTTGGGGCGTCAAACGAACTCCAAATGCGATGAAACTTGACAGGCGGTCTATCTACACTATAATAAGACCACATGTCAACTCTCATCCCATTCCGAGAACATTTCCCAGCCACTTATAACATAATATTTCGGACGTGCCGCGGGCGCGTGCAAGTGTGTCTAGGCTCAGAACGGACGACGGGCGGAACTGGGGAACCCGGACGGATGCAAGTTTTGAAAACATGATGATGCAATGCACATGATGACATGAAAATATGCAACATGCAAGCGAAAAGACATGGCAACACAGGGAATAACTGGAAGACACCTGACACATCGGTCTCGGGGCGTTACAATACTCCACCACTACGAGAGGATCTCGTCCCGAGATCTAGAATGGCACCGGAGGGAAAAACGGAAGAGAAAAAGAAGAGGTAAAACTAAGTTGCTTCTTTGACAAACGAGTGAGACCAAAGAACCTTGAAAAGGTTAAGCCATTTCGTGAAAACAATACAACGGAGGTGATAGAACTTGAAAAGAAACACTCGGTTAGAAAAGAGAAACAAGGAAGAACGAATTCTGACAGCACTCCGGTTGAAAAGAGATGAAAGACTAGATAGGAAGAAAAGAGCTTGAGCAGAGGACACGACACTCTGATTAAATGGATAGGCACGAAAAGAACACTATCCAAGATGATGAGAGAAAAGAGCAACATCACCATGACTCCGGAACAAAAGAATAGAATGGAATGGAATGAGCGAAGGGAAACAGGATCTTGAGGGAGCACGCTTACAACAAATGGTAGAACAGAGTTGTTGAAAAACCAACAACGAAAAGAATAAGCTTGATATGGTCTTATGGAGTACATCTCAAATTATGAGGTGACAACCTGCCTCTCACGGGAAAAGAATTGGATTGGTATGAACAAGGAGATGAGAAAGTATTTCATCGGGAGGATAAAGAAGAACTTGGGTCCTTTATAAGCACCATAGATAGCAACAATCCTTAGGGAAGGCTTTAGGTGAAATATAACCCAAGACAACTCCAAAGAAGAGATTGATGCATTTAAAATATCTCATTCTTAACGACATGTGAATCATGAAACATGAACTCAAATTATCAAGAATGACATAGCAGCACCTTAAATGGTACGGAAGAAAGAATTGCACTCCGGATTGCAAGATGAAGAATGCTTGAGTTCCTCTGAAAAGAATCTCAAAGAACACTTTGAGAAGAAATTAAATCCTTGATGAACCAACATGTAGAACCTTCATGAAGAACTCGAGTAAACAAAGGAATGATCAAACGGAAGGCAAGAGAAGTTGAAAACACATGGCGAATCCTTGAAATGATTAAATGGAGCTTTGCGACGAGATAAATGAGAGATCTTGAAACTTCGGGAAAAGAAAAGATGAAACAAATGAAACCGAGAATTTGATGAGCCTCATAATAAGTAATTGAATATACGCGATGAAACAAGAATAAGAATTACATTATGCTTATCCTTCACTAATTTAGATTGATGACAAGCAACGGATTTGGCATACTACTTATTCTCGTAGAAAAAATTAAGAGAGGTATAGCATAAATTTGAGAAGGTCTTCGATGATCCACCGGTAGAATCGAAACAACAAATGAATTGATATGATAAAGAAGGAAGAGAAATCCTGAACGAACCACCGTAAGGATTGAAAATGAACAATGAAAAATATAAAGAAACACCGGGAAGAATTATCAAATGTACGAAGGTGCTTGAGGGAATTTAGATCCATGAGAACGAAGATATCACGAGCTGATTAGAGAAAACTTGAATGATGCACCGATAAGATTAAGAGTATGAGAGATGAAAGCTGGAATGAATAAATCTTAGATGATGGGCTCCGGATAATCAAACTGAACAGAATCTTGAATTGCTCCGGATGGGTGAAAATCTCACAAACGAAAACAATTATGAGAGGATGGCAGAGAATGGGGCAATATTTAAAAGAAACTCTTCTTCGGTCTTCAAAATCTGAGAATGATGATGAGGAACACCACCAAATTATTGAGACACTCCGGAATAATCAAAATGAAGAGGTTGAGCCAACGATGAAAAGATTTTGATAGATCTTGGAGAAGACATTTGACTGATGATAAATCATTCTTATGTCAAACTTCGAAAAAGAATTTGAGAATAACACCGGGAAAATAAGAAGAGTCAGGTAAGATCATGGAAAAAGACCTGTGGGTTAGGGCCCACTCAAAAGATACACCGTTGAACGATTTGAAGGAGAGTTTGCACCGGTTGAATTAAATGACTTGAAAGAGATAACATCCTCGAAAGAGTTTGAACGAATGCAGAGTGGAAACATGAATCTCCGAGATATCTTGAGCACTCCGGGACAATTGAATAGCAAGAAGTGGATGAATATGAGGAGCACCGGCAAGAGAAAGTATTTGAAACGAGGAAAGAATATGATCAACAAAGTTTGAATTGGATCCACCGGAGAAGAAAAAAGAATGAATAATGGTGAACTAGAAACTCTGTTAAAATCTTCATGAGCATCACCGGGCAAGAACATTGATTGAAAAGAAAGAAGAGGCTTTACATGAATAAGATGGATAGTTGATTAAGAAAACTTAGTCCTTGAAGAAAAAGGGTGGGAGGGTGGGAAAACAAGGTCAACTTGGAACGGATGAAGACAACACCGTTGAGAAGAACTGAGAATTGATCTTGCTAATGTTGAAACGACCGGGTCCACTTGAAGAGAAACACACCGGTTGAAAAGGATTGACATGACCGACTCGATGGTCGAGAAGGATTAGTATTGACATAGAAATATGAGAACACCACTTAGAAAAGGTATGGAATCAACACTTGACATTGAAGCAACTTGAATACCACAGCTGAAAAAAACAAAACAAAGGATTGGCTTGCAGAATAAGCCGGAACAAACATATGATAGAGATTTCGTCCGAAGTTTTCGTGGTGGGGCCTACACGGGCTCGATTGTACAACACCATCATGTACAAGGTAGTGCACATGACATACAAAGCGTCCCCGAGTCGGCATAGCCAAGGACTCTTTAAGACACAACGAGACCACTGTAAAACCAACCGTGAATAGGCGGACCACTAGACGTCGAACCCCAATTTCATATCATACATATGTCGGAAAGATATCCTAAGAGCTACTTGAATTCCCACTTATAAATTCCTGAAATTTTCCGGTTATGCAATCAGGTGTTGGGGATACAAGGGAAGCATAATATTTCACCCAAACTAGCAAATCCTACATCCAGCTGTATCCATCCTTTAACACATAACCAAGAAACCTTCGGAAATCATCTACCTCAACCTTCGAAAAGCATCCGTTATATGAGTTATGGCAATACTCCCGAACTCCCGCCCCAGTACTGGGTGGCGTCGAGGTTATCTCACCAACAACTACATAAAAGAGATTTTCGATGTCGATGAAACTAAACTCAGGTATTCCAGAACTGCAACGATAAAATAGTGACTACAACACCTCGGAGGTCAACTCCCCGGGACACTGCCACAAGCCCTAAATGACAGGAGGCACCAAGAACAATGTTCTCGTCACAAAACCATTGGAACGATTCCAAGATACCCGCGTGATCCTAATTTTTTTAGTGAAATTTGAGAAGAGAAGAGTCAAAACTCTACGTCAGGATGCCTTACCATAGCGATGAAGGAACTGGGGAATAAAAAGAATTCCTAAACTCTCCGATATATAATTCCTAAATGACTCAAAACATTTTTCTAAACTCAACAACAGCCACTAAAAACGATCAAGCAGTGGGGGCTCCTAAGGTCGGGGAAGGCTCTGATACCAACTTGTAACGCCCTCGATGCGGCTATATCTCCCACGTGTCGAAGCACGACTTAGAGGCATAACCGCATTGAAAGCAATGTCACAAGTGAGGCAATCTTCACACAACCCATGCAATACATAAGGGAAAGAGATACATAGTTGGCTTACAATCGCCACTTCACACAAATACATGAATAAAGCATTACATCATCCAAATACAATCAGGGTCTGACTACGGAACCAAAATAAAAGAAGAACCCCAAAAGCGACAAGGTCCCCAATCGACCCCAACTGGACTCCACTACTGATCAACTAGAACGAAACAACACAAAGGACAAGATCTTCATCGAGCTCCTCCTGAGCTTGGTTGCGTCATCGGCACCTGCAAGCTGGTTTTTGAAGTATCTGTGAGTCACGGGGACTCAGCAATCTCACACCCTTGTGATCAAGACTATTTAAGCTTATGGGTAAGGTAAAAGGTATGAGGTTGAGCTGCAGCAAGCGACTAGCATATATGGTGGCTAACATACGCAAATGAGAGAGAGAGAAGAGAAGGCAAAGCACGATCGAGAAACTATGATCAAGAAGTGATCCTAGAGCAACCTACGTCAAGCATAACTCCAACACCGTGTTCACTTCCCGGACTCCGCCGGAAGAGACCATCACGGTTACACACGCAGTTGATGTATTTTAATTAAGGTCAACTTCAAGTTTTCTACAACCGGAAATTAACAAATTCCCATCTGCCCGCGGGCACGGCTTTCGAAAGTTCCCTGCAGGGGTGTCCCAACTTAGCCCATCACAAGCTCTCACGGTCAACGAAGGATGTTCCTTCTAGCGGGAAGACCCGATCAGACTCGGAATCCTGGTTACAAGACATTTCGACAAGTTAAAACAAATCCAGCAATACCGCCCGAATGTGCCGACAAATCCCGATAGGAGCTGCACATATCTCGTTCTCAGGGCACACTCAGATGAGACATCCTACGAGTAAAACCAACCCTCAAGTTGCCTCGAGGTGGCCCCGCAGTCTACTCGGTCGGACCAACACTCAGAGGAGCACTGGCCCGGGGGGGGGTTAAAAATAATGATGACCCTTGAGAGAGCGAATCCCAAGGGAAAAGTAGTTGGTGGTGAGGCAAATGGTAAAACCAAGGTTGGGCATTGCTGGAGGAGTTTTAATCAAGGCGAACTGTCAAGGGGTTCCCATTATTACCCAACCGCATAAGGAATGCAAAATCCGGGAACATAACACCAATATGACGGAAACTAGGGCGGCAAGAGTGGAACAAAAAGCCAGGCATAAGGCCGAGCCTTCCACCCTTTACCAAGTATATAGATGCATTAATTAAATAAGATATATAGTGATATCCCAACAAGTAAACATGTTCCAACAAGGAACAACATCTCCATGTTCCAACAAGGAACAACATCTCCATGTTCCAACAAGGAACAAACTTCAATGTTCACCTGCAACTAACAACGCTATAAGAGAGGCTAAGCAAAGCGGTAACATAGCCAAACAAGGGTTTGCTAGGACAAGGTGGGTTAGAGGCTTGGTTTAACAACATGGGAGGCATGATAAGCAAATGGTAGGTATCGCAGCATAGGCATAGCAAAAGAGCGAGCATCTAGCAAGCAAAGATAGAAGTGATTTCGAGGGTATGGTCATCTTGCCTGAAATCCCGCAAGGAAGAAGAACGAGTCCATGAAGAAGATAAACGGACGTAGTCGAGCGGATCCTCACACACACGACGTTATCGGAACCAACCCGAAGAAGCAACACCGGAAAGAAGCAAACAACATAGTAAACAACCAACACATCAACATGGCATGATGCACAATCGAGTATGATGCATGTCCGGTTTAATGAAACATGGCATGGCAAAATGCACAAAACAATCCTACAAATTAAGTGGAGCTCAATATGCAGCGAGTTGCATATTGACGAAACACCACATTCAAGTTATTTAGTTTCGATCTTGTTTATGTACCCAACAATATTAAATGTTGTTAAACATGGCAAGAGATGAAGCATAATGAAACTATCTATCTAGGCAAGTTTAAATGAGGCCGGAACAACAAGACAACAAGTCCGGAAACTCCTCATGTGCATATATTAGGTTTGGTACCGTTCTGCCCTAAATACAATTTTAGAGTTATTTAACATGCAAAGTAAGGTCACCACGTTAAACTAGGCATTTTTCTACCCCAAATACATATAAAGTTTGTTTAAAACCGAGCTACGGTTATTAAGTTATGAATTAAATCATTTTAGCATGACATAGGAGCAAATTTAAACAAACATCATTTTAATCATTTTAAACATGGGTGAAAAAGACATATTATGAAACTCGATGAAAATCTAAGCAAGTTTCATATTAAGTTTGTTTTAATCCGATGCACGATTGTGAAGTTATTAAATGCATGAAGTTTAGGGGGCTTTCTGCAAAACTGACAAACTCCGGAAAATAACTAAATTGCAGATCCTAAAAAAAACCTACACGGGCCGGATCTGGAATAGGGCCCAAAAAAGAAGGGGGGGCACATTGGAGGCTCACCATGGGCTGAGGCCTAGCTGATGGAGAGGCTTGGGGAAGGCAGAGCTAGCTGGGCCTTGGAGAGGCGCTGGCCTCGTGCGTGCGAACAGAGGAGGCCACGCGAGGAGGCAAACGGCGACGAGGCTGGGACGGCACAAGGACGACGTCGACGAGCTCCACGGCCACGGCGAATCGCAGAACTTGGCGGATCTGGACGGACTCGAGGGAAGGGAGGCGGCTTGGCGTTGCAGGAAGCAGCAGAAGCAGCGGGCAAGGCGGGGTCGAGCGGCGCTCAATGCAGAGGCGATGTAGCGGCGGATGCAGAGGCTCCGCGGCAGCGGCTTGCGGAGGCGCTGATGGTCGAGGTCGTCGGCGGAAAGGAGGATCCCGTGAGGAAGCAGCTTGGCGGTCCCGGACTTGAGAGGAGGCCGTTGGTCGCGTTCGGCTTTGAACGAGCGGGCGAAGCAGGGGACTTGGCGAGGAGCGGGCAGCGGACAGCGGGAACGGGGCGACGGCTTGGTCGTCGGCGCAGACGACACAGCAGAGGAACGGCAACATGGCGCGGCGGCGGGAGCTTCTGTTCGTCCTGCAGGGCTTCGGCCGATGTTGGAGCTGCTCCCGCGAGGCACAAGGAGGAGAAGTAGAGGAGGCAGGTGAAGGAAGGAGAGATGGGGCGGGCGTGGTGGAGCTATTGGCCTGCCCCAACGGGTGGCGAGGACATAGCGGAGGGGTCAAGGTGCTTGGGATGAGGGCGCCATGGGAGGAGCACAAGAGGAGCTCGGGGTAGGAGGCGCGCTGGTTGGTGGATGGATTTGGAGAGGATCGAGAGGTGGAGGCTCGGGCGCTAGTTGGGTGGATCGGCAGGGGAAGATCCCGAGGGGGATTTGGAAAGCGGCGGCGGGCGACGGGACACATCTCCTAAATTTTAGGGTTAGGCTAGAATTTGATCTATATATAGCAAAAAGGCTAAGTTTAGGGGCATTAGGTCCCTTCGATCTTAATCGGACGGTCGCGAATAAAATAGCTAGGGAGTCCAATTAGCAAAACAGAGACGTTTAGTAGATGTTTGGGGATGATCTGAGTTCAACGGTGACAACTGTTCGGGTCGGGTCCGGGACAGCTATCGGACGCGCGCGCGAGGAGGGTCGCGGGATAACGAGAGAGCTTAGGTTGGATCTGGCGGTAGGTAGTGGTCTGTGTAGATGGTCTCGAGCTGAGAGAAGAGAAGAGAGGGTGGCCCGGTGACTATTTCCGGAGACCGAAAACGTCCGACGATAGACCGGCTATACTGCCGCTATAGTTAATCGTTGGGGCGTCAAACGAACTCCAAATGCGATGAAACTTGACAGGGGGTCTATCTACACTATAATAAGACCACATGTCAACTCTCATCCCATTCCGAGAACATTTCCCAGCCACTTAAAAAATAATATTTCGGACATGCCGCGGGCGCGTGCAAGTGTGTCTGGGCTCAGAACGGACGATGGACGGAACTGGGGAACTCGGACGGATGCAAGTTTTGAAAACATGATGATGCAGTGCACATGATGACATGACAAGATGCAACACGCAAGCGAAAAGACATGGCAACACAGCGAATATCTGGAAGACACCTGACACATCGGTCTCGGGGCGTTACACAAGACTAGGAGAAGCTTTCGCTACATGCTCTCCCTCCCGCACGCGGTGGACATGCAGCAGTTTAATCGGTGTCAGATGGCCAGAAGCGTACTGTCGTACTCCTCCAGTGTAGTAGTACTCCATCATTGTTCGACTTCCCGAAGAGGAGAATAGCCAAGGGCAGCCTGGACGCTTGTGTGGCAGTTTCATGTGTATAGTAGTCTAGGATAGCATGTACCGTGTCTGTAAGCTTAAAATCGTTGGGGTTGGCTCCATGCTATGTGGCCGTCTTGAAGTTTTAAAAAAAATTAAAATAGTCTTCTGGCCCTACCCGAAAACTGCCACGCGTACTGCCCAGGAAAAGCCCTGCCCTTAACTTTGAACTACGCGAAAACAGTTCGAGCTTGTTCGTTCTATATAAATACAGTACTTACTGTATGTTTATTCACCCGTGGGGTTGTTCAATGAATGGAGGGGCGGGGAGCACAAGTGAACAATACTGTAGTACTACTAGTAGTAAGTAGGAGTCGTACAGTAGTCACCTTAAATAGAGAGTTTCTTTTCTTTAATGCCATGTACACAAATTGAAACGCTTGTTGTGGAGAGAAAAATGATAATCACTCCACTATATATGGACGTAGGGGCCTGAGCGCTTGCTTTACTAGGGTTGCTCTCTTCATTCTATCATCCTCTCTAGATATAAACAAGACAACGGTAGCGACATTTTCTCTCTGCTCACCGCTGGTCACAGATCCGGTCGGATCCCTTCGGCCGGTGTGTGTAGAGGACTAAAAGGTGCATCGTTCACGCGGTCATCACCGCCGAGGGAGGAAACCCACTGCTGCCGGAGGGGCCCGATCCTCTTCCCGTGCCATTCTCTTTGACACATGGCCGGCTCGGAGGTCCTCCGACCCTTCTTCCTCCCTGCCGTATTGTCCGCAGATCCGACCTGCCGCCGCCGACATCCCGGCGACCCTCAGGTATAAGTTCTTCGAAAGCGGCCTTGCTCTACTGCCCCAGCTCCCCACGTGTCTGCATGTGCATCTTTTTCTACTCCCATCAGCTCTTCCAAAGCCACCTAATTTTTTAGTATTATTAGAGGTAAAGCTACTTCATGCATTCGAATCTAGGGCTTTGTTCAAACAACGAAGAAAGGGGGGAAAGTTGTAGCATGAATCTAGGACTTGATTCAAAGAGGAAATAATATGGTGAAATTAGTAGAGACCGGATACCCAACTGGTCTCTTGGTTGAAAAGGGAAATAATGGGAAAACGCAGTACAAACTGGATAAGGAACATATCTATTATTGGTTGAAAAAAGGATAGAAAGTGGCGGCTGGTGGAAAAGTCAGCCGAGTATGTCCAGGATTAGATTTGCTGCCATCACATAGTAAAAGGTCTCCAGGATTAGATTTGCTGCCCTCACATAGTAAAATGTCTCAGGATTAGATTTGCTGCCCTCACATAGTAAAAGGTCTCCAGGATTAGATTTGCTGCCCTCACATAGTAAAAGGTCTCCAGGATTAGATTTGCTGCCCTCACATAGTACAATGGCACTCCTGCTATTTTCCCCAGTATGATAAGTAAGTTGCTCCTTTATGCTGCTGAGTGTCCTGGTGTCCCCACGGTCCCATGCCCTTAAACCAACTCTTTAGCTGCTGTTGATTTACTGTGTCTGGTAAACAAGCAATGCCACCATTAAAGTAATCCCATATTTGAGGAATCTCGTTGTTGATCGTAATGCTTCTGGTAACATGAAGCATCGCTGACATTTTAAAATTTCTATTGTCCTTGCGTGATTGCCATGAACATAATTAAGATGCTTCTTTTCATTTTGTATATGTTTCGTATATTCTTATTGACCAGCAACTGTTTACTTTCTATCTTTTTGTGCAGATAGGGATATCCATTTCACCTTGTTGCCATTGCGACCTTTTGATGAACTGCAGAAAACACTTTTTTTGGAATGAGTGTCTTGTGCAGTTCAACTAAAATGTCACGTGGGCAACATCTCTCAATTTTGGTGGAACTGCACAAAATGGTGATTGGAGTTTCCAAAGTCTCCATCAAGTTCTGCTGGTAATCTCGTGCAACATTTTATTAGTCTTTGCAAGATGGAGCTGTCACTGTCACTACAATGGCACTTTATTTTAGTGGAACTTCACAAAAGGATAAGAAAATTATAGTTGCACCTTACATGAGCCAGAAAACCAACCTTAATGTTCCTCAATTTTAGTGCAACTACTAAAGAAGAACCTGCCAGCTCACAAGAGCAAGTACTTCTTGCTAGCTGAATGATGCAATCTTTGCTTCATTTCAGGTGAACTGCAGAAAAAGGCGCATGAATTGAATCATGGAACTCCAGGCAGCCTCATCCAAGTAGAGCTGGAGGTTGAGTTCAAGGAGGTCTCTATTAAAGAAAAATCATGCTCTCCTGTCTCCTTGTTTGTGCTGTGCAAACAGGAATACTGAACTACAGATGTTGTGACTGTCAAGAGCATTCGCCAAGTTCTTCGATTGTATGACATGGCTAGCCAAGATGGATTTAATCCCAATATTCACTTTATCAAAAGGCTCTAATGGGTTGGTTCTGAATCTTGCAAGCTGGAAATCAGTGAGATGTGTAGGCATCTTTGTTGTACTTATTATTTGGATCTTATTTGTTGGTTCTGAATCTTGCAAGCTGGGAATCAATGAGATGTGTAGGCATCTTTGTTGTACTTATTATTTGGGTCTTATTTGTTGGTTCTGAATCTTGCAAGCTGGGAAGCACGGCATGATGATGCAGAGGACAACAACCATAACAAACAGTTCAAACTCGGTAGTATTATCTTTTGTGAAAGTGCGACAAATGTGATGATCATGTGCGTCCTGAGAATAATAATTCTAATTGTTGTGCATGTTGATCCTGTGGCATTGATAGAACGAGCGAATGCATTGCTTGTTTTATGTACAAATTTCTATTAAACCTAATTAAATTTAAGTAAAGTGACCACTAACTCCTGTTATTACAGTACCAATACAGACCCGCTCGTGAACCGACGTGTGGCCGAGGGTGCATCTTCTGTCGGGTGTGCAGTGGACGAGGGAGGGGGTAGTAACTGTTGTGGCCTGTACACACTCAGCTTACTGTTGAATCCAGTTCCCCAAGAGCTGAAAAACGAACTACTGCCGCCGCCTACACACTCATTCACTCGAAGAGACTCCAATGGCGATCCGAGGGGTGAGCTTGCTGGATATGGACTTCAGCAAGGAGTTCCCCTTTGAGTTCGCCGTTCAGTCCTATGTCTGCACCAAGTTGAGTGTGATGTACACCAATGATACAGACTCGGCGAAGCTCTGCCTCACCTCAGTCCTATGGCTGCACCAGGTTCTGGAGCATTCGCCCATTTCATCGGCAGCGCTGATTGCACCTTCGCTACGGTGGAGAGAAGGAAGAACGCGACGATTCGGCCATCTGGTGCAACAAGCTTGTCGACATCCAGAAGCAATACAAGATCATCAGCAACGGGCAGGAGAAGGACTCCATGGTTGACCTCGCTGAGACCATCATCAACCCCTGATACGCCAACATGAAAGAAGACAACCTGAACACGTGGGAGGTACCTCTGAATCTAGCCTACATAACCTACACGGCCAACGGCGCATATGCATGCTATGACATGCACATGCAGATCTTGGACATGAGGGCGTGTCTGCTTCCCATAACCGACGAGTACACGGACAGCCGCAGTGTCATGATCAAGCGTGCCAGGAAGGTCTAGATGTTGTGCTTTATCTATTTATAAGCACCTTTATCATGTGAGTGTTTCATGCATTAGCCTATGTGTCGTAATTATCTGTTTTATCCGAAATATTTATTTTAAGAACCCATTAACCTGATGGCTTTTTTAGTGGCAATTTGCTTATGTATGTAAACTAGTTCACTTGTCCATAAAAAAAACTAGTTCACTCGGCTACCGTGCTTTGAATCTCCTTCCTCCCAACATATTCCCCTCCTCAGGTGGACCCAGCAGGTCTCTGAATTTTCTCCCACTTTCTTTTTCGATGTAAACTGAGTTTTCTCCCAGTACTTTCCCCTAGAACCAACTCAACTGTCCCATGTCTAGCCTAAAAAATAATAATACCCCACGTACTATTAACTCATCAAATTAAAATGATATTTTATTTCGTAAGTTGAAAGTTCTTACAAAATAATAATAATAATTGTTTATATGTAACTTGGCAAGTTAACTCCTAGTGATTGCGTACATAAGCTTGCAAAGATTTTACTGAGGTGCAATCATGTGTTTATGTTTTTATAACATTTCTCTGTCTAGCCCAACATGATATTTTCACCCAGCCCAGCAAGTCCGCGGCTTTCGAGAAAAATGCAAATGGGATTTAAATGGGCTGCATAGATGCTACATCATTGTTTCACCCAGCCCACCAAATGGACTAAAAAAACAAATGGACTGACAGCTGGGTCCACGGCCACGACCCAGTTTTTTTGTGATTTGCCAAGTAAGTCGCTTTGTTAGGCCTGTTGGGCTGCAAATCTTTCAAGACGAGGAGAGCTTTCATTCGGCTGGCCGAGAAAATGGCCCATCAGTAAGGAGAAATGGGTTGTACATTTTTAAAACACATCAAATCGGCAATTAGTTTCAAATATCTTTTTTTTCATTTCGAGATTTTAAATTGCATTAAATTTTATGCGTGGAGAATTTGTTGGATTTTATATTGATATACATTTATTTTTAAAATCAGTTTGAATATGAGTCGAAATTTCGGGATTAAAAACAGTTCGGACCGCACCGAAATATGCAAAATTTCGTATAATTTTTTAACCGTGGCCACAATATGGGATGTAATGCTAACAAAAAGAATATGGGCTCCAAAAAAACTTAAGAATTAGCAAATGGGCTGTATGCTGTTTTCTACAGATTTGAGGCTTTCCTAAAAAAGGTTGACGCACAAGCAGTGACTGTTGGATGGCCATCCAACCGCCGTCGTGCTTCTTCAATCTCTGCTCTTCCTGCTCCAGCCGCTCAAACAGGCGCCGGCGGGACTGCCTGCTCCCTCCTCCCCACGGCCGGCTCTGCTGCCGCGCAGGCCTCACCGCCCCACCGTACTCCCATCGCTGGCCTAGCCATCCCTCTACGCACCCACACCTGCTGTTATTCTCCGGCGACGGCAGATGAACCAGTAAACCCTCGTATAGTCATACTCCCCTTCGCGTGGGAAACAACTTCCGAGTCTTCCCTGCCTCCGTGTCATTCCCTTCCTAGGCCTCACCGTCGTCCACCGCCCTGGTGCTCTCAGCGTGGCTTGGTCAACGTGGTTTACGGCCGACATGCATCTGAAGTGGACTTTACGTGGAGAGGCTGACAGCTGGGTCCACGGCCGCATGCAAGGAAATGCCGCCTTATTACGCGCAAAATAATGATTCCTCCACCTGACATCAGGGACCCACCAAAAGGGCCTCTATATTTCGTGAAAAAAACATTACCTCCACTGACAGCTCGGACCCACCAGCTATATCTTCGCACGCAAGGAAGTGTCTCCTTATTATGCACAAAAAATGAATACTCCCCCTGTTAGCTGGGAGCCAGTATAGTGGCAGGCTGACTTATCGGCCTACTAAGTTGGCAGGGACGGAGGGCTTTGTCAATTTAGTCAATATGCACGATTCTAGCTCCAGTGATCGTACGATGTCCATCCAACGGCCGTAGTGCTTCTTCAACCTCTGGTCTTCTTGCTCCAGCCGCCCAAACCAGTGCCGGTCGTGCCTCGTGCTCCTGCTTCCCGTGGCCGGCTGCGATGCGGCGGAGGACTCACCACCCCCTACTACTCCCACCGCTGGCCAGGCCATCCCTCTACTCACCCACACCCCCTGTTATTCTGTGGCGACGGCAACCTCACACCGCAGCGAACCAGTGAACCCTCGTACTCCTCTATGCATGGGCATCCACTGCAGCGTCTTCCCCGGCTCCGTGTTGTCCCCTTCCTAGGCCTCGCCGTTGTTCACCGCCCTGGTGCTCTCGGCGCGGCATGGTCAACGTGGTCAAGGAATGGCTTCCATCGGACATGGACTGTATGTGGAGAGGCTGACAGCTGGGTCCACGGCCACAGCAAGGAAGTGCCTCCTTATTACGTGCAAAATAATTATTCCTTCACCTGACAGCGGGACCCATCGGACGGGCCACTGTATTTCATGAAAAAAACGTTTCTCCCTGACTATTGGGACCCACCAGCTACATCTTTGCACGCAAGGAAGTGCATCCAGGCAAAAAAAACGATTCTCCCCCTGACTGCTATGACCCACCAGCTACATCTTCGCAGGCATGGAAGTGCCTAACAGTCAGGACCCACCTGGTCGAAGCGTACATAGCATTGTCATTCTGGTCGCGAACGTGTACGTACATACTGGTCGATGTAGAGGCGTGCACGTGTCGTAGTAGAGGCGCGCACGTGTCGTAGTAGAGGCGCGCACGTAGCATTTACACGTACGTACAGCGGCCAGGGTGCAAGAAAGAAAATACGGGCGGGGTCTCGAACGCCTACTCACGCATACGTACGGCCAGGGCTTGTGTACATGGCTAGGTCGGAACGGAGAAACAACATCGTCGTCGTGTTCATGGGGAGGCAACGGAATGCGTCGTGTTCATGGGGAGGCAATGGAATGCGTCGTGTTCATGGGAGGCAACGGAATGCGTCGTGTTCATCGGGAGGGATTGGACGGAACAGGCGATGGAAACGATGCCTGGCGTACCGCAGAACGGAGGAAACAGCCTTGTGTTCGACCGGCCACGTTCGAAACGGGATCCTGTTCATCGGGAGGGGTGTGGCGTACCGCAAAACGGAGGAAACGGACCTCCTACGGTCGAAATGGGGGTCCTGTTGATCGGGAGGGGTGTGGCGTACCGCAAAACGGAGGAAACGGACTTGTGTTGGAGCGCTACAATCGAAACGGGGGTCCTTTTCATCAGGAGGGGTGTGGCGTATCACAAAACGGGACTCCACGGGATACTGTTCATCTCCACCGTCGACCTCCTCCAGCCTCCACGGGCTCCTGTTCATCCAGCCTCCACGGGCTCCTGTTCATCTAGCCTCCATCGCGTGCTACTCCACCGGCTATTGTTCAACCACCCCTCCACCGTCTACTGTTTGTCCAGCCCTCCACACCACGGGGTCCTGTTCAACCACCCCTCCACGGGCACCCCTCCACCATCTACTGTTCATCCAGCCCTCCACACCACAGGGTCCTGTTCAACCACCCCTCCATCGTCTACTGTTCATCCAGCCCTCCACCACAGCACGGGGTCCTGTTCATCCAGAGGCAACACCACCGCTCACTGTTCATCCACCCCCCCCCCCCCCCGCAACACTCAATGTTCATCCCATCGATCGGCTTCAGTTAGCAGCAGTAGTGAAGGAATCACTCAATCGGGTTCAGTTAACAGCCATCGATCGATCGCTCGGGTTCAGTAACACATAGCCTGCAGTGCAATTTCTCGGGTTCAGTTAGAGCCAACACCTCGCACACACGCGCATACGTGTACGAGAGAAACGCGCATCGCTCGGCCCCCGACCTCCCACCGTAACCGGGAATTCCCCGAGATTTTCCTCCCCCTCGCTTCTACCACGGTTTTTTCCGTCATGGGCGGCCCAAAGAATGTCATGCAGCTACGTCTCCGGCCCGCCCAGGACAAAAAGCCCATTTTCTATCATGATTTTTTGTCATAGAAGTAGGAGCCCACCACATCTATGATGATACCAGGTTTTGTCACAATTATCGTCATAGAAGTGTCATATGTATGACAAAAAAAATTTTGTTCGGCCCAAAATGTCACGGATGTGTTTTTTTTATAGTGCGTAAGGAACGCAAAATCAAGGAACATAACACCGGTATAATGGAAACTAAGGTGGCAAGAGTGGAACAAAACACTAGGAATAAGGCCGAGCCTTCCACCCTTTACCAAGTATATAGATGCATTAATTAAATAAGAGATATTGTGATATCCCAAAATATCCATGTTCCAACATGGAACAAATTTCCACTTCACCTACAACTAGCAACGCTATAAGAGGGGCTGAGCAAAAGCGGTAACATAGCCAAACAACGGTTTGCTAGGAAGGTGGGTTAGAGGATTGACATGGCAACAAGGGAGGTATAATATAACAATTGATAGGTAGCACGACATAGCGATAGAACGAACAACTAGCAAGCAAAGATAGAAGTGATTTCGAGGATATGGTCATCTTGCCTGAAATGTTGTCAGAGTTGTCGAAAGCTTGATCCCCGTTAGCGTACTCAACAGGTTCCTTGTTCACGTACTCATCTCCCAGCTCTACCCAAGGCAATAACACAAGCCAATGGAATGACAATCAATCACGATGCAATGCACAAGCAACATGATGCAATACATGGCATGATATGCAAGGTATGATATGCAATGCATATGCATGCTCTAGAAGGAAAAGAATGATCAAGGCATCAACTTGGGAAACCAAGTATGCCGCTGGAAAGATGAGGTGATTTCGGTCGAAATCGATATAAGGATCACCGGAAACGGATGCACGGTTTGCAAATGGCAAGCAAAACAAGGATGACGCAAATCTACGATTAACAGCATGATGGCAATTAGGATGCAACAAGAAACTAAGCTACTGCAATCCAACATAGCAAAAAATCATAGGGAAGTAATTTACAAGTGAGTCTCTAGGGTGGTGGGGGCGAAGGGAGTCGCCGGCGGTGAGCCCCGCGGTGGAGGAAGCTTCGGGTGGGTTTGGGGCTCTCGGATGCCGTGGCTCCCGACCGTGTTTGAGATGCTGGGCAGCTCCGCAGGGTCAAGGGGAGTCGAGCGGTGGTGTTGGAAGGGTGGGGAGGCTCTGCTGGCGATGCACGGCACCGAAGCACAACGGCGGCCAAGCTGGCCGGAGACGAGGAAGATGGCCTCCCGCCGGCGATTGCGGGCTGTAGGAGTACCAGTGGGATGGTCTAAGGCTGCCTGCAGGCTTGGATGAGCTCGGGGGGCCCTTATATAGCGTAGCCACGGCGGTTCCGCGGCCGTGGATAAGGTCGCCGGCGAACCGCCGCTCTGTAGCGGTCAGGGCGACGTGGTGGAGGCTAGCGGGGTCGGGAGGGCGAGCGGATGAGGATGGACTACTCACGAGGGCAGCTGGCGAGTAGAGGAGGCTCGGGCGGTGCTGTCCACGGCAGAGGTTGCTGTGGTCGCCCGCTAGCCGCCTTGGCCGACCTGACGACGGAGCTATGGAGCTCCAGGGGCAGCTCTATGACGCGGGAGGGGTCGGGGCGTCGACTGGGAGAGGGGAAGAGCCAGAACGAGCGCGGGGCGTCGGCAGCATGACGCGGCGGCTCGGTGCGCGCGCATGCAAAACGTGCACTCTGGGCGTGCCCAGAGCGTGCACGCCAAGCGTTCGGCGAAATGCCAGAGCATGCTAGGCGGCTTGGGTGGAGCTGGGGATTAGCAGGTCTAGGCTAGGGTCCCCTAGGAGATTAGTGGACATGTTGGTTTGCCCAGAGGCGCAAGGTCACAGTGCAAAGACAAAATTCATGTCAAAACTGGCCATGCACACCAGGTGTTTGACAAAATGCTAATGGCATCTAGGCAACTCTTGGGGTGTCCAAACTTTCCAGATCAGTGTCTCTTCAGATGAAGGAGAGGATGGCAAGGTCATTTGGACAAAACCAGAAACTTGTTAGTGCAAGCTTTGCAAAACTTCAGTTTTGGACAGAAAGAACAATGCCTCATTGTATGCACTTAAAATCCTCCAATGGGTCCACTCTCCTGGACTTAAGGGTTTTGTAGGATGGGCTATAAGTAGGAAAAAGCTCATGGTTACTAGAGCAAGATAAATTAGGGTTGCAGTAGAAAACACCCAACTGGGCCAGAATGAAAATGAGGTTGATTCACTCAAATCTTTCAAAGAACATCAATGGGTTTTTGCATAGAGTTGAATAAAATACTCCTATTAACATCCCATAATTTTGGTGGAAATTTTAAAGAAATATTTAAATGGGTTGTAGTGCAAAATTACCCACTGGACCAGATTTGAAAACTTGGTGTAGAGCTCAAAATATCCAAAGAATGAAATATATTTTTGCATAAAAGTGATTTAAAAACATCACATGACATCTCCAAATTTTGGTTGGAATTTTAGATAAATATATCAAAAGGTTGCAGTGCAAATTGGGTCCTGAAACTTAAGAAAAATCATTTTAAGGAATAAGGCTCAGAAAGGAATAATTATGCAAATAAATCCACTAATAATAGAAGTGTTTTTCTTGAGGGGAGAAACAAGTCCAATAATACATTTGGAAATTTTTTCACTTGAGGTAAAAACCCCATAATAATAAGGTAAAGAAAGGCTCTGAAAACAAAAGAAAAATCCAGAAAATAAAGGTTTAAATTTCCTGGCAAAATTGTAATAAATAAAACAAGGTTAAAATTTTCTGGGTGTCACAACACTACCCCCCTTAAGAAAAATCTCGTCCTCGAGATTTGTCAAAAGCTGTTTTAAGAAAATATATGCAATAAAATGTGGCTACAGTGAGAGGGCAATAAGTGGTGTAAAACCACAGTGTGGAACACTGGCGCTGCGTGGAAAAATCTATGGTTAGGGGGAAAACGAGAGATTTCTATGTTGGATACAGTAAATTTAGAATAAATTCTAAATTTAAAATATGTTGGTCGAACCCGAGAGCACAGTGCTCTCACTGGCTGACAGGTGGACCCGGGGTCCACTGTCAGTCTCTTCTTCTTCCTCCGGTTCTCTCTTCTTCCTCTCTCCCGCGCGCTTTCCCGCGCTTTCTCCATCGGCGATGTTTAGCGCGTAGGGCATCTAGGCCGTACCGCGGTAGTGCACGGTGTGCTAGCTGCCGGTGCAGCATGCTCTCACCTCATGGGCCAGCGTGCTGTCGGCACTGCTCGCGGATTCGCCTCCGAACACCGGTGATCGGGCGACGAGCGGCGTTGGTGGACTTCGCCCACCGTACACCGAGCTCGAGCTATAAAACGGCTAAGGTGCTTCTCTCTTCTTCCTCACACCTGGCCTTGCTTCTCCTTCCCCGTCTTCCTCCTCCATTTCCATTTACAGAAGCTAGAGACGAGGTTTTAATGGCGGAGGCGATGCCGGATTGGTACGTGATCCTGATGTGCGGAGGGCTGGCGGCATTGATGGGGCTCTCCGTGCTCCTGTGCGCGATGATCCTCGATGATCGACGTGACGCTGCTGCTCGAGTGCTGGCTCTTCACGGCGGCGGTGAGCACGAGGATTAGGTGCGGTGTCCGATGCTAACCGCTGTCAGTGTGCTTGTGGGCAACTGTGTCCGAATAATTTACCCACAAATTTCTCCTTTCGAAACTATGGTGTGTTAGGGGGGGTGATCAGTTAGATGCAACACGGTTACGTGGTTTTGCAAGCAGTGCATGTGTTTGAGTGGTTGTGGTTGTGAGTCTGCTGCCGTGGTGCTGCGTGAATGAAATCTTTGTCGTGAGGAGATATATGTTGCAGTAACTCAGGGGAATAGAAAACTCACTTTGGGATTTTTCGCGAGTGAAAATTAGATAATCAAAAATTTACAGCAGAAAAACTACTCATAATAATTGAAACCAAATAATTGACTCGTCGCACAAACTCAGGGTACCAGCATAAGTTACAACATAAAAATAAATGTTGCAATAATAAACGTAGTAGTGAGGTCTAGAATGAAAACGGCAACTGGACGGGATCTCGAGAAAATGTCTCTGGTATAGGGGCGCACTCTTCTTCTATTGGGGGAAGCGGATTGACCAGACGATGAATGTGTCTCTCCTGGTCGGGCCTCAGTGGTCTGCCGATGGCGATCTGAGGATTTAAATCAGCGAGGCTTTGGAGATAACCCATTACTCGCTGGGTCAAACACTCCTGAGCGATGATATACTGGACAAGGTTGGCCAGTTCTGGGTCTCTCTCAATTCGTCCACCGGGAAAAGATGTCACTCCTCCGGGTGCTGCTCGACTCGGGAAGTAGTAATACCCTCGTTCGCTGGCATAAGGTACCGCGAATCGAAGGCGAACAAGTGCTTCATGTCCAGCAGCTTCTATGGCCATTTGCGGGGTCGGCATAGATTTCCCTAGGAAGGAGACTTTCGTGGGGTCTTGGTTTGAGTTTACGGGAGGGATGTGTACTACTGCCCAATATTTCGAGGTGGATGAGGTGATCCTCGACTTGAGCAGCTTGTAGTGGGGTGGCTGGGTAGAATCCATGGTACTGCAGGTAAAGTCCCACAATATTTTAACAAAGCTACCCGGGGTTGCATCTGGGGTTCTCAGATAAATGGTAGGGCTCGGCATGGCCAGAAATGGTTGTGAGGGTTGCGCACAAGATGAGGGGTACTCGGCAAGATCACGAGGTGGCCTTTATATAGCAACTGGGCTGGGTTATTCATCGCGGTGAGGGGCACTAGCTTGCTGGTTCTACTCTCATGGGGGTCGGGGTCAAAGCCACAGATACACACATCTCACAAAAGTGACGTGTTACTGTGGGTGCCGTCGGGGTTGGTTTTGGTAGCTATGCCCGAAATTAAAATGTAACCGTACATCAATACAGCTACTATTTAAATTAGGGGCGCACATGTAGACAACATTGTGGCGATACAAGATCACACAATTTACAGGGTGTGGACATACTGAGACTCGGTACTATTCGAGTGACTTAGTCTACCTCATTTACATACAAGCGGGCGTGCCTTGTGGCTGTCGAGGCTTCTCCATTGGCCTCACCGTCGGGGTTAGCTGGAGGGGGTTGAGGAACTGCAGGGTCGGGGTAGTGATGATGACCATCGCATGGATTGTTGGCCACAATCCTGTTGGAGTGTGTTCCCAAAAGGCGACGAAGCACTTCTGGGGTCATCAAAGCACCTTGGTTGATGGCTGGGGCTGACCTCAAGGTCTTGATCGGTTGTCCGAACAGCACGACTGGGTTGTCGGCGTCAGGCTCATCTTCTATTCTCACTGGGGCTCGGCGGATTAGTTCTCCACGAGTTGCGATCAGATCAAGGGTGATTTGATCGAACAATCCCTCTAGTGCACTTACATAGCGCACCAGATGCAATAATGCAGGATCCGTCTCGTGATCTCCGTTGGCAACCTAGGGTGGCCTACCATACCCGTCACGGCTGGGGTAGTAGTAGAATGAGCGACAGTTAACTCTGGGCGACAAGTGCCGAAGTTGAACTATAGATTCTCGGGCAGCTAGTTGGATGGCTTGTGGCTCAAAGGAAGTTGTCCTTCCGGTGAACCTGTAGGGACGTTCTGGCAATAGACCCCTACCATAGACATGCACAGTGGCCCAAAATTGACGGCTCTCACCGCTCATGGACCCTTGGTACACAACATAATTCTGGGGGCTCTTCTAATGCAAAGGCACGGCGGGTGAGGTTTGCTAGCATGGTCACAAAACCTCCAAGGTTGGTTGCTGTGGTCTCATTGTGAACAATGGGTCCTGGCATTATAGCTCGGTTTGGGGTAGAGGCTGTGTTGTGTTGGCTTGGGCTAGCGTGCCCTTTTTATAGAAAAAGGGGACGGAGTCTTCCTTCGCACGCTTGCGAAAAAAGACTATTTAGGGGACGGTCACTGGCGCGTGATCGACAGGCTAGGCTGATAGGTTGGGCACCGACTACCAAAATGTGTCGGGTCACTGTGTGGCTATCTTACACGAGAAGCTTGGCCGGGGTTTGGTTAAGGTCTGGTGGTTTACCTAGGTTTTCAACCTGGCCAAGATAGGATTAGCCAATGGTCAGCCTGGCTCTGATACCAAGTTTGTTAGGACCATTTTTTCAGGATATTAATTTCCCAAAAGAAGCCCTTGTGCACACTAGCCCCAGGATTACTGTTAGCTGATGAGACACCAACTTGTTACAGAAACTCCAAGCAAAATACAAAATATGTAGTACACGACCATTCTGGCCTATGGGTACAACAATTGGTTTCTAGTGGTTGATGGCGGAAGTGGTTTGCGGATCATCAGCGTCTATGGGACTCCATTTCCCACAGGAACAGCTGACCAGGATAACTCCTATCTTCGCGAGGGTGCTATCATCATTGTGTAGGTTCCGGGGCTGTCATCACAACGCTCCTCTCCACGCAAAAAATATGGCCAAGACAATAGCCAGGGACAAGCCAGTGAGTACTTTGAATGTACTCGCAAACATTAAGAACACAGGTATAATATAGCCACTGATAATCATGCTTTGAAATATTCTATGATTACTTCGTCAGTCATAAATGAAGCTCATGATGCATGCAAGCAGGTTAATCATGTCATATATGAATATGCAATCAGCGAGTAGAAATAGAATGCACCGATCGGGTGTTTGAAGCGACGCCTCGAAAGGATAACAATATAAAGTATGCCTCAGTCGGGCGTCTAAGCGACACCACATAAAGGGCTTATAAGTAGATGAAATGACAAACATGCCACAGTCGGGCGTCTGAGCGACACCACATAAAGGGCTTATAAGTAAATGAAATGACAAACATGCCACAGTCGGGCGTCTGAGCGATACCGCATAAAGGGCTTATAAGCAAATGAAATGACAAGCATGCCACAGTCGGGCGTCTGAGCGACACCACATAAAGGGCTTATATAAGAATAATCACAGTGAATATCCAGGAGGTAGAACCGTCCCAGGGATACTCATAAATTTCAAATAATAAAAATGATTAGTCCATAATAATAATAATCATAATCATCATATGTCACAGATCATAACTAATGTTCTGGTTCAGTACTTTTTCCTCCGAAGACCGACACTAAGACCGACACTTGACCCATCCCAGACTGTAGTCCTTAACCATGGACACGGCTATTCGAATAGGTATAATATCTCTGTAGAGGGTGTACTCTTTACCCAGGAGTAACGGATTTCTTTAGTCCATCGGAACTAATTCCGTCTACGGTCTTTTAGTCAAAAACACGCCTGACTTGCACACACCAACTTAACTTTACTCATGTCTGGAATCACCCATGACACCTGTTAAGAAAAACTCTAAGTGGGGAGGCTACAACCTCGCGTAGCATGGGATCAAATTTCTATCGCACACTCTAAGGGGTGCCCCCTCTCGGTCCCAACCGGAAACACCCATGCCCCCGGACCAGGTGGCATGCCTACCGGATGCAACCGGTATCTTCCACCATGGCCTCTCTGTACGGTGTGTGCTAAGACAGGGGTTGACAACTTACTGAACCGTACCCTACCTACGGCAGGGACAAGTGGCAGCACGAAAACAAGTATGGGGGTTACTGGAACAAGACTCGATCTACGGTCGACTCAGGAGGCTTAAGTATTTCCTGCATGATTAGTATAACAGATATGTTTCAAACCAACAGACAGTATCACTACTCATCATACCTCATCCTGCCATACCGGACACACCCGTCCCTACGGGGAACCAGAGATAAGCTCGTGTCTACCCAAGACAGAGAATTTCTCGGCTTCCTTCCGGTAGGCATAAAAGGCATGTGAAAATGATTACTATCGCAACATATCAAGCTCCAATAGCATGAGATCATCAGTATGCAAGTATGATCATATCCTCACAAGCACATAACAGATACTCCATGTCACGGTGGTGTTGTAACTGTATCAAACAACACACGATGATATTATGCCTGAGTTCAGAAATGCTTGCGTTGAAGTTGTGGAGAGGCAGGGTACCCTCAAAACTTTTGAAAGTTCCCTTCTTCCTCATCCAAAAATCCTATTTTAAATAAATTTAAATTAACACATACTTTCACAACAGTACAAAGAAGTTGTTAGAATTTTTTCAAATAAATATGAAAATAAACTAGACAATATTTGGGAAACAACAGAAAAAGAATCAAGTCATTTGGATTTATATTCAAAAAGTTATAGCCAGTCAAAGTTTAGTCAAATTCTGTTTTTAAAATAAAACAGAAAAAGGAAAACGTTTCAATACAGAATATGCTTTCTTAGCAGGGGAGACGTACTCTGGTGCGTTGCGCTTTCACTTAAAGCACATGGTGGTGGGGTTGGTCACTGACAGTGGGTCCAGGGGCCCACTGGTCAGGTTTGACCAGTCGCCCCCGCCTCCTTCTTCCTCTGGCCGAACAGAGGCGAGGCTCCAGCGATCAACACCGGCGAACGGTGGCTTCCCGCGGGCTCCGAAGGGTCGAGATCCATGGCGGTCCTCCCGGTGGTCTCTAGGGCGGTGGGGGCCAAGGGAGTCGCCGGCGGTGAGCCCCACGGCGGAGGAAGCTTCGGGTGGGTTTGGGGCTCTGGGATGCCGTGGCTCACGACCGTGTTTGAGATGCTGGGCAGCTCCGCAGGGTCAAGGGGAGTCGAGCGGTGGTGTTGGAAGGGTGGGGGAGGCTCTGCTGGCGATGCATGGCACCAGAGCGCAACGGCGGCCGAGCTGGCCGGAGACGAGGAAGATGGCCTCCCGCCGTCGATTGCGGGCTGTAGGAGTACCAGTGGGATGGTCTGAGGCTGCCTGCAGGCTTGGATGAGCTTTGGGGGCCCTTATATAGCGTAGCCATGGCGGTTCCGCGGCCGTGGATAAGGTCGCCGGCGAACCGCCGCTCTGTAGCGGTCAGGGCGACGTGGTGGAGGCTAGCGGGGTCGGGAGGGCAAGCGGATGAGGATGGACTGCTCAGGAGGGCAGCTGGCGAGCAGAGGAGGCTCGGGCGGCGCTGTCCACGGCAGAGGTGGCTGTGGCCGCCCGCTAGCCGCCGTGGCCGACCTGACGGCGGAGTTGTGGAGCTCCAGGGGCAGGTCTACGATGCGGGAGGGGTCGGGGCATCGACTGGGAGAGGGGAAGGGCCAGAACGAGTGCGGGGCGTCGGCAGCGGGACGCGGCGGCTCGGTGCGCGCGCGTGCAAAACATGCGCTCTGGGCGCGCCCAGAGCGTGCACGCCAAGCGTTCGGCGAAATGCCAGAGCATGCTAGGCGGCTTGGGTGGAGCTGGGGATTAGCAGGTCTAGGCTAGTGTCCCCTATGAGATTATTGGACATGTTGGTTTGCCCAGAGGCGCAAGGTCACAGTGCAAAGACAAAATTCATGTCAAAATTGGCCATGCACACCAGGTGTTTGACAAAATGCTAATGGCATCTAGGCAACTCTTGGGGTGTCCAAACTTTCCAGATCAGTGTCTCTTTAGATGAAGGAGAGGATGGCAAGGTCATTTGGACAAAACCAGAAACTTGTTAGTGCAAGCTTTGCAAAACTTCAGTTTTGGACAGAAAGAACAATGCCTCATTGCATGCACTTAAAATCCTCCAATGGGTCCACTCTCCTGGACTTAAGGGTTTTGTAGGATGGGCTATAATTAGGGAAAAGCTCATGGTTACTAGAGCAACATAAATTAGGGTTGCACTAGAAAACACCCAACTGGGCCAGAATGAAAATGAGGTTGATTCACTCAAATCTTTCAAAGAACATCAATGGGTTTTTGCATAGAGTTGAATAAAATAGTCCTATTAACATCCCATAATTTTGGTGGAAATTTTAAAGAAATATTTAAATGGGTTGTAGTGCAAAATTACCCACTGGACCAGATTTGAAAACTTGGTGTAGAGCTCAAAATATCCAAAGAATGAAATATATTTTTGCATAAAAGTGATTTTAAAACATCACATGACATCTCCAAATTTTGGTTGGAATTTTAGATAAATATATCAAAAGGTTGCAGTGCAAATTGGGTCCTGAAACTTAAGAAAAATCATTTTAAGGAATAAGGCTCAGAAAGGAATAATTATGCAAATAAATCCACTGATAATAGAAGTGTTTTTCTTGAGGGGAGAAACAAGTCCAATAATACATTTGGAAAGTTTTTCACTTGAGGTAAAAACCCCATAATAATAGGTAAAGAAAGGCTCTGAAAACAAAAGAAAAATCCAGAAAATAAAGGTTTAAATTTCCTGGCAAAATTGTAATAAATAAAACAAGGTTAAAATTTTTGGGGTGTCACAACTGGGGTGCGCACGCATATCTCTTCCTATCGATCCATGTCCTAGCTTTTCTAAGATCTTACGGGCTAACTTGACGGACTCGCAACACAAAGGACACAAGATTTTTACTGGTTCGGGCCACCATTGTGGTGTAATACCCTACTCCAGTGTGTGGTGGTGGATTGCCTCTTGGGCTGAGGATGAATAGTACAAGGGGAAGAACAGCCTCCTGACGAGAGGTGTTCTTGTGCTCGGTGAACTTGTGGTTGTTCTAGTCTCTCTCAATCTGACCGATCTCCCTAGCTATGGTGGTGGCTAGTCCTTTTTATGGAGGCCCTGGTGCTCTCCCCAAATATTAAGCGATAAGGGAGCGAACAATGGCCAATTCGAAAGGCCACAGCTAGTACAGCTTATCCTCACAAAAGTGCCCTTCGCCTATCAAAGGCTCTGGTGGTGACGCCGTCTTGGGGTCCATGGTGACCTTCGTCTTGTCATCCTTCTGTTCTTTGTCTTGTTGCACCGATATGGAAACCTTTGCTTGACGCCTCTGTACTCTCCGTCTACGCTTGCTTCCTTAGCACCAAAGAGGAAACAAGGACACTGTGCGCGCTGGCACCCGCCTGGCGCCCACCTGACCTCGATCGTCATGGCTCATGTCATCGGAACCTCGCGAGGTTTGCCTGACCTTGATCTCTCCGCCCCTCACGAGCTAGCATGGCGAGGCCGCTCCTGAGGAGGTCTTGTGTCATCCACCTCGCGAGCCTTGGCCCCTCGCAAGGGTCTTGAGTTCTTGCTGGTGAAGATGGGTCATATGGGCCCGCTCACAGAGCCATGCCGTGGGCCACAGGCAGGCAAGTCAGGGGACCCCTGTTCCTAGAACGCCGACAGTAGCCCCCGGGCCCAAGGCGTGCTTGGGCTTGGCTTCGTGGTGAAGCCAAAGGGGCAAGTGTGGAGCGCCACGGGCCCCAATAGCCTGTGGCCTAGGTCAAAGCATGGCGGTTGATTGGGCATGGGCGTCTCCGCTTCCCCACGCTGCCTCGGCAACTGCCTGGCTTGTCAAGTCCCTGTTGCATGCAAGAAAAAACCATCATTATTACCTTAGATCGTGGAGGCCGGCGGTTGGCCTCCCCTTGGCTATAAATAGGAGGGGCGGAGCCCCCATCGCCCATCTCTTCCCATTCCTCTTGCTTCTTGCTCTTTGCTCCATCGCTAGTTGCAACACCAATGGTGTCGTCAAAGAGGTTCTCCCCCACGGAGAAAGGGAAGGCCCCTCGCGAGGGGCCCGGCTCTTCGGCGCCCAAGCGTGGACGCGGCCGTCCCCGCAAGCACACCGCGACCCCCGCCGCAGCACCGCGCAGCTGTGGCGGTGCCGCTTCGCGTGGCAGGGGCCGCTCCGGTCGCGGCGGTCCTATTGATGAAGGGAGACATGCTGTGGGTGCGCGGCCTCCCCGGCCGCGCTTCCACTCGACGGAGGTGCTGCTGGAGTTCGTCATCTGGTCGGAGAACCCGGCTGGCAACTGGCTTCAGTTGCCGTGTTTCTTCACCGATGAGCTGCCAGCCTCTGGTCCAGGCAGGCCCTGGCTACAGGCGGACGGCTTCTGCAGCAGGGCTTCTTGGGTGGCAATCGAGGTCTCCGTTGCGGGCAACATAGCCCTTGCCCATGGCTGGCAGACGTTTGCCCGCGCGCGCGGCCTGGGCAGGAGGTGCACCCTCCACTTCAAGTATGATGGTGACGCGACCCTCTACGTGAGGGTGTTTGGGGAAGATGGTCGCCACGACGGGTGCTGCCCTGAGGTCAACGACGGCGAGGAGGTGCTTGGCCTTGGCGATGGTCGTGATGAGGACGAGGACGAACCCACCCTTGGGGCTGGCCACGTGTCATCCAGCTACAATGGCTCTTCCTCCAGCGGCAGCCCCAGCAGTGGCAGTTACGACCAGCCGCCACGCCCGCTTTGAGTGCGGCAGTGGGTCATCTCGTCGCCGTGCCTTCGTGAAGCGTGAGGAGGGGTCCGGGTGAGCTCAGGACGGCGCCGGGAGCCTGGCCCTGTGAATCGTTATAGGGGCAGACGCCGCTTTTATTTTGTTCTTCCTTTCCTTCCTGCATCAAAAAGAAACCAGAATGGGCCCCAGAGGGGCGTGTATCGAACTATGATCTCAATCACTATGCTATGTTTGTTGCTCCTGTGCTGTGTTGCAACATCGTTGTTTTGTGTAGGGATAACTTAGCTTGACTTGCTCGGGGTAGCCTCCTCCTCACGAGGCGCTTGCTTGCTCCCTGGTGCCTGTCGATGTTTCCTTGAGTTGATAGGCACTTAGGAACTGCAAAAAATTCATCAAGAGGATTATCGTTCTCCCGAGGCTTGGTCACAGTGTCGCTGGCCTTGCCCAGCGCTTCGTATCACAATACCCGAGGGGCACAGATTGAGAGAGAGAGAGGGGCGCCAACTTGTGGGCTCAAACGAGGGTACTTGAACGAGGGTACCTCGCGAAAAACAAAAGAAGGAAGCTCACGAAGGTACCTGTTCAGCCCCCTCATGAGGAACGCGCGAGAGAGTATTGGCCGACCAAACAAATGAAGGCACAAACAGAGGCGGAAAGTGAAAAGGCGGGACCAGCAAGAGACACCAGAAAGCAAATTTCAATTAAATAGAGGCGAGCCAACTTCGGCAAGCAAATGAAAAGCCGTGTCCGGCACCTAGTCTAGTCTTCGATGTCTTTTCACCAGCGCGGAGCTATGTGCTGCCACTAAGATGTGGGAGGGAGCTCCCGAGGCCCAAGGGTGGCACTCCTGAGACTTCGGGGCGTGTACAGCCCCACTCGTTATTACATGAGAGTGTCACGGGCGGCGATCATCACAGGCGCCGGGCCTTTCTTCACAGGCGCTAGGCCTTTCTTCAGGGGTAGAACTTCCGGAGGTGCTAAATGTTCGAGGCGTTCTGGATGGGTACCCCGTCCTGTGCCTCCAGGCGCGCGGCGCCAGGCCTGGAGACATGGACGACCTTGAACGGGCCCTCCCACGTAGGTGAGAGCTTATGCAGCCCTTCCCTGGAGAGGACCCGCCTCAGGACGAGGTCACCTACCTCGAGCATCCTGGAGCGGACGCTGCGGCAGTGGTACTGCCGCAGCGCCTGCTGGTATCTTGCTGCCCATAGTGCTGCTTCGTGGCGACGTTCCTCCCCCGGCACAAGGTCCATCCGTCGCCTGGCGTCCTGATGCGTTTCATCAAAAGCCAGGACCCGTGCGGAGCGATGTTTGGCCTAATTAAAGAGGACTGCTTCTGCTCCGTATACGAGGAAGAACGGGGTGTCGCCTGTTGGCTTGGTGGCGGTGGTGCGGATGGACCACAGCACGACCTGGAGCTCATCGTGCGAGCCCCTGCCATAGGCCTCGAGCTTCTTCTTGAAGGTCCTGGTCTTGAGGCCTCTCAGGACCTCCGTGTTGGCACGTTCGGCCTGGCCATTGCTCCTGGGGTGCGCTACCGAAGCATAGTAGATTTGCATTCCAAGGTTAGCACAATATGACTTGAAGAGATTACTAGTGAACCGTGAGCCATTATCAGTGATGATGCAGTTGGGGACCCCAAAACGGCTCACGAGGCCCTTGATGAACTTGACCACAGAGCCAGCTGGGATGGTGCGGACGGATTCAACTTCCGCCCACTTAGTGAACTTGTCAATGGCGACGTAGAGGTATCGATAGCCCCCAGGCACCCGAGGGAACGGGCCCAGGATATATGGCCCTCACACTGCGAACAGCCACGAGAGTGGAATGGTCTGGAGGCCCTGAGCCGGCTGATGGATCTGCTTGGTGTGGAATTGGCAGGCCTCGCGGGACTTCACCAGCTCAGCTGCGTCATTTAGCGCCGTAGGCCAGTAGAATCCGCTGCGGAATGCCTTGCCGACGAGGATTCGCGAAGACGAATGGTGCTCGTAGTCCCCGCCATGTATGTCGGCTATCAGCTCTTTCCACTGTTCCCTGGAGATACAACGCAATGAAACGTCATTTGGCCGCTCCCTGTATAACTCACAGTCTCGGATGCAGTATGCTGTGGCCTACCGGGCCACGCGCTCCGTGTCCTCCTCCTTCTCCGGCAACGTCCCTTGCATTAGGTATTCCTTGAATTCCTTGGTCCAGCATCCCTCCTGGGGCTCGAGTGCCAAGAGTAGGCGCGCTCCTGAGGTCGGGCCACAGGCCGGGGCTCCTGTGGCAGGCGGCTGCGGGAGTTCCTCCCGAGGCTGAGCTGTTCTTGAAAGCGGGGGTGTTGCTGATGGCTTGAAGAGCCGTTCCTCGAAGACGCCAGGCTCTTGGGGATTTTACTTGGATGCTCTTTTGGCGATGTCGTCAGCTTCCTTGTTGATGCCACGGGGCACGTGCTGCAACTCCAGGCCCAGGAATTGCTTCTCCATCTTGCGCACCTCCACGAGGTATGCTTCCATGTGCTCGTCCTTTGGCTCGAAAACCTTGTTGGAGAAGTTGATGAGGAGCTGCGAGTCACCCCTAACGATGAGGCGCTTCAGCCCCAGAGTTGCCATAGCTTTCAGGCCAGCTATGAGGCCTTCATATTTTGCGATGTTGTTGGAGACCTTCTTGCCCTGCTGAAAGCAGAGCTGCACAGCGTAGTAGAGCTTGTCCTGAGTGGGTGAAATGAGCACCGCTCTAGCCCCTGCGCCCTGGTGTGCGAAGGCACCATTGACATACATGACCCAGCCGTCAGGCGCCTCACTTCTCGGTGAGAGGGACCGATCTTCGCCTACTTCAAGCGTCGGGGCGTCTGTCCATTCTGCCACGAAATCAGCGAGTGCGGCTCCCTTGATGACCCTGGTAGTGCTGAACTCCAACTGGAATGCTTGCAACTCGATGTTCTACTCAGCGACCCTTCCATCAGAGATGGGGCTCCTGAGCACTCTCTCTGATGGGTAGGCTGAGACGACCTTGATGGGGTGGCCTTGAAAGTAGTGCCACAACTTTCATGAGGGCACCAGGAGCGCGAGAAGGAGCTTCTGAGGCATGGGGTACCTGTTGGGGAACGTAGCAGAAATTCAAAATTTTCCTACGCGTCACCAAGATCTATCTATGGAGTCATCTAGCAACGAGGGAGGAGTGGATCTACATACCCTTGTAGATCGCGCGCGGAAGCATTCAAGAGAACGGGGTTGATGGAGTCGTACTCGTCGTGATTCAAATCACCGATGATACTAGCGCCGAACGGACGGCACCTCCGCGTTCAACACACGTACGGAACGGAGACGTCTCCCATGCCTTGATCCAGCAAGGAGGAGGGACAGGTTGATGGAGATCCAGCAGCACGACGGCGTGGTGGAAGTAGCGGGATTCCAACAGGGCTTCGCTAAGCGCCTTGGGAGGAGGGAGATGTGTCACGGGAGGGAGAGGGAGGCGCCAGGCCTTAGATTGGTTTTCTCCTCCTTTTCCCCACTATATATAGTGCCAAGGGAGAGGGGGAGGCGCAGCCCTTGCCCCTTCCTCCAAGGAAGGGTGCGGCCAAGGGTGGGGAGGAGTCCATCCTCCCCAAGGCACCTCGGAGGTGCCTTCCCCTTTTAGGACTCTCCTCTTTTTCCCATCTCTTGGCGCATGGGCCTCTTGGGGCTGGTGCCCTTGGCCCATATAGGCCAAGGCACACCCCCTACAGCCCATGTGGCCCCCCGGGGCAGGTGGCCCCACCCGGTGGACCCCCGGAAGCCTTCCGGTGGTCCCGGTACAATACCGATGACCCCGAAACTTGTCCCGATGGCCGAAATAGCACTTCCTATATATAATTCTTTACCTCCGGACCATTCCGGAACTCCTCGCGACGTCCAGGATCTCATCCGGGACTCCGAACAACTTTCGGGTTACCGCATACTAATATCTCTTATAACCCTAGCGTCACCGAACCTTAAGTGTGTAGACCCTACGGGTTCGGGAGACATGCAGACATGACCGAGATGACTCTCTGGTCAATAACCAACAGCGGGATCTGGATACCCATGTTGGCTCCCACATGTTCCACGATGATCTCATCGGATGAACCACAATGTCGAGGACTCAATCAATCCCGTATACAATTCCCTTTGACTATCGGTATGTTACTTGCCCGAGATTCGATCGTCGGTATCCAATACCTAGTTCAATCTCGTTACCGGCAAGTCTCTTTACTCGTTCCGTAACACATCATCCCGTGATCAACTCCTTGGTCACATTGCGCATATGATGATGTCCTACCGAGTGGGCCCAGAGATACCTCTCCGCTTACACGGAGTGACAAATCCCAGTCTCGATTCGTGCCAACCCAACAGACACTTTCGGAGATACCTGTAATGCACCTTTATAGTCACCCAGTTACGTTGTGACGTTTGATACACCAAAAGCACTCCTACAGTATCCGGGAGTTGCACAATCTCATGGTCTAAGGAAATGATACTTGACATTAGAAAAGCTTTGGCATACGAACTACACGATCTAGTGCTATGCTTAGGATTGGGTCTTGTCCATCACATCATTCTCCTAATGATGTGATCCCGTTATCAACGACATCCAATGTCCATGGTTAGGAAACCATAACCATCTATTGATCAACGAGCTAGTCAACTAGAGGCTCACTAGGGACATGGTGTTGTCTATGTATCCACACATGTATCTGAGTTTCCTATCAATACAATTATAGCATGGATAATAAACGATTATCATGAACAAGGAAATATAATAATAATCAATTTATTATTGCCTCTAGGGCATATTTCCAACAGTCTCCCACTTGCACTAGAGTCAATAATCTAGTTCACATCGCCATGTGATTAACACTCACAGGTCACATCGCCATGTAACCAACATCCAAAGAGTTTACTAGAGTCAATAATCTAGTTCACATCACTATGTGATTAACACTCAACGAGTTCTGGGTTTGATCATGTTGCTTGTGAGAGAGGTTTTAGTCAACGGGTCTGAACCTTTCAGATCCGTGTGTGCTTTACAAATCTCTATGTCATCTCCTAGATGCAGCTACCACATTCTATTTGGAGCTATTCCAAATAACTGTTCTACTATACGAATCCAGTTTACTACTCAGAATAATCTGGATTAGTGTCAAAGTTTGCATCGGCGTAACCCTTTATGACGAACACTTTTCCAACCTCCATAATCGAGAAAATTCCTTAGTCCACTAGTTACTAAGGATAACTTTGACCACTGTCCTGTGATCTGTTCTTGGATCACTCTTGTACCCCTTGACTGACTCATGGCATGGCACACTTCGGGTGCAGCACACAGCATAGCATACTGTAGAGCCTATGTCTTAAGCATAGGGGACGACCTTCGTCCTTTCTCTCTATTCTGCCGTGGTCGAGCTTTAAGTCTTAACTTCATACCTTACAACTCAGGCAAGAACTCCTTCTTTGACTGATCCATCTTGAACAACTTCAAGATCATGTCAAGGTATGTGCTCATTTGAAAGTACCATTAAGCGTTTTGATCTATCCATATAGATCTTGATGCTCAATGTTCAAGTAGCTTAATCCAGGCTTTCCATTGAAAAACACTTTCCAAATAACCTTATATGCTTTACAGAAATCCTACATCATTTCTGATCCATAATATGTCAACAACATATACTCATCAGAAATTCTATAGTGCTCCCATTCACTTCTTTGGAAATACAAGTTTATCATAAACTTTGTATAAACCCAAAATCTTTGATCATCTCATCAAAGCATACATTCCAACTCCGAGATGCTTACTCCAGTCCTTAGAAGGATTGCTGGAGTTTTGCATGCTTATTAGCATCTTTCAGGATTGACAAAACCTTCCGGTTATATCACATACAACCTTTCCTTAAGAAAAAACATCGAGGAAACAATGTTTTGACATCCTATCTGCAAGATTTCATAAATAATGCAGTAATTGCTAATATAATTCCACAGACTCTTAGCATCGCTACGAGTGAGAAAGTCTCATCGTAGTCAACTCCTTGAACTTGTCAGGAAACTTCTTAATGACAAGTCGAGCTCTCTTAATGGTGATACTTACCATCATTGTCCGTCTTCCTTTTAAAATCCATCTGTACTCAACAGCCTTACGACCATCAAGTAGTTCTTCCAAAGTCTATACTTTGTTTTTATACATGGATCCTCTCTCGGATTTTATGGCCTCGAGCCATTTATCGGAATCCAGGCCCACCATCGCTTCTCCATAGCTCGTAGGTTCATTGTTGTCTAGCAACATGACTTCCAAGACAGGATTACGTACCACTCTGAAGTAGTACGCATCCTTGTCATCCCACGAGGTTTGGGAGTGACTTGATCCGAAGTTTTATGATCACTATCATAAGCTTCCACTTCAATTGGTGTAGGTGCCACAGGAACAACTCTTTGTGCCCTGCTATACACTAGTTGAAGTGATGGTTCAATAACCTCATCAAGTCTCCACCATCCTCCCACTCAATTCTTTCGAGAGAAACTTTTCCTCGAGAAAGGACCCGATTCTAGAAACAATCCCTTATTGCTTTCGGATCTGAGACAGGAGGTATACCCAACTGTTTTGGGTGTCCTATGAAGATGCATTTATCCGCTTTGGGTTCGAGCTTATCAGCCTGAAACTTTTTCACATAAGCGTCGCAGCCCCAAACTTTTAAGAAATGACAGCTTAGGTTTCTCTAAACCATAGTTCATACGGTATCATCTCATTGGAATTACGTGGTGCCCTATTTAAAGTGAATGTGGTTGTCTCTAATGCCTAACCCATAAACTATTGTGGTAATTCGATAAGAGACATCATGGTATGCATC
Organism: Triticum aestivum; assembly: GCF_018294505.1. Taxonomy (NCBI): domain Eukaryota; kingdom Viridiplantae; phylum Streptophyta; class Magnoliopsida; order Poales; family Poaceae; genus Triticum; species Triticum aestivum. The sequence continues at coordinate 230,072,720 of NC_057809.1, read as the reverse complement.
ATATCCAATAGGGTGCAACTATGATGTTCGGACACACCATCACACTATGGTGTTCCAGGCGGTATTAATTGCGAAACAATTTCCACAATGTCTTAATTGTGTGCCAAAACTCGTAACTCAGATATTCATCTCTATGATCATATCATAGACATTTTATCCTCTTGTCACAATGATCTTCTACTTCACTCTGAAATTATTTGAACCATTCAATAATTCAGACTTGTGTTTCATCAAGTAAATATTCTCAACATCTACTCGAATCATCTGTGAAGTAAGAACATAACGATATTCACTGCATGCCTCAGCACTCATTGGACTGCACACATCAAAATGTGTTACTTCCAACAAGTTGCTATCTTCTTCCATCTTATTGAAAACCGAGGCTTTTCAGTCATCTTGCCTATGTGGTATGATTTGCATATCTCAAGTGATTCAAAATCAATTGAGTCCAAACGGTCCATTTGCATGGAGTTTCTTCATGCATATACACCAATAGACATGGTTCGCATGTCTCACACTTTTCAAAAACGAGTGAGTCCAAAGATCCATCAACATGGAGCTTCTTCATGCGTTTTATACCAATATGACTTACATGGCAGTGCCACAAGCAAGTGGTACTATCATTACTATCTTATATCTTTTGGCATGAAAATGTGTATCACTACGACCGAGATTCAATAAACCATTCCTTTAGGTGCAAGACCATTGAAGGTATTATTCAAAAATAGAGTAACCATTATTCTCCTTAAATGAATAACCGTATTGCGATAGACATAATCCAATCATGTCTATGCTCAACGCAAACACCAATCTCGGTGGTAGAGGGAGCGTGCGATGCTTGATCACATCAAACTTGGAAACACTTCCAACATATATCGTCAGCTCACCTTTAGCTAGTCTCCGTTTATGCCGTAGCTTTTATTTCGAGTTACTAACACTTAGCAACCGAACCGGTATCTAATACCCTGGTGCTACTAGGAGTACTAGTAAAGTACACATTAACATAATGTATATCTAATATACTTCTATCGACTTTGCCAGCCTTCTCATCTACCAAGTATCTAGGGTAATCCTGCTCCAGTGGTTGTTCCCCTTATTACAGAAGCACTTAGTCTCGGGTTTGGGTTCAACCTTGGGTTTCTTCACTTGAGCAGCAGCTGAATTGCCGTTTCATGAAGTATCCCTTTGTTCCCTTGCCCTTCTTGAAACTAGTGGTTTCACCAACCATCAACAATTGATGCTCCTTCTTGATTTCTACTTTCGTGGTGTCAAACATCATGAATATTTCAAGGATCATCATATCTATCCCTGATATGTTATAGTTCATCACGAAGCTCTAGCAGCTTGGTGGCAATGACTTTGGAGAAACATCACTATCTCATTTGGAAGATCAACTCCCACTCGATTCAAGTGATTGTTGCACTCAGACAATCTGAGCACAAGCTCAACGATTGAGCTTTTCTCCCTTAGTTTGTAGGCTAAGAAAATTGTCGGAGGTCTCATACCTCTTGACGTGGGCACGAGCCTGAAATCCCAATTTCAGCCCTCGAAACATCTCATATGTTCCGCGACGTTTCGAAAACGTCTTTGGTGCCTCTACTTAAACCATTTAACTGAACTATCACGTAGTTATCAAAACGTGTATGTCCGATGTTCGCAACATCCACAAACGACGTTTGGGGTTCAGCACACTAAGCAGTGCATTAAGGACATAAGCGTTCTAGTGTCCGCATAATCGCTACTGTCAACTTTCAACTATATTTTCTCTAGGAACATAACTAAAACAGTAGAACTATAGCGTGAACTACGACATAATTTGCAAAAGGTCTTTTGACTATGTTCAGGATAATTAAGTTCATCTTATGAACTCCCACTTAGATAGACATCCCTCTGGTCATCTAAGTGATCACATGATCCGAGTCAACTAGGCCATGTCCGATCATCACGTGAGACGGACTAGTCATCATCGGTGAACATCTTCATGTTGATCGTATCTACTATACGACTCATGCTCGACCTTTCGGTCTCCGTGTTCCGAGGCCATGTCTGCACATGCTAGGCTCGTCAAGTTAACCCTAAGTGTTTTCGCTGTGTAAAACTGTCTTACACCCGTTGTATGTGAACGTAAGAATCCATCACACCCGATCATCACGTGGTGCTTAGAAGCGACGAACTGTAGCAACGGTGCACAGTTAGGGGAGAACACTTCTTGAAAATTTTTGTAAGGGATCATCTTATTTACTACCGTCGTTCTAAGCAAACAAGATGCATAAACATGATAAACATCACATGCAATCAAATAGAGTAGTGACATGATATGGCCAATATCATATAGCTCCTTTGATCTTCATCTTCGGGGCTCCATGATCATCTTCGTCACCGGCATGACACCATGATCTCCATCATCATGATCTTCATCATCGTGTCTTCATGAAGTTGTCACGCCAACGACTACTTCTACTTCTATGGCTAACGCGTTTAGCAATAAAGTAAAGTAATTTACATGGCGTTGTTCAATGACACGCAGGTCATACAATAAATAAAGACAACTCCTATGGCTCCTGCCGGTTGTCATACTCATCGACATGCAAGTCATGAATCCTATTACAAGAACATGATCAATCTCATACATCACATATTATTCACCACATTCTTGTTGGCCATATCACATCACAAAGCATACCCTGCAAAAACAAGTTAGACGTCCTCTAATTGTTGTTTGCATGTTTTACGTGGCTGCTATGGGTTTCTAGCAAGAACGTTTCTTACCTACGCAAGACCACAACGTGATATGCCAATTGCTATTTACCCTTCATAAGGACCCTTTTCATCGAATCCGTTCCGACTAAAGTGGGAGAGACTGGCACCCGCTAGCCACCTTATGCACCAAGTGCATGTCAATCGGCGGAACCTGTCTCACGTAAGAGTACGTGTAAGGTCGGTCCGGGCCGCTTCATCCCACAATACCATCGAAACAAGATTGGACAAGTAATGGTAAGCATATTGAACAACATCAACGCCCACAACTACTTTGTGTTCTACTCGTGCAAAGAATCTACGCAATAGACCTAGCTCATGATGCCACTGTTGGGGAACGTAGCAGAAATTCAAAATTTTCCTACGCGTCACCAAGATCTATCTATGGAGAAACCAGCTACGAGTAGAAGGAGAGTGCATCTAGCAACGAGGGAGGAGTGGATCTACATACCCTTGTAGATCGCGCGCGGAAGCGTTCAAGAGAACGGGGTTGATGGAGTCGTACTCGTCGTGATTCAAATCACCGATGATCCTAGCGCCGAACGGACGGCACCTCCACGTTCAACACACGTACGGAACGGAGACGTCTCCCATGCCTTGATCCAGCAAGGAGGAGGGAGAGGTTGATGGAGATCCAGCAGCACGACGGCGTGGTGGAAGTAGCGGGATTCCAACAGGGCTTCGCTAAGCGCCTTGGGAGGAGGGAGATGTGTCACGGGAGGGAGAGGGAGGCGCCAGGCCTTAGATTGGTTTGCTCCTCCTTTTCCCCACTATATATAGGGCCAAGGGAGAGGGGGAGGCGCAGCCCTTGCCCCTTCCTCCAAGGAAGGGTGCGGCCAAGGGTGGGGAGGAGTCCATCCTCCCCAAGGCACCCCGGAGGTGCCTTCCCCTTTTAGGACTCTCCTCTTTTTCCCATCTCTTGGCGCATGGGCCTCTTGGGGCTGGTGCCCTTGGCCCATATAGGCCAAGGCACACCCCCTACAGCCCATGTGGCCCCCCGGGGCAGGTGGCCCCACCCGGTGGACCCCCGGAACCCTTCCGGTGGTCCCGGTACCATACCGATGACCCCGAAACTTGTCCCGATGGCCGAAGTAGCACTTCCTATATATAATTCTTTACCTCCGGACCATTCCGGAACTCCTCGTGACGTCCAGGATCTCATCCGGGACTCCGAACAACTTTCAGGTTACCGCATACTAATATCTCTTATAACCCTAGCGTCACCGAACCTTAAGTGTGTAGACCCTACGGGTTCGGGAGACATGCAGACATGACCGAGATGACTCTCCGGTCAATAACCAACAGCGGGATCTGGATACCCATGTTGGCTCCCACATGTTCCACGATGATCTCATCGAATGAACCACAATGTCGAGGACTCAATCAATCCCGTATACAATTCCCTTTGACTATTGGTATGTTACTTGCCCGAGATTCGATCGTCGGTATCCAATACCTAGTTCAATCTCGTTACCGGCAAGTCTCTTTACTCGTTCCGTAACACATCATCCCATGATCAACTCCTTGGTCACATTGCGCATACGATGATGTCCTACCGAGTGGGCCCAGAGATACCTCTCCGCTTACACGGAGTGACAAATCCCAGTCTCGATTCGTGCCAACCCAACAGACACTTTCGGAGATACCTGTAATGCACCTTTATAGTCACCCAGTTACGTTGTGACGTTTGATACACCCAAAGCACTCCTACGGTATCCGGGAGTTGCACAATCTCATGGTCTAAGGAAATGATACTTGACATTAGAAAAGCTTTAGCATACGAACTACACGATCTAGTGCTATGCTTAGGATTGGGTCTTGTCCATCACATCATTCTCCTAATGATGTGATCCCGTTATCAACGACATCCAATGTCCATGGTTAGGAAACCATAACCATCTATTGATCAACGAGCTAGTCAACTAGAGGCTCACTAGGGACATGGTGTTGTCTATGTATCCACACATGTATCTGAGTTTCCTATCAATACAATTATAGCATGGATAATAAACGATTATCATGAACAAGGAAATATAATAATAATCAATTTATTATTGCCTCTAGGGCATATTTCCAACAGTACCGTGCTCTGGCATCCCACAACCCCGTGCTGACGAAGTATACTGGGTGCTCAACGAGGGTAGGCGTGCTGATGAGGCTTGCGTCTTCCGCTGTTGCTGTGGCAGCCCTTGTGGCGCCCTCCTGGTCTTGCACTGTCTTTGCTTGGGGTGTAGCTCGGCGTGATGCGCCCTTGGCTTGGTGTTCTTCCCGAACTGCTACTAGAGTCACGCTGGCGGAGTAGGGAGTGGCGGCAAGATAGAGCACTAGGGGCTCTAGAGGTCGTGGCGCCACCATCACTAGGGGCTAGTCAGGTACTTGTTGAGGTCTTGAAATGCTCAGTCAGCCTCCGGGGTCCACTCGAATGGGCCCTTCTGCTTCGTCGGCTTGAATAAGGGTATGGCTCGATCTCCCAGCTTGGAAACAAAGCGTCCCAACGTAGTCACCCGTCCAGCAAGCTTCAGCATTTCCTTGAGTGTTTGTGGTGGAATCATGTCTTCAATGGCCTTTACCTTCTCCGGGTTGGCCTCGATCCCCTGGTGGGACACAAGGAAGCCCAGCAGCTTGCCGAAAGGGATGCCAAACACGCACTTCTCCAGGTTCAGCCGCAAGTCCACCTGGCAGAGGCTTTCAAAGGTTTCCTCCAGGTCTCGGATCAAGGTCCTCACCTCCCGAGACTTCACCAAGATGTCGTCGACGTAGACTTCAGCGTTCCTCCCGAGCTGTCGATCCAAGGCGATGTGCATGAGCCGCTGGAAGGTTGCGCATGTGTTGCGCAGTCCGAAAGGCATGCAAGTGTAGCAGTACACCCCACACGGGGTCAGGGAGGCCGTCTTCTCCATATCTTCTACAGCCATCTTGATCTGGTGATATCCTAAGAACACATCCAGGAAGCACAACAAGTCGCACTCGGAAGTGGAGTCGATGATCTGGTCAATGCGTGGGAGCGGAAACGGATCTTGGGGGCAGGCCTTGTTGAGGTTGGTGAAGTCGACGCACATCCGCTCCTTCGCGCCTTTCTTGGGGACGACGACAGGGTTTGCCAGCCATTCGGGGTACCGAACCACGCGAATGACACCCGCAGCCTCTAGATTGCAGGTTTCTTGGACGATGAAAGCTTGCTTCTCCGTGGACCGCCGACTCACCTTCTACTTCACGGGGCGTACATTGGGGCACACCTTCAGGTTGTGGTCTATCACCTCTCTTGGGACCCCCACCAGCTGACCGGGCTCCCAGGCAAACACTTCCTTGTTTGTGCGCAAGAACTTCACCAACGCCTCCTCCTGACCAGGCTCGAGGTTGGCGCCTATGGTAAAGGTAGCCCTTGAGGACCCGTCCTCCTCGACTGGCACTCGCTTGGTTTATGCCTTGTCCTGAGTGAAAATCTGCTTCTTCTTGGTTGGTGCGACTCCCTTGGCCTTGGAGGTGTCCGAGTCGGAGGGCTGCGGTGGTCTTGAGAGCGAGCTTGAGCGTCATCAAGGCTTCCTTGGCGTCCCCCTTGATGGCGAGGGCACCCTCGCTCCCCGACATCTTCATGAGGTTGTAAGCCGGATGGGTGGCTACCATGAACTGGGCTAGAGCTGGGTACCCGAGGATGGCGTTGTACGGGAGGCCGATGTAGGCAATGTTGAAGTCGATGAGCTTGGTGTGGGAGTTGTCGCGCGTGCCAAAGGTCACGGGGAGGCGGATCTGCCCCAGGGAACGGGCGGAGCCTCCACCAACCCTCGAGAAAGGCTTGCTAGGGTGGAGCCGCTCGAGCGGTACGTGAAGAAGGCTGAAGGCCTAGACGGAGAGCACGTTGAGGCAGGCGCCGCCATCGATGAGCATCTTGGTAATGGATACGTGGCAGATGGTGGGTGTGCAAAGCATTGGGAGCACACCCGAGCCAATAGTTGAGGCAGGATGATCCCCAGAGTCGAAGGTGAGGTCGGCCTCGGGCGCGGCCCAGCCCAGCGGAGCCCCCGGGCGCCTGGAAGTGGCGCCTACCTGGCGAAAGAACAGCTGGATGTGACGATCCAAGGGTGGTGCTTGCGAGCCGCCGAGGAGGGCCGCAACTGCGTGGTGTGCCGGTGTCCCGTAGCGTGCAGCCAAGAGGCCGCGCAGCTCCTCCCAAGATGCCACAGTGGATCCGGGGAGGTTGAGCAACCAGGCGCGTGGTGCGCCAGCGAGAGCCATGGGAAGCAAGTTGGCCATGACCTTGTTGTCGCCCCCGGCCTTGAGGACAGCCTCCTCATACGCCAGCAGGAAAGCCTTCGGGTTCGCCACGCCGTCGTAGTGCGGCGGCATCTCTGGCTTGAACTTGGGTGGCCACTTCACCCGCCGCAGGGTGGGAGCAAGGGCCCGGAGCCCCTGAGCATTGTTGTGGGCACCCGTACACCCAGCCGGCGGGGCGGCGCTAGCCATGGAGAACGAGCGAATCGATGGAAGGAAAACCCCGGCGCACCCCCTACCTGGCACGCCAAATGTCGGATCACGGGTTCCGACAAAACCATCAAGGTTCGAACACTGGGGTGCGCGCGCATATCTCCTCCTACCGATCCATGTCCTAGCTTTGCTAAGATCTTACGGGCTAACTCGACGGACTCGCAACACAAAGGACACAAGATTTATACTGGTTCGGGCTACCGTTGTGGTGTAATACCTATCGGATGTGTGGTTCCGGCAAACCCTTAAGGATCGAACACTAGGGTGCGCGCAAAGTTTTTCCTTCCCACCAATCGACGCCCTAGCTCACTAAGATCTCGCGGACGAACCTGGCAAACTCGCAACACAGAAAGACACAAGATTTATACTGGTTGGGGCCACCATTGTGGTGTAATACCCTACTCCACTGTGGTGGTGGATTGCCTCTAGGGCTGATGATGAACAGTACAAGGGAAGAACAACCTCCTGAGGTTGAGGTGTTCTTGTGAGTAGGCTCTCGATCGGGTGGGATCAAGCTAAGATGAGATCTGCCTCTACTATGGTGGCTAGCTCTACTTATATAGGCCCTGGTCCTCTTCCCAAATATCGAGCGGGAAGGGAGCCAACAATGGCGGGCTAATTCGAAGGGGGACAACTAGTACAAGCTATCCTGACAAAACTGGTCTTCGCCTGCCAATGGCTCTGGTGGTGACGCCGTCTTAGGCTCCACGATGACCTCCGTCTTGCCATCCTCCTGTTTGGTCTCGTTGCACCAGTATAGCAACCTTTGCCTGATGCCTCGGTACTCTTCGCCTGTGCTGGCCTCCTTAGCAACAAAGAGGAAACAAGGACGCTGCGTCCGCTGGCACCCGCCTGGTGTCGTGCGTCATGGCTCACGTCATGAGGGTCTCATGAGGTTTGCCCCGCCTTGATACCTCCGCTCCTCGTGAGCCTGCCTGGCTAGGCCACTCCCGAGGAGGTCTTGCGTTGTCCGCCTCGCGAGGCTTGGACCCTCGCGATGGTCTTGGATGCTTTGTTGGTGATGATGGGACATACGGCCTGCTGGCTCAGCCACGCCGCGGGCCTCAGGCAGGCAAGTCGGGGGACCCCTGTTCCCAGGACGCCACCAGTAGCCCCCGGGCCCAAGGTGCGGTCGGGCTTGGCTTCGCAGCGAAGCCAAGGGCTAAGTTCGGAGCACTGCGGGCCCCAAAAGCCTGCGGCCTCAATTGACGCGTGGCGGTTGATTGGACGTGGGCGTCTCCGCTTCCCCACGCTGTCTCGGCAACTGCATGACTTGACAAGTCCCTGCGACATGCAAGGGAAACCATCATTACCTGCTATCGCGGGAGAGGCCAGTTGGCCTTCTCTTGCTATAAATGGGGAGGGGCGGAGCCCCCGTTGCCCATCTCTTCCTTGCATGCTTGCTTCTTCCTCCTTGCTCCACTGCCAACAACAATGGCGCCCATCAGAAAGTTTTCTACTGAAGAGAAAGGAAAGGCTCCCCGCGATGACCCGGGGTCTCTTTCGCCGAAGAGGAGGTCGATTCATCACCGTAATGAGGCGACGATGCAGGTGGTGTCGAGGCCTTGGTGCAAGCGGCCTCCTTCAGGGTACCCGCTGCCCTTGTACGCCCGAGCCGAGGACTTGGGAGAACGGAGTGACGAGGAGCGCCACCCACGCCGCATCCAGGGCCGCCGCGCCTCGGCGACGCGCACCGTCGCCCCTGGGGCGGCCTCTTGAGTTGGTGCTGTGGGCGCCGATGCCTCCGAGCTCCTGGATCCGCTTCCCGCGGTTCTTCTCCAACATGATGCCACTGAGGGGGCCTCTCGAGCTGTGGCTGCAGCACACCGACTGCAGCGCTCCGGCGACCGGAGCGGAGATCGAAGCGGTCCCCACCGGCAAGATCTTCATGACGCGCGGCTGGGGCGAGATCGCGCGGGTCTTCCATGCGAGGGGTGCCCTTGCGATCCACTTCGAGTACGACGGCGTCTCCACGCTCTTCTTCAAGGTCTTCGATGCCGAGGGCCGCCGCCTGGAGTGCTGCTCCGGAGAGCAGCACGAGGCTGATGCGCGCCCTCGCGACCACTCCAGCAGCATCCCTTGGGAGTCCAGCAGCTCTCCTGAGATCTATGAGACTCAGGAGAAGAGTGACGACAACTACGTGCCCCCGAGCTCTCGCCGCGCTCGGAGCAAAGCTGGGGCATCCGGCCGTTGCCGTCGTTGATCTGGATGGGGTTGGCGCCAGCCTCCCGTGGCGCACTGTTGATGATGGCGTCCAGCACGAGAGGATGTAGATAGGATTCCCCTTAGTATCAGCTTTTGTTTCCTGCAATGAATCATGAATTACCCCGTGGGGGCATGTAAGGGTCTGTAATGTGCTTTGTGCTTATCTTCCTTATTATGAGAATTTGGTGAACGCATGTGCTGTTAAGGCTCGGTCCCCCCTTTCTTTTCTCGCGATAGCTTGTTGCTCTACGCTGACATGTCTCGGTCCCTAGGCAGGCTACAGCTGTCGCTGGTATGCCAGGTCGCGTGCCGTGGTCAAGGCCAGGAGGTGTGCGGCCCGAGGTCCAGTAAGAGCCCCTGAGGCGCGATGCTCAGGAGGTCCCCCTTCGTGCTCAAGCAGCCATGGTAAGGCGAGAAAGGGAGTCAACATGGCCGCAACGGGTCTACGACAAGGCGTGAGTGACCATTAGGCCCAAACATTTAGCCGATCCAAGTGCGGGACTTATCTTGTTGATCTCGTGGCGACACCTGACGTTGCGCTAGGGCTGAGCGCCTACTCGTGTGGCATAGCTAGGCTGGCCCATACGAATTTCCCTCCCCTCATGCCTCCTTAGTGCTCTACGTCCTTAGGTCCCGGCCCTCAAGCGAGCTCAGCCGCCACTGGTATGCCAGGTGCGATGCCGTGGTCAAGGCCAGGGGGTGAGGGCTGGAGAGCTAGTAAGAGATCCTGAGTCGTGATGCTCAGGAGGCCCCCTTTTAACGCGCAAGCGAATTGCACGAGAGAAAAGGAGACTCGCGGTGCCGCATGCTATCCTTCCCACGGGGTCCCTGTGAACAGGCACAAGAAGAAACTCGGTTTGCCGTTACAACTATCTTCCTGCCTCTGGTTACTCTGGATGAGGAGAAGGCACTGAGGGCCTGGTGAGGTGATGCACGCGGGGCGTGCCGCGAGCCAGAGCTTGACTGCTCAGATTTGTCGGCGTGGTAGGGACGGAACCATGTACCGGCACCGTTCCTGTGCGGAGGCCCCGGGGAGACGATGATCGAGCAGGTGATAGCAGTTGGCAGGTTAGGCATGGAGAGCAGATCAGCTTGGATAAATGCAGGAAGATACATGCCACCGGGTCCGGCTCGAGCGGCTTGGGGATGATGCAACCCGAGGGGCGCCCCCAACAAGGTAAGCAGAAGACATAAGCAAAAGGGATACATGCCGCAGGGATGGACCCATGCGGCCTGGGAATAATGCATCCCATGGGGCACTCCCAGCTAAACGAGCTTGGAAGATGTCACCTGGTTCTGTAGATGAAGCAGAGTTGGTGCAGCTGAAGGCGTGCGCTGGAGAAATGACTCCTCATGAGCCGCTAGAACCTTGAGCCTCGGGAGGCTCTGGGGGCTCGGGAGGTTCCCTAAAGACCGTCTCCATCTCCTCCAGAACGGCGTGGTACCTGGCTTCCTGAGCCACCAGGACACGTCGCATGTTGCGCTGATAGGCCAACGCCACGCTCGGCAAGCCAAAGGGCATACGAATGTAGCTGTGTGACAGGCCCTCGCAGCGGCCCACATGCGAAGGCCAGAAACGCTCCTGAGATGCGGCCCTATTGAGCCCTGGGATGTTGATGGAGACGCGCATCCCAGCATCCTCGCCAGGATGCGGAACTGCGCCTTGTGGGCGGCTGTCGCAGCGCATGGCTCTTGCTTCTTGCAGTTCCTGGATGGTCTTGGTGATGAACTCCTGGGTGGTGGGCACTCCTTGCACTATGCTCTCCTGAGGGTCACGTGCCGTGAAGCACGCTTCCAAGTGGTGCCCGACCACCTCCCTCATGAGGTTGGTAAGGTATGAGGCCCTCCAGAAGAGAGCCCCCGAGCCCTGCCTGAGGAGGGCGCCGGGCTTGCCTTCCTACACGACGGAGGGAGGCGCCCCTAGAGCGGGCGCTGGTCCTGACATGGCCTCTGCCGCGACACCGTCCTCCTGAGATCCTGAGCGGTGCAGCTTCTTCTTCTTGGGGATAGTCTCTAGAGGGCCCTCATTTCTGCTGTCAGGGTCGTCGATTGCTCCGGCTTGAAAGGCGCGCTCAAGGGAGCACACCGCATCCCTCTCTTCACACGGAACCGTGATGATTCCTCCGCTTCCTGGCATCTTGAGAATGTTGTAGCCGTGATGAGTGACTGCCATGAACCTGGCTAGGTCTGGATACCCGAGGATGGCATTGTACGGCAGGCGAATGTGCGCGGCGTCGAAGTCGACGAGCTCGGTGTGGTAGTTCCTACGCTCCCCGAAGGTGACAGGTAGGCGGACCTTTCCTATCGGCATGGTGGAGCCGTCGGTCACTCCTGAGAAAGGCTTGGTGGGCTGGAGCTGCTCATATGGCACTTGGAGGTTGTCGGAGGTGTCGATGGATAGGACGTTGAGCCCTGCGCCGCCATCGATGAGGGTCTTGGTGACCTGCATATTGCTGATGACTGGGGAACACAGCATAGGGAGGGTGCCAGCGGTGGCTGTGCACTTGAGTTGATCCGCCGAGTTTAAAGTAGTGGCGCATTGGGACCACCTGAGCGGGCGCGTGGCCTCGAGCTTGGGAAGCGCCGCGTTCACCTCGTGAGCAAACTGCTTGAAGACGCGCTGGGAGGTTGGGGCCTAGGCGCCGCCCAAAATGCAGGCGATCGCGCGCGGCTCCTGGAAGCCCCCAGCCCCCTCGTCCTGGCGGTGGTCGTTGTTCCTTCTTGGCGGCGACAGCGGGGGAAGACCGGCGTTGCCCTGGGGGCGATCTTCACAAGGCGGGTCCCTCCAGGGACCCTCGCGAGGTTGGTCCTGCCAGCGGTCCTCACGAGGCTGGGCGCGCCACTCCTGGCACGGGCCACGGTCGTCCCATCATCCGCATCCACGTCCTCCTCCACGGCCGCAGCCCCGGTCATTGCGCTCGGGGCGTCGACCGTAGCGTCCTTCTCGTGGCTCTAAGCTCTTGACAATCGCTAGTATTGTGGGTGTTCAGGTTGTGGAAAGCGCAGAATGGTCGGCCGTTCTTGGATGACTCGGGCTGATCTCTGCCTTGCTTGATGTCGGGCTCTGCTGCGAGCACAGCTACCTCCTTGGCCTTGGCCTTCTTCTCCTCCGCGCCCACGGCTGGCGGCTCAAGGAGAGAGAGGCGCCCATCCTCAGCTCTTGCGCACCTGTTCGCCAGGTTGAACAGCTCCTGAGATGTGCAGAGCTCCTCATGGATGGCGAGCTCTTCCTTCATCTTGATGTCACAGACGCCGTCAGAGAACGCGAAGATGATGGCCTCGTCCGTGACCTTGGGATCTTGAGGTGGGTGTTGTTGAAGCGCTGGATGTACTTCTAGAGGGTCTCTCCTGGCTGCTGCCTGATGCGGCGTAAATCACCCGTGGCCGGGGGGCGGTCACGAGTGCCCTAGAAGTTGGCGACGAAGTGGTCGCGCATCTCGTCCCAGGAGGAGATCGAGCCGTGCTGCAGGTTCAGGAGCCTGCAGCGAGCTCCATCCTTGAGAGCCATGGGAAACCAGTTCGCCATGACCTTTTCGTCACCGTTGGCCGCTTCGATGCTAAGCTCATAGAGCTGCAGGAACTCCGTGGGGTCAGCGGTACCGTCGTAGCGAGGAGGCAAATCCGGCTTGAACTTGCCTGGCCAGGCAATGCTACGCAACTCGGGAGTGAAGGCGCGGCAGCCAGCCGTGGTTGCCGGGGCCCGCCTCACAGGTGGAGCTTGTACTTGACGAGGTGCACGCTGCACCACTGCGGGTGGTGCGCGGTCTTGACGAGGTGGCACGGGGAGCGCAGGTGCGGCTTCTCGCAGCCACAGAATTTCTTCATAGCTTCTTTATTAGCGCGCGGGCACCGGGCGCGGTGGATCACGTCGCGGAACCGCACGCCTTGGTGCCAAGGCTATGTCTTGGGGCTCAGGTGGTGGAGGAGCGCCATGAGCCCCATCGCCCGCGGCTGGTTGAGGGGGAGGCAGAGAGTGGGACGGCGCCGGAGAACCCCTCCGCAGCGTGGAAGAGCTCGGCGACTCGTTCGAGCCACTCTCATAGAGGTCGTCGATGGGGCGGTAGCATAGGAGCTCATTCGCTGCTAGGAGCACGGTGCGTGTGAGACGAAGAACCGACAGGGGTCAACGATGGAGTGGTGGTGCGGTCGTCCTCCCGCACCAAAGGATGCAGCAAAGACGCCTACTGCTCGTTCCCTGCCGGGCCGGTGGCAGCGATGGCGGCGGGGGACGGAGAACGGCGATGTGGCCCGCCGACGGGACCCGTCTGAGTGACGCGGGCGGTCAGGGTAGCCTGACGCTCAGCTCGAGCACGGCGAGCATTCGCCATGGAGACGACGGAGCGACAGAGTGACGAACTGAGGGAAGGGAGGCTACGGCGCACCCCTACCTGGCGTGCCAAATGTCGAATGTGGGGTTCTGGCAAACCCTTAAGGTTTGAACACTGGGGTGTGCGCGAAGTCTTTCCTTCCCACCAATCGACGCCCTAGGTCACTAAGATCTCGCCGACGAACTCGACGAACTCGCAACACAGAAAGACACAAGATTTATACTGGTTCGGGCCACCGTTGTGGTGTAATAACCTACTCCAGTGTGGTGGCGGATTGCCTCTAGGGCTGATGATGAACAGTACAAGGGAAGAACAGCCTCCTGAGGTTGAGGTGTTCTTGTGAGTAGGCTCTCGATTGGGTGGGATCAAGCTAAGATTAGATCTGCCTCTACTATGGTGGCTAGCTCTACTTATATAGGCCTTAGTCCTCTTCCCAAATATCGAGCGGGAAGGGAGCCAACAATGGCAGGCTAATTCTAAGGGGGACAGCTAGTACAAGCTATCCTGACAAAACTGGTCTTCGTCTGCCAAAGGCTCTGGTGGTGACGTCGTCTTGGGCTCCATGATGACCTCCATCTTGCCGTTCTCCTGGTCTTGGTCTCGTTGCACCAGTATAGCAACCTTTGCCTAATGCCTCGTGTCAGGACCCCGATTCCAAGTCACATCGATCTAGCCGGTAACACCTCATATCACTTTGCGGCCTCACGCACGGTATCCCATAGGTGTCGCCTTACCATGGCCCGGGACCGTTTGCGCCTTTTGGCTCACGTACATGATAGTGTCGCTAGCATCCATATGACAGAGAACCCGGGCCGACATGGCTAGTCGTGAACCCAAAGCAGCACAGACCTATGGAGACAGGCATACATGTATCACATCGAGCATGTCGGTCATCAGCGAGTGATTCCGGGCTGTAGCACTGGGCTAACAGGACTCCGGGGAACCCGGGCTGTAGCAGGCTAGGCATGACTCCGGATATCACCGCGTGACATTTCCCCGAAGGAACAGACATAGGAACGAAGTGAAACACATGCCGGCCAGTCAAGTGTCCTGAGCAGTAGTGCTGGGCTAGCAGGACTCCGGTGAACCGGGCTGTAGCGGACTACTATGGCTCGAGGAACACTAGACTACATTTCCCCATAAGAAAGGCTGCCAAGGATAAACAACTAGATTGTCGGATCCCACTCATACCAAGCATTTCAATCATACACACAATATGCCCGATATGAGTACATACAACATGGCATCACAACAAAACTCTACAACTCAAGTACTTTATTTAAAGGCTCCAGAGAGCCATACATAACATGTTCATACAGATAGGGGTCACATGACCCGGCACTCAAATCATACACTCATACAAGCACATGCGGAAGCAACTAGTCTGAGTACAGACTCTAGAAAGAAAGAAGGCTTCTCGAAGCCTGTCTATCTACATAGGGCCCACCATGGCCAGGATCACCACCTGGGTGGCTAGTCACTCGTCGATGTCAAGGTCTACGTAGAACCCATCGGAGGGGGCGGTGTTGTCGTCTGAAAACAGTAATTAAGCAAACATGAGTACAAAGGTACTCAGCAAGTCTTACATCAGAACCTACTATACATGCTTATTCTCAAGAAGGTGGTGGGGTTAATGCAGCAAGCCAGCTTTGACTCTTGGCTAAGCTATCCTACGGAACTTCACCAGTAAAATAGTTTTCGCACACGAGTCCACTACTCACCAACACAATACTCCACCGGGGATCCTCCCTCGTCATCCTACGAGAGGGCCATCCTCGGTACTCACACTTATCTTGAGTCTTTTAGTAGTATCCATTAACTTGTCTATGAACTGTATAGGCAACCAAGTAGTCCTTTACCGCGGACGTGGCTATTCGAATAGTTTTATACCCAGCAGGGGTGTACTTCTTCATACGCGCTTTCACCACTTACCGCCGCTTACACGACATGTACTCGGCAACCTTCAAGCGGAAGCCCAGCGAGGGTGTCGGCCACGGCCTACCTAAACACTTAAGTCTCTAGTCCAGGTTTATCGCCTATCCAGGTTCCATCCGCAGGGAGTCCGGCCGAGGTTTCCACATACGGCCCCGAACGATGTGAACAGGGTCCCGAGACGCCAAACGGGCGCACGACATACCCGGCCACGGTGTATCTACCGCAACATAGCCCACCCCTAGGGTCAGTGCTACGCACGGCCGCCAACACATATCCTACAAACACCAGAAACTATTTGCAACTCCTGGACAGAGTACTAAGGTGGTTAAGAAGCCGAGAGGGTCCATTGGTTTCGGGCCCAATGTACAGTAGTAACTGCATCTTAAATCACACATACAGATCTCAGTTCTTAGGGACGGCCTCAATGAAACAACCCACCATGTACTCCTACATGGCCTCTCATCGATACCTTTACCAAAACATGTTCAACACATCCCTCACATTACCGACATAAGCATTTCACTCTAGCCCATCACCCAGATGAACCAGACCTGACACAACTCTAAGCATAGCAGGCATAGCAAGGTAGGAATCACATACATGGCTCAATCAACTCCTACACATGCTAGTGGGTTTCATCTAGTTACTGTGGCAATGACAGGTCATGCAGAGGATAAGGGTTCAACTACCGTAGCACACAGCAGTTTGAATCGCGTTGTCTTAATGCAGTAAACAAGAGCAGAAGCGAGAACATGGGTTTGTATCGGAATGATCAATGGTTGCTTGCCTGATGGAGTGGTAGTGGGATACTGCCCTTCAGTTGGATACTCGTGAATATCCTCGGAGGCAGAACCTACCACGAAGAACACATCGGAACACAATCAACACATGACGATATGCAACAATATGATGCATGCTATGACATGGCAATATGAATGTGTCTTGGCCTAATGCAAGTTATAATAGAAAGGAATGAACTCATTTGAATCAAAGATTCAAATATTAGCTCATTAAACATGGCCTTAATAGTGCATTTCCTTATTCTGCTTAAACAGCAAGGTAAACTTATTTTGTCATGCATGAAACCATTATAGATGGATAGATTGAATTTTTCTGATCATTTTTCATATATAAATCTTTGCATTTGGAGCTATGGTTGATTTACTATGATTTTTAGAAGTTTTGACTATTTTCTGGAATTTCCTGAATAAAAATAAATCCAGAAAATGCATTACTGCGTCAGCATTGCGTCATGCTGACCTCAGCAGGTCAAAGGCGCTAGCCCAGGTCAAACCTGACTGGTGGGCCCCTTCTGTCAGCCTCTCAGCTAATTAACAGGATTGGATTAACGCTAATTAGCTGTCAGTGGGGCCTGGGCTCACATGTCAGTGACTGATTTAATTAGAATTAATTAAAACTAATCCCAATTTAGTTAGCAGACCGGCCCCACCTGTCATAGACTCAGGGAGGGGTCTACCTGGGCCCACCCAGGGGTCAAACTGGGTCAAACTCGCCGGCGACTCGACGCCGGCGAGGCCCGAGACAGCGGAGGGCTTCGGATTTGGTCCTCCGGTGACCAAATCAACGGCGAAGACGTGCTACGCGTAGCTGGGGCTTGTGCGCATCTAGTGGGGCAAGTGGGAGGAGCTGGGGTGGAGCAAGCTCGCCGGAATCGAGTTCGTGGCGGCGGCCGGAGTTCGGACGGAGAGGGAAAGAGGGCTACGGTGCACTGCAAGGCGAGGAAGTGCGTGCTTTAGGCTCCTGGGGACGCACTGAATGCGGTGGTGCACTCGGACGCGTGCTTGCACGGCCGTAGCCACGACGACGACATGGCCGGCGGCGAGGAGCTCTCGGGTGCGGTGGAAACGGCGGCTACAGAGACCAAACGAGCACGGGAGCTAGGGGGA
The DNA here is from genome assembly GCF_018294505.1 of Triticum aestivum. Classification (NCBI taxonomy): domain Eukaryota; kingdom Viridiplantae; phylum Streptophyta; class Magnoliopsida; order Poales; family Poaceae; genus Triticum; species Triticum aestivum. The sequence goes on along the minus strand of NC_057809.1, from coordinate 230,055,106 downwards.
AAGGAAGAGGAGCTCACAGCGGAGTCGGAGAGGGGTTAGCGAGCTCGGGGAGGTCCTGGCGACGGCGAATCGAACGACGGCGTCCGGCGGCCGTGGATGGGGAAGAAGGGCACCACATCGTCTTGGGGTCGTCCGAGCTTGCGTGAGTCGACGGAGAGGTCCAGGGTGACGAGACAGAGCGATTGGGCTCGTCGGAGGGGCGAGGGAGTGGCTGTGGTGGCAACTACAGCGATCGGCGGCAAGGTACGCGCTCGGCCATCGTGGGAGAGAGTGAGGGAGATGAGGGGGAGAGTGAGAGAGGATGAGAGGGGGACGTGGGGGTCGCGTGGCACCTCTAGGCGTCTCCGGGCGTCGGCGGAAGCAGGAGGTGGCCAGCGCGTGGCCGGCACGCGGCGAGCACGTGCCCCTGCCTCCTGGCGCGAGGAGGACGACGACTGGCGAAGCCAGTAGGCTGGGCCGAGCCAAGTGGGCTGGCCAGCTCAGGTAAGGCCCAGGTGGCTTCCTTCTCTCTCTTTTTTGTAAATTTGTTTCTGTTTTCTATTTAATTGCAACTGTTGGGCTTTATTAAAAATACTAAAACGTTTCCAAAAATCCTGAAAATAATTGTGGGCTCTGTTTAGATTATTTACAACAGCAAACATTTATTTTCAGAATTATTTGGGCATTTAAATTATTTTATAGCATTTAAATGCCCAAATTCAAATACTTATGATTTAATTCAATGACCTTCTGTTGACCTAGAAAAATGTGCACCAATTTTGCCAGAGGTTTTAACCCAAGACAAAGAGGGTGAACTTTTTAGAAGGGCATTTCAGGTTCATTGAAAATAATTTTAGTAAACCCTAGTTGTTTCCAGGGGGGATTGTGTTGGGTGTTCTGTCATCCCCATTTCAAATTTAAGAGGAAAATAAACATGATGCACACTCTAATGCTTGAACTAGCTAGGGTGTGACAACTCACCCCCACTCAAAAGAATCTCGTCCCGAGATTTAGGATCCTCCGGGAAGCAGGTGGGGTACTCAAGTCGAAGACGATCCTCCCTTTCCCAAGTGGCTTCTTTCTCGGAATGGTGTGACCATTGAACCTTGAGAAACTTGATTTTATGACGTCGAGTGGTACACTCGGCTTGATCAAGGATAGGAATGGGATATTCTCGATAGGAGAGGTTATCTTGTAGATCAAGCGTTTCGTGGTCCACTCCACGGATAGGATCCGCGAAGCAACGCCTGAGTTGTGAAACGTGGAAGACATCGTGAACTCTGGAAAGATGCGGAGGTAGTTCCAATTGGTAGGCAACTTCTCCTCGTTTGGCAAGAATGCGAAAGGGTCCAATGTAACGAGGAGCCAATTTGCCTTTGATACCGAAACGATGGGTTCCCTTTAACGGAGTAACCCGAAGGTAAGCCTTCTCGTCGACTTCATAAGTCATAGGCTTATGTTTACGATCATATTGACTCTTTTGACGAGATTGGGCTGTTTTCAATTTCTCACGAATAACGCGAACCTGCTCTTTTGCTTCCTGAATCATATCCGGGCCAAAGAGTTGTCTTTCCCCGGTTTCTGACCAGTTAAGAGGCGTTCGACATTTTCGTCCATAGAGAACTTCGAAAGGAGCCTTGCCTAAGGTGGCTTGATAACTATTGTTATAAGCAAACTCCGCGAATGGAAGGCATTTCTCCCAACTCATTCCGAACGAGATGACAGAAGCTCGGAGCATATCTTCCAGAATTTGATTGACTCGCTCTACTTGACCACTTGATTGAGGATGGAAGGCGGTGCTAAAGGAGAGACGAGTTCCCATAGCATTTTGGAAACTTTCCCAGAATCGAGAGGTGAAGAGACTCCCACGGTCTGAGTTAATTTCCAATGGAACACCATGAAGAGACACTATTCGGGAGATGTATAAATCGGCTAGCTGGCTAGCGGTGATACTCTCACGAACAGGTAGGAAAGTGGGCTACTTTGGAAAGACGGTCGATCACGACGAAGATGGCATTATTCCCTCTCTTGGTCCTGGGAAACCCAGTGATGAAATCCATACTGATTTTATCCCATTTCCATTCGGGAATAGCCAAAGGTTGAAGGGTGCCAGCAGGCCGTTGATGCTCTGCTTTAACACGACGACAAACGTCGCAATTAGCAATGTATTGAGCGATTTCTCTCTTCATCCTAGTCCACCAAAACCTCTGGCGTAGGTCTTGATACATTTTAGTACTACCGGGATGAATGGTGAGAGGGGATTCATGAGCTTCCTTAAGGATCAGCCGCCTCAGGTTTCGTGCCTTTGGAACCACTAGGCGATTCCCAAAGTATACGACACCTTGATCATCAATGGAGAAACAATTCGCGACTCCTTTCTTAATGTTTCTCTTAATACGGGAGATTCCCGGATCTACCTTCTGTGCCTTGATGATCTGATCCGTAAGGGTAGGTTTCGCCACCAGGGTGGATAGGAATCCTTGAGGAACAATGTGAAGATTTAGCTTACGAAATTCCTCATGGAGAAGTGGTTGACTTTGTTGTAACATCAGGTTGTTACAATAGGACTTACGGCTTAGCGCATCAGCCATGACATTGGCTTTGCCCGGGGTGTAAGTTATTCCTAAGTCGTAATCCGAGATCAACTCAACCCAACGTCTTTGCCTGAGATTCAAATCTGGTTGGGTGAAGATATATTTCAAACTTTGGTGATCGGTGAAGATCTCGCAACGATTACCGAGAAGGTAATGTCGCCAAGTTTTAAGTGCATGGACTACAGCTGCAAGCTCTAGATCATGTGTGGGATAATTTTCCTCATGTGGGTGTAATTGCCGTGAAGCATAGGCAATTACCTGACGATCTTGCATGAGTATGCAACCTAGTCCTTGTCGCGAGGCGTCGCAATAGATAATAAAGTCCTTGGAGAAATCTGGTGGTACCAGTACGGGAGCAGATGTCAGGCGTCTTTTCAGTTCCTGAAAAGCTGAACTCGCACTGTGGAGTCCACTCGAACTTTTTATCTTTCTTGAGGAGTTCAGTTAGAGGTTTAGCAACCTTGGAGAAATTCTCGACGAAGCGGCGGCAATAGCTCGCTAAGCCAAGGAAGCTCCGAACTTGCTTAACCGTCTCAGGTGGAGTCCAATCAAGGACGGCTTGAACTCGCTCGGGATTGACAGCAATACCCTTGCCAGAGATTACATGGCCTAGATAGGTCACTTCTGGCAACCAAAATTCACACTTGGAGAATTTGGCATAAAGGCGATGCTCTCGAAGTTTCATCAATACCAGCCTTAGATGTTCGGCATGTTCCTCTTCATTCTTGGAGTAGATGAGTATGTCATCGAGGTATACTACGACAAATTTGTCCAAGTACTCCATGAAAACCGAGTTCATTAACCGGGAGAAGGTGGCTGGGGCATTGGTTAAACCGAAGGACATCACGGTGTACTCGTATTGGCCATAACGAGTAACAAAGGCCGTTTTGTGAATGTCCCCGTTTCTGATTTTGATTTGATGGTAACCCAACCTCAAATCCATCTTGGAGAAAACTGAGGATCCAGCGAGCTGGTCATACAGATCATTGATCCTAGGAAGAGGGTATTTGTTCTTGATGGTGACCAGGTTGACAGGGCGGTAATCCACAACCATTCGATCTGTTCCATCCTTCTTCTTAACAAAGAGGGCGGGGCAAGCCCAAGGAGAGGAACTAGGACGGATGAAACCCTTTTTCAAGGACTCATCGAGTTGGTTCTTAAGCTCGGCTAGTTCTAAGGGTGCCATCTTGTAGGGTCTTCTAGAAATTGGCACGGTTCGTGGAACAAGGTCTATCACAAACTCTACATCCCTGTCAGGTGGAACACCTGGCAGTTCTTCTGGAAAGACATCCGGAAAGTCTTGGACTATCGGAATATCCTCAAGGTCTGGAAGGGGGTTGGCATTTAAGGAGTAAAGCTGGCGCTTGGCCACTCGAGTTAAGACATTGACTGTCTTGCCCGATGGGTGAGTAAGTTGAACGGTTCTAGTGGCACAATCGATCTTAGCATAATGAGCTGACATCCAGTCCATACCCAAGATGATGTTTATGTCCGAGGACTTGAGAGCTATTAAGGATGCAAGGAAGACAAGTCTATCGACAATAATTTCGTTCCCATGGCTTACTCTAGAAGTTTGCCATCTAGAGCCAGGAGTTTGAATTTCCATGGTAGAGGGCATGTCACAGAATGTCGTGTTGTGCAATCGAGCATAGTTCTTGGATATGCATGAATGAGATGCTCCAGGCGAAAAGAACAGATGCCGGATGGCAATTAACAAGGAGCGTACCAAGGACGACGTTGGGATCCTCATGAGCCTCCTCGACTGAAACATAGTTGACATGGCCACGTGCAGTGGTAGCCGGCTTGGCGTAGAATGTTTTTCCCGCGGGCTTACCACGACCAACGGACTTTCCAGTTTGATTGGGGTTGTTGTCTGAGGACACTCTCGGCTATAGTGACCCGGCTATCCACACTTAAAGCATGTCACCACATTGGGGCGTGGAGTAGCATTAGCAACGGGGCCACCATAGGGGTTGGGCGGTGCAAATTGCTGGTTGGGATGAGGCGCCTCAAAGGATGGCCTCGGGATGAACCTGGGTGGCAGTGCCGTGCTTGGAATCCACACCCGGCGCTTTTGAGCTCCAGAGCCGGATGAAGAGCCAAAATCACGGGAGTGCTTGCGTTAAGCGTCATAATCAGTCTGGCATGTCTCAGCGCTGATGGCTTTATGGACCAACTTCTGAAAGGAGGTGCACTCGTGCAGACGAAGAACGCGGCAGCTCAGGGCTAAGTCCCTTGTGGAACCTTGCTTGCTTCTTAGCGTCAGTAGATACCTCTTCGGGAGCATAGCGTGCCAGATTTCCAAATTCACGACTATAAGCATCCACAGTCAGTCTTCCTTGGGTGAAGTTGCAGAACTCCTCCCTCTTGCGATCCATGAGACCTTCCGGAATGTGATGCTCACGGAAAGCCTCACTGAATTCAGCCCAAGTTGTGATTTGGCCGACCGGGCGCATAGCTTCGAAGTTTTCCCACCAAAGGCTATCAGGGGCTTCGAGGTGATAGGCAGCATAGGTAACCTTGTCGGCTTCGGCTACGTCGGCAGAACGTAGCTTGTGAGTGATACTGCGAAGCCAGTCATCCGCGTCGAGGGGTTCGACGGAATGGTTAAACTTTGGTGGGTACATCTTGATAAAGTCATTGATTGACACCAAGTAATTTCGTGGGTGGCGTGAAGTGTTCTGCTCAATCCGCTCCAGCAGGCGGTTAGTCTCACGCTTGTTTCTTTCCGCCTCCAGCATTACTTCGGCCAGAGAAGGCGGGTGAGGCAGATTTTCACCACTAGCTGCACTGGCTTCCCCCTGCTCCGAGGCAGCAGGGTTGCTGCGTGTGTTGACCATCCTAGGAGAAAACAAGACAATGGTTTAGATAAGGATGGCTCAAACTTAGCAAGGAAGTGCAGAATGTAATGGATAACACGGAATGCAGAGATGTTCATCCATATGTCATGGTAATATAAAGCTGCCATATATATACCAACGGTCATACACATCATACATAGTTTAGTACAAGCCCAGGCTACAGTACAACTATGATGAAAGACATTACATCTCATTGGAGGCATTCCAAGCTCCTATACAATATTTGTCTACACCTCCGGAATTGACTACACACTAAGTCGTATTCCACAAGTCACGCAGGACAGTGGAAATACAACTACTACAATACTAGTGGTACTACTACTAACTCAGATAGCTCCGTAGTAGTTCTCATAGAAGTCACCTCCGTAGCCTGGAAGTTCAACATGACCATCCGGGAACAGACGGTCCTGAGGAGCCTGTGGACCAAAGGGGCTAGGATGAGGTCTTAGACCAACAAACGGTGGCCTGCGGGGACCACGGGGTGGGGTGATGCCTCCCACATCACGCCAATCCACCATGTCTGGCAGAGCTGATCTCACAGGATACAGATCCCTTGTATCCATACATCCAGCCTGCACCGCAGGTGCAAACCGATTCAATGTGGCCCAATGATCAGCACGGGTATTGAAAAGCTCCAGCCTCAAGGCCCGATTCTCTCGGTCCTTATCTTTGAGCATCTCGGCAGTGGTACGAGTTAATGAGTCCTCCTGAGTGGAGTCAGCATAGATAGCCTGAAGATACCCTTGCGCTCCCGGAAGTGAAGCTGGCATGTAACGGAAGTCGGTGTTTCAAAGCAGGCCAGTCCGGACTTGCAAGATGGTCATCATGGAATAGGCAGCATCTTGCACAGCCATCTCAACAGTAACCCCGAGTCCATAGGAACAGTGAAGGGGCTCGGTAGATCCAGGATAAGAAGGAAATATCCTGACGGTGCAGAGGTATTGGCTTTGATTAAAGTCGTGGAACTGCTCTTCGACGGTGTATTCGGGATACCAACGGTAGCCCGTCTCGATCATTACCCACACTAGCATAGCAGTATGACCGGGCACGTCGAGGCACCGGGTCAGGCGAACCACTTGGTTTTGAACACGGTTGGCCATCTGAAAGCACAACCACAATGCAAAGACATCAGAATTTCTAGGGAAAATTGGACGGCATAACAGCTGTAAATGCTCAGAAAAAGATTTGAGACATCCACAACAGTTCGCAATACCACTCAACAACATCATATCAAGATTCTGATCCAATTAGCAACATACTAAGAATAGTAGAAACTGAACTGGGACTGGTAACAACAATCCTATAAGCTACTACGGATTAGTAACACGTGAACCTGATAGAGGAAGAGAGCCTAGTCCTCAACCCATGTTGAATGAGAAGAGAATGACTCAGATCAGAGGCATAGGGTAAAGGAGTGAAAGAGCCTTACGTTCCCTCCCACAATCAATTCCCCTACATATAAGTAAAGCATTTCTATGTTGGGTTTCGTAGTAACTTCAAAAAAATTCCTACGCACATGCAAGATCATGTGATGCACAGCAACGAGAGGGGAGAGTGTTGTCTACGTACCCACGCAGACTGACTGCGGAAGCGTTGACGCAACATAGAGGAAGTAGTCGTACGTCTTCACGATCCAACCGATCAAGCACCGAAACTACGGCACCTCCGAGTTCGAGCACACGTTCAGCTCGATGATGATCCCCGGTCTCCGATCTAGCAAAGTGTCGGGGAAGAGTTCCGTCAGCACGACGGCGTGGTGACGATCTTGATGTACTACAGCAGCAGGGCTTCGCCTAAACTCCGCTACAGTATTATCAAGGACTATGGTGGCTGGGGGCACCGCACACGGCTAAGGAATAGATCACGTGGATCAACTTGTGTGTTTCTGGGGTGCCTCTGCCTCAGTATATAAAGGAGCCAAGGGGGAGGGGGGCGCCGGCCAGGAGGAGGGCGCAGGAGGAGTCCTACTCCTTCCGGGAGTAGGACTCCCCCCCCCAATCCTAGTTGGACTAGGATTCCCCGAGGGGGAAAGAGGGAGAGGGGGGCTGGCCACCTTCTCCTAGTCCTAATAGGACTAGGGGAGGGGGGAGGTGCGCAGCCACCTTGGGCTGCCCCTTTCTCCTTTCCGCTAAAGCCCATTAAGGCCCATATGGCTCCCGGGGGGTTCCGGTAACCTCCCGGTACTCCGGTAAAATCCCGATTTCACCCGGAACACTTCCGATATCCAAACATAGGCTTCCAATATATCAATCTTTACGTATCGACCATTTAGAGACTCCTCATCATGTCCGTGATCACATCCGGGACTCCGAACAACCTTCGGTACATCAAAATGCATAAACTCATAATATAATTGTCATCGTAACCTTAAGCGTGCGGACCCTACGGGTTCGAGAACAATGTAGACATGACCGAGACACGTCTCCGGTCAATAACCAATAGCGGGACCTGGATGCCCATATTGGCTCCTACATATTCTACGAAGATCTTTATCGGTCAGACCGCATAACAACATACATTGTTCCCTTTGTCATCGGTATGTTACTTGCCCGAGATTCGATCATCGGTATCCAATACCTAGTTCAATCTCGTTATCGGCAAGTCTCTTTACTCATTCCGTAATACATCATCCTGCAACTAACTCATTTAGTTGCAATGCTTGCAAGGCTTAAGTGATGTGCATTACCGAGAGGGCCCAGAGATACCTCTCCGACAATCGGAGTGACAAAACCTAATCTCGAAATACGCCAACCCAACATGTACCTTTGGAGACACCTGTAGTACTCCATTATAATCACCCAGTTACGTTGTGACGTTTGGTAGTACCCAAAGTGTTCCTCCGGTAAACGGGAGTTGCATAATCTCATAGTTATAGGAACATGTATAAGTCATGAAGAAAGCAATAGCAACATACTAAACGATCGGGTGCTTAGCTAATGGAATGGGTCATGTCAATCAGATCATTCAACTAATGATGTGACCTCGTTAATCAAATAACAACTCTTTGTTCATGGTTAGGAAACATAACGATCTTTGATTAACGAGCTAGTCAAGTAGAGGCATACTAGTGACACTCTGTTTGTCTATGTATTCACACATGTATTATGTTTCCGGTTAATACAATTCTAGCATGAATACTAAACATTTATCATGATATAAGGAAATAAATAACTTTATTATTGCCTCTAGGGAATATTTCCTTCATTCTAGACTCGACATCGACCAGTTTGGCTCAACGAACCTACAGGCAGTCCGGCTCTGATGCCAACGCTGTGAGGACCCTGATTCCAAGTCACATCGATCTAGCCGGTAACACCTCATATCACTTTGCGGCTTCACGCACGGTATCCCACAGGTGTCGCCTTACCATGGTTCGGGACCGTTTGCGCCTTTTGGCTCACGTATATGATTGTGTCGCTAGCATCCATATGACAGAGAACCCGGGCCGACATGGCTAGTCATGAACCCAAAGCGGCACAGACCTATGGAGACAGGCATACATGTATCACATCGAGCATGTCGGTCATCAGCGAGTGATTCCGGGCTGTAGCACTGGGCTAACAGGACTCCGGGGAACCCGGGCTGTAGCAGGCTAGGCAGGACTCCGGATATCACCGCGTGACATTTCCCCGAAGGGACAGACATAGGAACGAAGTGAAACACATGCCGGCCAGTCAAGTGTCCTGAGCAGTAGTGCTGGGCTAGCAGGACTCCGGTGAACCGGGCTATAGCGGACTACTATGGCTCGAGGAACACTAGACTACATTTCCCCATAAGAAAGGCTGCCAAGGATAAACAACTAGATTGTCGCATCCCACTCATACCAAGCATTTCAATCATACACACAATATGCCCGATATGAGTACATACAACATGGCATCACAACAAAACTCTACAACTCAAGTACTTTATTTAAAGGCTCCAGAGAGCCATACATAACATGTTCATACAAATAGGGGTCACATGACCCGGCACTCAAGTCATACACTCATACAAGCACATGCGGAAGCAACTAGTCTGAGTACAGACTCTAGAAAGAAAGAAGGCTTCTCGAAGCCTGTCTATCTACATAGGGCCCACCATGGCCAGGATCACCACCTGGGTGGCTAGTCACTCGTCGACGTCAAGGTCTACGTAGAACCCATCGGAGGGGGCGGTGTTGTCGTCTGAAAACAGTAATTAAGCAAACATGAGTACAAGGGTACTCAGCAAGTCTTACATCAGAACCTACCATACATGCTTATTCTCAAGAAGGTGGTGGGGTTAATGCAGCAAGCCAGCTTTGACTCTTGGCTAAGCTATCCTACGGAACTTCACCAGTAAAATAGTTTTCGCACACGAGTCCACTACTCACCAACACAATACTCCACCGGGGATCCTCCCTCGTCATCCTACGAGAGGGCCATCCTCGGTACTCACACTTATCTTGAGTCTTTTATTAGTATCCATTAACTTGTCTATGAACTGTATAGGCAACCAAGTAGTCCTTTACCGCGGACGCGGCTATTCGAATAGTTTTATACCCTGCAGGGGTGTACTTCTTCATACACGCTTTCACCACTTACCGCCGCTTACACGACATGTACTCAGCAACCTTCAAGTGGAAGCCCAGCGAGGGTGTTGGCCACGGCCTACCTAAACACTTAAGTCTCTAGTCCAGGTTTATCGCCTATCCAGGTTCCATCCGCAGGGAGTCCAGCCGAGGTTTCCACATACGGCCCCGAACGATGTGAATAGGGTCCCGAGACGCCAAACGGGCGCACGGCATACCCGGCCACGGTGTATCTACCGCAACATAGCCCACCCCTAGGGTCAGCGCTACGCACGACCGCCAACACATATCCTACAAACACCAGAAACTATTTGCAACTCCTGGACAGAGTACTAAGGTGGTTAAGAAGCCGAGAGGGTCCATTGGTTTCGGGCCCAATGTACGGTAGTAACTGCATCTTAAATCACACATACAGATCTCAGTTCTTAGGGACGGCCTCAATGAAACAACCCACCATGTACTCCTACATGGCCTCTCATCGATACCTTTACCAAAACATGTTCAACACATCCCTCACATTACCGACATAAGCATTTCACTCTAGCCCATCACCCAGATGAACCAGACCCGACACAACTCTAAGCATAGCAGGCATGGAAAGGTAGGAATCACATACATGTCTCAATCAACTCCTACACATGCTAGTGGGTTTCATCTAGTTACTGTGGCAATGACAGGTCATGCAGAGGATAAGGGTTCAACTACCATAGCACACAGCTGTTTGAATCGTGTTGTCTTAATGCAGTAAACAAGAGCAGAAGCGAGAACATGGGTTTGTATCGGAATGATCAATGGTTGCTTGCCTGATGGAGTGGTAGTGGGATACTGCCCTTCAGTTGGATACTCGTGAATATCCTCGGAGGCAGAACCTACCACGAAGAACGCATCGGAACACAATCAACACATGACGATATGCAACAATATGATGCATGCTATGACATGGTAATATGAATGTGTCTTGGCCTAATGCAAGTTATAGTAGAAAGGAATGAACTCATTAGAATCAAAGATTCAAATATTAGCTCATTAAACATGGCCTTAATAGTGCATTTCCTTATTCTGCTTAAACAGCAAGGTAAACTTGTTTTGTCATGCATGAAACCATTACAGATGGATAGATTGAATTTTTCTGATCATTTTTCATATATAAATCTTTGCATTTGGAGCTATGGTTGATTTTCTATGATTTTTAGAAGTTTTGACTATTTTCTGGAATTTCCTGAATAAAAATAAATCCAGAAAATGCATTACTGCGTCAGCATTGCGTCATGCTGACCTCAGCAGGTCAAAGGCACCAGCCCAGGTCAAACCTGACTGGTGGGCCCCTTCTGTCAACCTCTCAGCTAATTAACAGGATTGGATTAACGCTAATTAGCTGTCAGTGGGGCCTGGGCCCACATGTCAGTGACTGATTTAATTAGAATTAATTAAAGCTAATCCCAATTTAGTTAGCAGACCAGCCCCACCTGTCATAGACACAGGGGGGGTCTACCTGGGCCCACCCAGGGGTCAAACTGGGTCAAACTCGCCGGTGACTCGACGCCGGCGAGGCCCGAGACGGCGGAGGGCTTCGGATTTGGTCCTCCGGTGACCAAATCGACGGCGGAGACGTGCTACGCGTAGCTGGGACTCGTGCGCATCTAGTGGGGCAAGTGGGAGGAGCTAGGGTGGAGCGAGCTCGCCGGAATCGAGCTCGTGGCGGCGGCCGGAGTTCGGACGGAGAGGGAAAGAGGGCTACGGTGCACGGCAAGGCGAGGAAGTGCGTGTGTTAGGCTCCTGGGGACGCACTGAATGCGGTGGTGCGCTCGGACGCGTGCTTGTACGGCCGTAGCCACGACGGCGACATGGCCGGCGGCGAGGAGCTCTCGGGTGCGGTGGAAACGGCGGCTACAGAGGCCAAACGAGCACGGGAGCTAGGGGGAAAGGAAGAGGAGCTCACAGCGGAGTCGGAGAGGGGGTCAGCGAGCTCGGGGAGGTCCTGGCGACAGTGAATCGAACGATGGCGTCCGGCGGCCGTGGACGGGGAAGAAGGGCACCACGTCGTCTTGGGGTCGTCCGAGATTGCGTGAGTCGACGGAGAGGTCCAGGGTGATGAGGCGGAGCGATTGGGCTCGTCGGAGGGGCGAGGGAGTGGCTGTGGTGGCAACTACGGCGATCGGCGGCGAGGTACGCGCTCGGCCATCGCGGGAGAGAGTGAGGGAGACGAGGGGGAGAGTGAGAGAGGATGAGAGGGGGACGTGGGAGTTGCGTGGCACCTCTAGGCGTCTCCGGGCGTCGGCGGAAGCAGGAGGTGGCCAGCGCGTGGCCGGCGCGCGGCGAGCATGCCCCCCTGCCTCCTGGCGCGAGGAGGACGACGACTGGCGAAGCCAGTAGGCTGGGCCGAGCCAGGTGGGCTGGCCAGCTCAGGTAAGGCCCAGGTGGCTTCCTTCTCTCTTTTTTTTGTAAATTTGTTTCTATTTTCTATTTAATTGCAACTGTTGGGCTTTATTAAAAATACTAAAATGTTTTCAAAAATCCTAAAAATAATTGTGGGCTCTGTTTAGATTATTTTCAACAGCAAACATTTATTTTTAGAATTATTTGGGCATTTAAATTATTTTATAGCATTTAAATACCCAAATTCAAATACTTATAATTTAATTCAATGACCTTCTGTTGACCTAGAAAAATGTGCACCAATTTTGCCAGAGGTTTTAACCCAAGACAAAGAGGGTGAACTTTTTAGAAGGGCATTTCAGGTTCATTGAAAATAATTTTAGTAAACTCTAGTTGTTTCCAGGGGGTGTTGGGGGTTCTGTCATCCCCATTTCAAATTTAAGAGGAAAATAAACATGATGCACACTCTAATGCTTGAACTAGCTAGGGTGACACCTCGGTACTCTTCGCCTGCGCTTGCCTCCTTAGCACCAAAGAGGAAACAAGGACGATGTGCGTGCTGGCGCCCGCCTGGTGTCATGCGTCATGGCTCACGTCACGAGGGTCTCGCGAGGTTTGCCTGGCCTTGATATCTCCGCTCCTCGTGAGCCTGTCTGGCTAGGCCACTCCCGAGAAGGTAATGCGTCGTCCACCTTGCGAGGGTCTTGGATGCTTTGTTGGTGATGATGGGCCGTACGGCCTGCTGGCTCAGCCACGCTGCGGGCCGCAGGCAGGCAAGTCTGGGGACCCCCGTTCCCAGGACACCGACAATAACCTACTCCAGTGTGTGGTGGTCGATTGCCTCTTGGGCTGAGGATGAACAGTACAAGGGGAAGAACAGCCTCCTGAGGAGAGGTGTACTTGTGCTTGGTGAACTTGTGGTTGTTTTGGTCTCTCTCGATCTGACCGATCTCCCTAGCTATGGTGGTGGCTAGTCCTATTTATAGAGGCCCTGGTCCTCTCCCCAAATATTGAGCGCGAAGTGAGCCAAAAACGGCCAATTCGAAAGGGGGCAGCTAGTACATGATAAAGACCCGACTAGATGCGAGTCATTCGTCGGCCCGATCTTTCACGGTACTAGCAGTAACAACAAGAAATTCCGGTCGAGCAAAGATACAAGACCGTAATATCAAAAACTGGCGTCGAGCAGACGGAATCAACTCCACGCGTAGCAGCGACAAAATCCGTCACGGATCAGCAAAAGCAAACACGATATTTGGTATCCCCAGACATGAGATGTTTTCTGACTATTATTCAACTCACGACAAAACAAAACTTGACCCTTTACACGGCCAGATCGGCCAGTATTTAAGGAGCACGCAGGCTCTAGTTCCTAAACCGACTCTAACCTTCCGTACTCCACGTAACAAACCATATCTCTTTTCCTAGTCAAACCTGAAACCCAAGTACTAGTAGGACTCTCTTTTATCTCAACTAATTAATCTCACCTAATTAACTATTCGGCCAACCGATCACCTAAAAAAACTTGGACTACGTACTAGTGCTAGATGGAGCCCATACAAAAAATATTCAGTACGGAACTTTCTATGCAACACACGGAGTTCTGAACGTTGGTCTGACTTCATCTGGTTTTGCTTCTGGTGATGGTATTTTAAGTGCAATTGTACCCACCATTAAAATATTAGAATTTGTAGCTGGATCAATCTTTGCAAATGCAGTAGTGGACACATCATCCCCTCCCCCTTGAAACAAAACCGTCCTCGGTTTTGCTGTAGATTTGATAACCTCCTTTTTCAGAAAAACATTTGCACCCACCCTGATTTCTCCAGCAAACATCGACCGTAGCACACGTCGTCTTCCGGCATCCCAAAAGGAGTATGTGTTGGACCGGCCTTCATGTGTGGCACGGCGGTCATATTGCCATGGCCTTCCCAACAATAACTGGCATGCATCCATCGGCAAAACATCACAAATCACTGTATCGGCATACTCACCAACCGAAAAACTTAGTCGGACCTTCTGAGTAACTTTCAATTTGCCCGATTGATATAACCATTCAACACAGTGTGGTTGTGGATGCTTCCAAGTAGGCAATGCTAAAGCATCTACCAAGTCCTTGCTCACCGCGTTGGTGTAGCTTCCTCCATCTATGATCAACTTGCAATTAATGTTATTGATTTTGCATTGAGTTTGAAAAATATTCCATCGCTGCCCCTTATCCTCAATGCGATCTTCTTGCACCCGTTGCACCATCAAAGACGGATATGATTCAGCAGCTTCAAAACTCGCAACCACATCTTCAACATCTTCAGATTTTTCACCAGAAGTGTCAGAAACTGCCTCTTCATCACTAGCGGATGCATAGCCATCTCTCGTGAGCAACACTCTTTTCTCATTAGGACATTCACGCTTCATATGTCCCCTTCCTCCACACTTGAAACACTCTATGTCACTAGTGCGTCCGGTCGACTGTGCACTAGAATCAACCATTGACAGTCCTGATTTTGAAGCATCCTTTTGCACGGAACCATGAGAGCGATTTGATGATGTCGCCCTGGAGCTAGGGCCGACATCCTCACTCTTATACTGCGAGCGTCGCCATGTGTTCAAAGTGGTAGTGGGAACAATGTTGACTTGGCGTCGCTTAATCTGTTGTTCCGCATGCACAGCTTGGTGCACAAGATCTTGTATGTTGTAGTAGACCACCATCTCAACACAATCCTGCACCTCGATATTTAGCCCGTTAAAGAAACGAGCCATAGTCGCCTCCGGATCCTATGTTGTCCCTGTACGTATCATAAGAAATTCCATCTCCTTGTAATATTCATCAACACTCATATTACCTTGAGAGAGCCGCTGCAACTTGTTGTACATATCTCTTTTATAGTGCTCAGGAACAAAACGTCGCCTCATGAATTCTTTCATACCTCGCCAAGTCGTCGGCCGATGTCTTGAACGACAAATTTGATTCCACCAAATTAGCGCGTATCCGGTGAACTCAATTCCAGCAAGTTGAACTTTCTTCTCCTCGCTATAATGATGGGCATCAAAAATTTGATCAACACGCATCTCCCACTCCAAATAGCCTTCTGGTTCGCACTTGCCGGAGAACGAAGGGATTGAAATTTTTATGCGCCCAATTCCATCATCCAAAGGCACACACATAGCTTGACCAACTCGGTCATGCACTCCACCACGAACGGATGTTTCGGGACGAGGCTCATAGTGTCGTGGTCGTGGCGCGTACCCCGCATGGTCAATGCCATCATCGAAACCATCATCTCCAGCATGAGGGTGTGCCGCCAAACGGCGATCATGCACGCCGGTATGTCCATCGCGAGCTGGTGGTGCATAATGCAGTGGAGCAGCCGGAGCAGTCTGTGGTGGTGCAGAATTCGATGCCGGCATATTGATGATGTCTGTCAAACCATCAAACCGAGTGATCAGGACATCTATCCTTTTGCCGAGCGCATCATGACATTGCTTGATGTAGTTGCATGTGTGGTCAAAACCATCCCGAATATTTTGAGGAATATCATCCGCGTACACTGGACGTACAATTTCCTGAGAATTAGCAACAACCTCGTCTTCCTTGTTGACCGAGGTCGACATCTTGATCAACACAATACCGTGAACAACCTTAGCTCTGAATACCACTTGATAAAGACCCGACTAGATGCGAGTCATTCGTCGGCCCGATCTTTCACGGTACTAGCAGTAACAACAAGAAATTCCGGTCGAGCAAAGATACAAGACCGTAATATCAAAAACTGGCGTCGAGCAGACGGAATCAACTCCACGCGTAGCAGCGACAAAATCCGTCACGGATCAGCAAAAGCAAACACGATATTTGGTATCCCCAGACATGAGATGTTTTCTGACTATTATTCAACTCACGACAAAACAAAACTTGACCCTTTACACGGCCAGATCGGCCAGTATTTAAGGAGCACGTAGGCTCTAGTTCCTAAACCGACTCTAACCTTCCGTACTCCACGTAACAAACCATATCTCTTTTCCTAGTCAAACCTGAAACCCAAGTACTAGTAGGACTCTCTTTTATCTCAACTAATTAATCTCACCTAATTAACTATTCGGCCAACCGATCACCTAAAAAAAACTTGGACTACGTACTAGTGCTAGATGGAGCCCATACAAAAAATATTCAGTACGGAACTTTCTATGCAACACACGGAGTTCTGAACGTTGGTCTGACTTCATCTGGTTTTGCTTCTGGTGATGGTATTTTAAGTGCAATTGTACCCACCATTAAAATATTAGAATTTGTAGCTGGATCAATCTTTGCAAATGCAGTAGTGGACACATCAGTACACCTTGACATAAGTGGTCTTCGCCTGTCAAAGGTTCTGGTGATGACGCCGTCTTGGGCTCCATGGTGACCTCCGACTTGTCGTCCTTCTGGTCTTGGTCTTGTTGCACCGATATGGAAACCTTTGCTTGACGCCTTGGTACTCTATGTCGGCGCTTGCTTCCTTAGCACCAAAGAGGAAACAAGGACACTGTGCACGCTGGCACTCGCCCGACACCCACCTGACCTCGAACCTCGCGAGGTTTGCCTGGCCTTGATCTCTCCGCCCCTCGCGAGCCAGCCTGGTGAGGCCGCTCGTGAGGAGGTCTTGTGTCGTCCGCCTCGTGAGGCATGGCCCCCACGAGGGTCTTGAGTCCTTGCTGGTGAAGATGGGCCATACGGGCCCGCTCGCAGAGCCATGATGTGGGCCCAGGCAGGCAAGTCTGGGGACCCCCGTTCCTAGAACGCCGACAGTTTAACCTCCTAAGGTTCATTGGTTTCACTCTTTTGTCAAAGAAGCAACTTTGTTTTACCTCTTACTCTTCTGCTTCTCTCCGGTGCTATCCTTAGATCTCGGGACGAGATCTCTTGTAAGTGGAGGAGTGTTGTGACGCCCCGAGACCGATGTTCCAGATTCCTTCCTTGTTTTTCATTGTCGCTGGTGTTTTATTTGTTTGTTGCATTTCATCATGTCATCATCTGCATTGCATCCTCATGTTTTACAAACTTGCATCCGTCCGGGTCTTCCAGTTCTCTCCGTTGTCCGTTATGAGCTCAGCCTCACTCGCACGTGTCCGCGGCACCTCCGAAATGTTATTTTATAAGTGGCCGGAAAATGTTCTTAGAATGGGATGAAAGTTGGCGTGCGGTGTTGTTGTGTTGTAGGTAGACCGCCTGACAAGTTTCTTCGCATTCGGAGTCCGTTTGATGCCCCAACGGATAACTATAGGGGCACCGCTGCCGGTCTAATGTTGGACGTTTTCGGTCTCCAAAAACTGCTGTCGGGCCTCTATCTCTTCTCTCCTCTGAGCCTGAGGCCTTCTGCACAGCCCACAAGTTCGTACCTACCCCCTTGTGTGCGCGTCTGAAGCTGTCCCGAACCCGAACCGGGCTGTCGTTACCGATGGATCCGGATCATCCCTAAACATCACTAAAACATCTTCGTTTTTTTCATTGGACTCCCTAGCCTATTTCTTTCCGTCTGTCCGATTACGATTGGAGGGGCTAATAGCCCCTACCCAATTCCTACCTACTATACATAGCAGATAAACTCCTAACCTTAAATTTTAGGGACAATGTCCCATCCATCTCCCCACCCGCCGCCGCCACCCTCTCCCTTGGGATCCTCCTAGATCCCCGTCGCTCCAATCTAACCACCTCCCTCGTTTTTCTTCTCTCAGGCTCCTCCCGCTTGCTCCTCCCTCCATGGCGCCGTCGCCGCCGGCGACTGAACTAGCAGCAAGCCGCCACTCCAGTAGGACCCCGCGTCCCCGCTCCTTCTCTCCAATTTCCCTGTTCATCTCGTTGCTCCCTCCCATCTCAAATCTCTCCCTTTTCTCTCTTTCTACAAGAACATGAGGAGGCCATGGGAGCTGCCCTTCCGCACCTCGTCGCCATCCGCTGCCCGCCGGAGCCATGCCTCCCTGTGACCCGCGGCCACAGCGACGGTCTTCTTCCACACCGCGCTCGCCTTGTCCCGTTCATCATCATCGCTGGGAGCTCCAAGCCACCCCAAGCTCTGCTCCATTCCATCGCCTACACGCCAATTTCCCTTGCTCGGACCCGCAAGCCTATCTCGTTCCGTCGTAGCAGAGTCGGCTATGGATGGCCCCAAGGATCCTGCTGTCGCTCTATTCGGACGGGAACCTGCCTCCTCAACCGGCGGCCTGCCCGCGCCTCCCTAGGAGCTCGTCATCGCCCCTTTCCCTGCTCCCCGTAGTTCTACACCGCGAGGCCTTCTTCGATCCATGCCGCGCCAAGCTTCAAGTTCCCCCACCACTTCTTTCGTCCGAACCGGACGGGGCCGACCGGATCTGCTCTTCCCCGCCTCGATCCACCGCTTCCTTGCCGGAGTTCGCGCCAAGTCCGGCAGCCGCCCAGCCTCTGCATCTTGCCCTGCCTCCCCTGTTTCTACACGTGAACGAGGACGAAGACGCGCCCCTCCTGCCTACGTTGACCAAGGCTGTGCCAGGCCAAATCTCGCCAGCGTCCTCGCGCCCATGGGCCACTCCAAGGCCCAGCCGCGGCCTGCCAGCTCCTCCTCCAACCGGCCCATGCGGCCTGGTGAGCACCCAGATCCAGTGCCCTCTCCTGTACACTGTCGGGCCAGCCAGATTCGGCCCGAGTAATGTTTTTTTCGCGAAACGTTTTTCTAATTTAACCAGTGCACTACATATTTACAGATTGGACCCTGAGCTTCATGCATTTAATAACTCACAAACCGGGCATCAGATTAAAATGATCTTTATATGTAAAATGCTTAGAATTGCATGTAGTTTCATAATATCCATCTTTCATCTATGTCTAAAATGTTTAAATTGATGTTTGCTTTTAATTTGCATAATGCCATACTAAAATGATTTAATTCATAACTAATTAACCGTAGCTTGGTTTTAAATAAACCTTATATGCAAATGGGGTAGAAAAATGCCTAGTTTAACATGGTGCACTCATCTTGCATGTTTAACAACTCTAAAATATGGTTTAGGGAAGACAGTACCGAATTTGAATATTGCATAACAGGATTTTCCGGAATTGTTGTTTATTGTTCCGGTCTCATTTAAACTTGCCTTGATAAGTAGTTTTATTATGCTTCACCTCTTGCCATATTTAACAAATTCAATATTGTTGGGTACATAAACAAGAGCGAACTAAATATTTCGAATGTGGTGTTTCGTCAATATGCAACTCCATTGCATATTGAGCTCCACTTAATTTGTAGGATTGTTTGTTGCACTTTGCCATGCTTTGCCATGCTTTTAAACAGACATGCATCATACTTGTTTGTGCATCATGCCATGTTTATGCTTGTGTGTTTACCACGTTGCTTTTTTCTTTTCGGTTTGCTTCTCTCGTTAGCTTCGATTTTGTTCCGGAGTTGTGAGGATTCGTTCGACTACGTCCGTTTGTCTTCTTCATGGACTTGTTCTTCTTCCTTGCGGGATCTCAGGCAAGATGACCATTACCCTCGATATCATTTCTATCTTTGCTTGATAGTTGGTGGTTTTATTGCTATGTCGTGCTACCTACCACTTGTTATACCATGCCTTCCATATTGCCATGTCAATCCTCTAACCCACCTTCCTAGCAAACTGTTGTTTGGCTATGTTATCGCTTTTGCTCAGCCCCTCTTATAGTGTTGCTAGTTGCAGGTGTTTTGCAGGTTCTTCCATCTTGGAACATGGATATGTTGGGATATCACATTATCTCTTAATTAATTAATTAATGCATCAATATAGTTGGCAAAGTGTGGAAGGCTCGTCCTTATGCTTGGTGTTTTGCTCCACTCTTGTCTTCTCAGTTTCCATCATACTAGTGTTATGTTCCTTGATTTTGCGTTCCTTATGCGGTTGGGGTTATGGGACCCCTTGACAGCTCGCCTTGAATAAAACTCCTCCAGCAAGGCCCGTCCTTAGTTTTACATTTGTCTAACAACCTATAACTTACCCTTGGGGTTGCAAACCCGATGATCATCTTTATTTTAGCCCCCCCGGGCCAATGCTCCTCTGAGTGTTGGTCCAACCGGGCAGCCTACAGGGCCACCTCGGGGAAACTTGAGGGTTGGTTTTACTCGTAGCTTGACCTATCCGGTGTGCCCTGAGAACGAGATATATGTGCAGCTCCTATCGGGAATTGTCGGCACATTCGGGCGGTCTTGCCGGTCTTGTTTTACCATTGTCGAAATGTCTTGTAACCGGGATTCCGAGACTGATCGGGTCTTTCCGGGAAAAGGAATATCCTTCGTTGATCGTGAGAGCTTGTGATGGGCTAAGTTGGGACACCCCTGCAGGGTATAAAATTTTGAGAGCCATGCCCGCGGTTATGTGGCAGATGGAAATTTATTAACATCCGATTGTAGAGAACTTGACACTTTACTTAATTGAAATGCATCAACCGTGTTGTAGCTGTGGTGGTCTCTTTTCGGTGGAGTCCGGAAAGTCAACACGGTCTTGGGTTATATTTGAACGTAAGTAGTTTCAGGATCACTTCTAGCTTCCTGACCGTTGCGTAGCTTCTCATCTTACTCTTATTTGCATATGTTAGCCACCATATTTTGCTTAGCGCTTGCTGCAACTCCACCTCATTACCTTATCCTACCCATAAGCTTAAATAGTCTTGATCTTGTGGGTTTTGAGATTGCTGAGTCCTTGTGACTCACAGATATTACCAAAACAGTTGCAGGTGCCGATGATACCAGTGCAGGTGATGCTACCGAACTCAAGTGGGAGTTCGATGAGGAACTTCGTTGTTACTATGTTTAGCTTCTCGATGATCAGTAGTGGAGCCCAGTTGGGACGATCGGGGATCTAACAGATGGGTTATCTTCTTTTCATTTGGTTGTCCGTAGCCGGGCTATGTGTGTATTTAGGATGATGTATGAATTATTTAAGTATTGTGTGAAGTGGCGATTGTAAGCCAACTCTCTTTATCCCTTTCTTGTTCATTACATGGGATTGTGTAAAGATGACCCTTCTTGCGATAAAACCACAATGCGGTTATGCCTCTAAGTCGTGCCTCGACACGTGGGAGATATAGCCGCATCGTGCGTGTTACATGGTTGTAGAATAAATAATTTAGGAGACGACTAGGATGCTATGATGGAGATCAAGGTGTCAAGCCGGTGACGATGGAGATCATGATGATGCTTTGGAGATGGAGATCAAAAGCACAAGATGATGATGGCCATATCATGTCACATATTTTGATTGCATGTGATGTTTATCTTTTATGCATCTTAGTTTGCTTAGTACGGCGGTAGCATTATAAGATGATCGCCTAACTAAATTTCAAGGTAAAAGTGTTCTCCCTGAGTATGCATGGTTGCTACAGTTCTTCGTTTCGAGACACCACGTGATGATCATGTGTGATAGACTCTACGTTCACATAAAACGAGTGCAAGACAGTTTTGCACATGCGGAATACTCGGGTTAAACATGACGAGCCAAGTATGTACAGACATGGCCTCAGAACATTGGAGACCGAAAGGCCGAACGTGAATCATATAGTAGATATGATCAACATACACTACTGGAATATGGATCTTTGCCGTCAGCCATGTCTTTGCCGTCTGCTAGCTGACGGCAAAGACCTTCTTTGCCGTCAGCTCAATCGAAGCTGACGGCAAAGATTTCGCTGACGGCAAAGACCATATTTGCCGTCAGCCAAGTCTTTGCCATCCGCCAGCAGACGGCATATAGTCTTTGCCATCCGCTAGCTGACGACAAAGAATGAGGGTGGCCCACTACCGGGAACCACCTAATGGACACTGTCTTTGCCGTCCGCTAGCAGACGACAAAGAAAGTGGCCAAGCTAACGCCCGTTAGCTAGGATCTTTGCCGTCTGCTGGCGGACGGCAAAGCACCGTGCCCTAATTAACTAAAATCCATATCGACGCCTGCCCGCGCCCCACATCTATTCCATCTCCCTCTCTGCCCGCGCCCGAGCCGCCGCCGCCCCCGCCCCGCACCATCCCGCCCCGTGTCGCCGCCGACCCGCGCCACCCCTGTTGCCGCGCCGCCCTAGCAACCCCAGTGACCTCCTTCCCTGCCCCGCGCCATCCCTGTCGTCGCGCCGCGCCGCCCCGTGCCCGAGCCGCCGCTGCCCCACGCCACCCACGTCACCGCGGCACCCCCTCCTCCACCCCGGCGGCCCCGGCGCCCCTTTGCTCCACCATCATGGCCGCCCCACCGCTCCGGTGCTCCCTCCTCCACCCGGTGGCCCCGCGCGCCCCTCTCTTCCACCACCGTGGCCGCCCCGCCGCTCCGGTGCCCCCTCCTCCACCCGGCGACCCTGGCGCCCCTCACCTCCACCACTGCGGCCGCCCCATCCCTCCAACGCCCCCTCCTCCACCCGGTGAGACCTCTTGTATTTTTTTTCTATTTTTGTTTCTGTATTTTAAGTTTAGTTTAGGTTTATTTTAGGTTTGGTTTAGTTTAGGTTTACTTTAGTTTAGGTTTAGAGCATAGATAGCATCTTCTCTGCTACAATTGTGTATAATCTCAATTCTCACTAGTTGTCTTATTGAAGGTTTAGTTTAGGTTTAGGTTTACGAAAGTTATCCATAGACTCCTTGAAGGGGTTGTATAAAAGATTATGAAACTAATAGTGAGAAGAGCAAAAGCTTTCCTCAAATTCATTTGCATATATTCAAATTCATCAATTAGCAACAATCGAATTAGTTTAATTTGAGAAAACAACAAGGCATGCATATTGCTTACGGAATCTGTCATAAGAGGCAAACTATACCCGTCTTTTCCTTTTCTTTTTTGCAGAAAGGCAACTATACATTCTGATTTCCATACAAAGTAAATTTATTTTACGACACTACACCCTAGAGCCACCTAAAATATGGTGCAACCATGATTTGTTGCCACAAGTATTCCAATGTGATCACAGCAGAAGGAACTTTTGGTTTAGTTTTGGTTAAGAAGAAAGAAGAAAGATGAAAAAAAGAAGTGCGTAGAGAGGAGAAAGAAGAAGTGTATTTCCCCCCTATTTTTAGATTACTATGCTCTTTTTTCAACATTTCCAGTTTTCTTTCATGTCTAAAGAAATCCCTAGTTTTGAAGGGTGCCAATTGCCACTACCAACTAACCTACCAAATTAACTAAGTGTTGTTGATGTTGTTGAGCACAAGTGCATTGCTTTTTTTTCTCAGTTTTCTTTCATGTCTAGAAACTTGGCTCTATTTTTATAGATATGCTTCTAGCTAGATACTAATTGGTCTCTTCTGCTGCTTATTAGAGATGGGGGGAGGACGTCACCGCTGGCTCCGCTCTACCACACCGGAGTACGAGTTGGATGCTTTCGAGTTCTTCAGTATGATACTTCGGACTTCCTCCAAGAGGAAGGTATATAAAAGGAGAGATCTCCCCTTCACCCATCCCATTATGATAACTCTGCTGTTTGCTACATCACTCCTTGTCCCAAACTGGAGAGGCTGCTTGACACTTTTATGAACATGCTGGGTGAAGATCCGCCAAATAATGTGAAGCTGCAACAGGCCGGCGACGGGTTTCGCAGGCTGTGGGACATGGAGTTGGTGATCAAGGAGGGCCACATGTACCTGTGTCGTGGCTGGGAGAAGTTCTATCGTGCCTATGACCTGCGGCTGGGGTACTTCCTTCTCTTCAGGTACGACGACGATGCCACCATGCTCATCATGAAGGTGTTCAACGCAACTATGTGTCGCATGCGCTATGCTGACGACGATGATGCCAGTATGTTCTGCCTCTTCTTATTCCTCTACATTTGGCTTTGTCTCGCATCGATTGTTAACGGTCATTAATTGTTGCATTTGGACAGGAAATGGGAGCAGCAGTAGCGACACTGGCTACAGCCAAAGCAGCAACGATTCTGGCTATAGCAAAAGCAACAATGATTTTGGCTGTAGCAAAAGCAGCAGCGATTCGGCCTGCAACAAAGACAGAAAGGAGGATGATCTGGACTGGAGTGGGGAAGAAGAGGAGCAGAGTGGGCATCAGGCTGAGGATGACCTAGAGATGGTGGTGGCCGACCAAGGGCAAGAGATGGTGGTGGCGCACCATGGGCAAGAGATGGTGGTGGTTGAGGATGACCTAGCGATGGTCGTGCCTGTCCTGCCTGAAGATGGCCTCGCGATGGTGGTGGTGCCTGACAATGACCTCGCGCCGGTGGTAGAAGACTACATCCCACTGCCTCCACCGCCTCGCCGCTCTTGGCGCATCAGGCTGAGTAAGGAGAAGGAGAAGAACAATGAGAACTGAACTATGTCAGGTATGTCAGATCTCCAAAATGATCTATATATAGTTAGCTCTAATATGCTTAGTTACCTATGTTACCTCTAATATGCTTAGTTACATATGTTAGCTCTAATATGCTAAGTTATCTCTACTATCCTTAGTTTCCTATAGGTTAGCTACAAAATTACCTATGTTACCACATAATGACCAAGTTTACATAATAAGCTTGTAGTCTTCTTCTTCTTCTTCTTCTTCTTCTCCAAAATGACATAAGTTAGCTATAAGTTAGCTCTAATATGCTTAGTTTCCTATAGGTTAACTCCAAAATTACTTATGTTAGCACAAAATGACCAAGTTTACATAATAAGCTTAATTATAGTCTTCTTCTTATTATTATTCTTCTAGTCTTCTTGCAGTATTCTTCTAGTCTTCTTCTTCTTCTTCTTCTTCTTCTTCTTCATTTTCTTCTAGGTTAGCTCCATTTTACTTAAGTATGCTTACTTCTTATAGTCTTCTTCTTCTTCTTCTTCTTCTTCTTCTTCTTCTTCTTCTTCTTATTTTTCTAACATCTTGTTTATCATTTTGCAGATTTATTTTAATTCACGGATGCTTGCATGGACGTAGTGCTTCTTTTCCATTTGTGCTTTTATTTTGTATCAATGAACTTGCATGGTTGGAACTTGTTATATGGATGGATGGATAACGGTGTTGGATGAACAATGTGAAACTTTTGTAATATGTAAGGATGGAACTATATATGTGTTGGTTATGTATGTATATATGAAGAAACTTGTGTGTTGGATATGCTTGTTGTGTATATATGTGAATTGCTGTAAAATTGAATGAACTAAACTAAAAACAGGGTTGTACAGGCTCTTTGCCGTCAGCTAGCATGCCACATGGCAGCTACCTGTGCTTCCTGGGACTGGCATGTTTGAGAACTTTGTTGTCCGCCAATGGACGACAAAGACCTTAGCCTCTTTGCCGTCCGCTGGCTGATGGCAAAGCACACCGTAAACCCCTAACGGCTCTCACCCCACCTCACTGCCGTCCACGACCTTTGCCGTCTATTGGCCACCAATGGCGGACGGCACAATCCTTTGCCGTCCGTTTCCAGGAAGCGGACGACAAAGAAGGCCTTTGCTGGCTCGTGTTCGGACGGACTGTTTGCCGTCTGCTGGCGGACGACAAAGAACTTTGCCGTCTGTGATCCATGCCTTTGCCGTCCGCCATGGCAGACGGCTAAGAAGCTGATTCCAGTAGTGATAGAGATGTTCACCATTGAAGACTACTCCATCTCATGTGATGATCGGACATGGTTTAGTTGATTTGGATCACGTATCATTTAGATGACTTGAGGGATGTCTATCTAAGCAGGAGTTCTTAATTAATTTGATTAATTGAACTTAATTTATCATAAACTTAGTCCTGATCATATTTGCATATCTATGTTGTAGGTCAATAGCTCACGTATAGCACCCCTGTTTTATTTTTGATATGTTCCTATAGAAAACTAAGTTGAAAGATGATAGTAGCGGAATGTAAAAGATTTGCATATGAAGGTAAAGGGCGGAGTTTGGAGGGAGCAAACGCAATGTAGACACGGGGATTTTTGGCATGGTTCTGATAGGTGGTGCTATCATACATCCATGTTGATGGAGACATCAACCCACGAAGGGTAACGACTGCGCGAGTCCACGGAGGGCTCCACCCACGAAGGGTCCAGGAGGAAGCAACCTTATCTATCCCACCATGGCCATCGCCCACGAAGGACTTGCCTCACTAGGGTAGATCTTCACAAAGTAGGCGATCTCCTTGACCGTACAAACTCCTTGGTTCAAATCCACAATCTTTTCAGAGGCTTCCAAGTGACACCTAACCAATCTAGGAGACACCACTCTCCAAAAGGTAATATATGGTGTGTTGATGATGAACTCCTTTCTCTTGTTCTTCAAATGATAGTCTCCCCAACACTCAACTCTCTCTCATAGATTTGGATTTGGTGAAAAGATTATTTGAGTGGAAAGCAACTTGGGAAAGGCTAGAGATCAAGATTCATATGGTTGGAATGGAATATCCTGGTCTCAACACATGAGTAGGTGGTTCTGTCTCAGAAATTGAATGCTGAAGCGTAGGCACGTTCTGCTGGATCTCCTTCCTAATGAAGGAAGGATGGAGGGGTATATATAGCCTCAACACAAAATCTAACCATTACGCACAATTTACCAAACTCGGTGGGACCGAATCAAAAAACTCGGCCAGACCGATTCAGTTCGAAATGTGAACGTTAGGCTTTTTGGTGGGACCGACATGTCAACTCAATGGGACCGATTTCATTAGGGCTAGGGCATAATGTAATCTCGGTGAGACTGATTACACAAACTCGGTGAGACCGATTTTGGTAATTACCTAACTAGAGAGTTGGTCAGGCAAACTCGGTGGGACCGAATCGCTCATTTCGATGAGACCAAAACGTAACGAAAGGGATACAATTGCATTGCGAACTCGGTGGGACTGATCGTGTCACACCCTTATTTTCGTGCCACAACACTTAAGCTAAAAAATCATGATAAAGTGTGGTTTGACAAAAACTTTTGCATCATTTGGCTTTTATTTGGAGTTGGTTTTCTCTCTATGTTTTTCAAGTGCTCTTTAAAGTCAACACAACTCCACCTTCTATACTTCATCTCCTTGTCCCAAACTTCTGCCCAATGATCATGCCATGTGTATAGAATAGTATAGTATTTTCTTACAAAAATAATTTGGCCAAATAGTATTTTCAAAAATTAGGTTTTCCAAAACCCCCTGAATTGAGACTTGAACTACAAGTACTTAATTAAGGCTGTGAAAAATCTTTCAAAAAGTATATTTGAAACCTATTCGATATAGGACTCCCATAAACCACAAAAATATAATTTTAGAGGTAATTTTCCTATTTTATTTAAAGGCTTTTTCTTAAGTCCAGAAATGGTCTTTAATAGGTTAAAATTATTTTAAAGCTTCAAAAATATTTGAGAAAAATCAGGGAAACTCAGTGGACATATATTTTCCATATATAAGAGTTTCAACACATAGTCATGTTCAAAATATTGGGCAAAACCCTCCAAAAACATTTCAGTACATTTCAAGTATTTGAGATATTTCTATAAGAAATATTTTCAAATAAATCCAAGAAAATTCTAGCAAGTCACATATACATAATATGATGACATTGCAAAGTTTCAGCTCAAACAAAAGTGCCCCAAAACCCTCTCTGTCAAGATCCAACTTTGAACAACTCTACATTGCCAACTTTCTCCATTCGATCCCAAACTTTGTGGACATTCTCAAATACCAAAATTATGAAACTACACCAAGTGGTGCATCAAGGAGAATAGTTTTGGATGACTAGATGTTGAAAAACCCATTTCTGTTGATTTCTTGGGTTTACAAAAGTTGCATTGGCAACTTTTCCCAAAAGAGCTCAAAATTGGTGGAAGGCCCTAATTATATGTTCTATTTCACCCTGTGGAGTCTCATACCAAATGGAATTCATTTACCTGCCCAAACCAACAACAAACACCTTCTGCCACTTTACCAAAACAACTACTTTGACCTCTATGGCCTCTAATTTTTACCATAGCTACTCCTGACCCTATTCTACCTCCAGTAACTTTCCCCTGGCCATTTATCAATAATTAAGGGGTGAAACACTCCCATTTACCTCCCCGAACAGCAAGTTCTCTCTCTCCCTCAACCTCCCTCCTCACTCCAGTGGCTCCCCAGGGCATCCAAGGTCATAGCCCACTTCTTTAATTCCCCATAGAGCTGCCAGACACCTTTGGCTGCGCCCACACTGCTTAGAAAATGGTGTGCCAAGCCATTTGGGCGTTCTAGAGCGCACTACAGTGCGTCCAGGCACTGTAGCCGCCCCCTGCCAAGCACCTCCGGCCACCTTGGGCCTCCCCAGCGTGCCCGACGAGATGCCTCGACGTCTCCAACACGGCAGCTAGTCGGCCCCCTCCTCCTTCTCCCTCCTCTCGCCGCAGCTGGCACGCGCGATGACCACCCGAGCGCACCAATAAGTGAGCTCACACGTGCGGCGCCACTGGCCCCTCCTGCTCCCTCTCTCTTCTTTCCCTCACTCTGGACCGAATCCATGAGCACCCCAGACATGGCCACACGCGCCCCCGTGACCCACATCAACGATAATGACCTCGCCGACGCACAGGTCTATGGTGAGCCGTGCCTCGCCCACTTAAAGGCATCCCCGAGCCTCTCCCTCACCACCACTCACTCCTACCCACTCCAAATCGCCCCCCTATGTCCTCGGCTCTCCTCTAGGGGCACCCGAGCTCAAGATCGAGCTCGAGCTCCGCCGCTTCGGCTCGCCGGAGTTCGCGAGGTATAGGCCTCCCCCGCTCCTCCTCTGCCTTGATCTGGAACCCTTGAGCACCACTTATCATTTCCCCCATGTTTCCCCTCTCAGTAGCTTCCGAAAACGGCCGGAACCGCCGCCACCCGAAGCTCCTCTGCCGTGTGAACTCGTCACCGGCGAACCAGTCCACCCCGGTGGCCAACTCCACCTCCACCCGAATGGCGACTCTGCCCTGAGCACGCCGGTGCCCTTGGATCGCCTCGCCATCGACCACAGCAACGCTAGTGAGCTCGCCTCCCTCTCTGTCCCGAGGTTGAAGACGACGGCCATGGGGCCCGTGTCACATCCCTAGCTTCTGGCATTGCACCAGTACTAGCCTTTGGTGATGCATCATGTTTACTTTTACAGAAAGTTGAAATGGGGATTGTCCAAACCCTAGCATTTTAAGAATTCACCAGGTTCACCTAAAATATTTTCAGTCAATCCAAGTGGCTTTCAATAATGTTCATCATCTTTGGAAAAATGCTGGAAACAGTAACCAGAGATGATGCACATTTTTCCATGTCATTTTGGATCTTTGAACTAATATATATTGTATTTGAGTTGGAGCAAATATATGTTATATATATTTTTAATGCTTCAATAATTCTGATATTTTGTGAGGGGCTCTAGAATATTACTTTCAGTCCCTGCAAAAATTATTGGAAGAAACAAAAATGATTTAGTGTTTGAACTAAATCAAAACAGATTAAAACAAATAGAAAACAATGATTAAAAAAATAACACAGAGCAAAAATAAAAAAGGGAGACGGCCACCTGGGCCACTTACCTGCTTACCTGCCCGGCCCAGCTCCTCCCGCTGGCCCAGCCCGCCACCGCTACCCCCCCTGTCGTCTTCTTCCCTCGCCAGAAGGACGCGGGCACGCGCCCGGCGCGCGCGGCCACGCGCCCCGGCCACCTCCTCCCTGCCTGGCTGCCTCCTCCTCCCCTGGTTCCCTCCCGCGATGCCACGCAGCCCCCTCGGACCCCTCTCACTCTTCCTCGAGGCCCCGCCCCTCTGCTCTTTCTCTCTCGCCCGAACCCGAACACAGCCGTCGCCACCGACGCCGTTCGCCGCGGCCACCATCCCCCTCTCGCCTCCCCGACGCCTCCCAGAGCTCCGCAAGTCCTCCCTCGTCCTCCTCGTCGTCTCACGCGACCAGAAGAGCCCCGGAACGCCGCCCCCGACGTTTTCCCCCTCGCCGACCGCCGAGGATCTTCTCCGTCGAATTCGGCCACTCCGGCGCGCCCCCGAGCCCACTGACCCTCCCTACAGCTCCGCGGTGAGCCTCTGTGCAGACCCCCTCTCTCTCCCCTCGTGTTTGCGAGCCCTAGGCCATAGTTCCGTCGAGACCGAGACCTCACCGGCGCCGGACTTGTCGCCGTCGTCGTTTTGGTTCACCTCCGTTCAAACCGAGCACGCAGGCGTACTCAGAGCACTCCTAGGAGTCCGTAGCACGCCCCAGCCCCTCCTGCCGTGCTCCCTAACGCCGACTCCGAGCTCACCCGAGCTCCGGCCGCCGCCTCGCTCGCCGTCGGCACCGATTCCGGCCGCCCCGAGTGCAACTGACTCCACCAGGAGCTCCGGCTCGTCCCCAGCTCCTCCTAGATGCCCTCCGCGGCCCATTTGGTCGCCGGAGTGGCCAAAACCACTCTCGCCGCCGCGCTAATGGTCGCCGCCGGCGAAACTCCGGCAGGAGCCGACATGGCCAGTCATTAGGGCCTAACTACCCCCGCTAACCAACCCCCTAGGCCACTGACAGTGGGCCCCAGGGCTTAGTCAGAGCTAACCAGCCCGGGTCAACGCGGGATTAGTCCCTGTGTCACTGACCAGTGGACCCCACTGGTCAGGTTTGACCCGGGGCAGCCCTGTTGACTTGCTGACGCAAGCATGACGCAGTGCTGATGTCATAATTAATTTTCTGGAATTGTTTTAATTCTAAATAATCAGAAAATTCCAGAAAATGCCCAAAACTTCTAAAAATCATAGAAATTCAACCGTAACTCCAAATTAAATAATTTATATATGAAAAATTATCAGAAAAATTCAAGGAATCCATCTGTACCATTTTCATGCATGTTAGAACAACTTATAGCTGCTGTTTAGCACAAATCAATTAGATGGCATTTGAATAATCACATATGGAGTTTGAATTGGAATCTTGTATTCAAACCAACTTCATTTAATCTGTTGCTAGTTGCATTAGCCCAAAACACATTCATTTTGCCATGTCATGATCATGCATCATATTGTGCATTGCATTGATTGTGTTCCCTTCTGTGTTGCCGGTATTTGTCCCCTCTCGATAGACGTGATACCGATGATGTGATCGTTGACACTGATGAAGACTCAATGTTATCTTCAGAAGTGCCAGGCAAGCAAAACCCCCTTGTTCATTCCGATACAATCCTACTCTCTCGCTCCTGCTCTCTTTTACTGCATTAGGACAACATCGATTCATCTGTTACTTGCTGCGGTAGCTGAACCCCTTTATCCTCTGCATGACCTGTCATTGCCACAGTAAATAGATGAAACCCACTAGCATGAGTAGGAGTTGTTTGAGCCCTGATGTGCCTACTCATTCATGTTTGTTTGTCATGCCTGCTACTGCTTAGAGTTGAGTCAGGTCTGATTCATCGGGGATGAATCAGAGGCGTGTGAACATGTCCTACTGTGTGTGAGCTAAGTGTGTGAACACGATTTGGTAAAGGTAGCGGTGAGAGGCCATGTAGGAGTACATGGTGGGTTGTCTCATTGTAGCCGTCCTCAGGAACTGAGTTCTGTGTTTGTGATCCATGATTCAGCTACTACCATACATTGGGCCCTGAAATATGACCCCGCTCGACTTCTTATTCACCCTTGTCCTCTGTCCAGGAGTTGCATGTAGTTTCTGGTGTTTGTAGTATGCTGGAGGCCGTGGACAGCGCTGACCGTAGGGGTGGGCTGTGATGCGGTAGGCACGTGGCACGGTGTACCGGGCGCCCGTTTGGTGTCTCGGGAACCCTGTTCACATCGTTTGGGGCTGTGAGCGAAACTCCGGCCGGATCTCCTCATGGATGGAACCCGAATAGGCGATAAACCTGGACTAGAGACTTGAGTGTTTAGGTAGGTCGTGGTCTACACCCACGTCGGCTTTCGCTTGAAGTCTGCCGAGCACATGTCGTGTGCAGACGCTAAGTGGTGGAAACATGTATGAAGAAGTACACCCCTGCAGGGTTAACCTAATCTATTCGAATAGCCGTGTCCACGGAAAAGGACTTCTGGGTTGCTTATATCAGTTCATAGACAAGTGAAAGTGGATACTCTAAAATACGCAAGATAAGCGTGAGTGCTATGGATGGCGTTCTCGTAGGGGAACGGGAGCGGATCCATAGTGGTGTATTGCTATGGTGAATATGTGGACTCGTGTGCGCCACCTCAAAAGAGTTACTTGCAGTCGTAGTTCAGGATAGCCACCGAGTCAAAGCTGGCTTGCTGTAGTTAAACCCCACCATCCCTTTGTTGATAATGATGCATATGTAGATAGTTCTGATGTAAGTCTTGCTGGGTACATTTGTACTCACGTTTGCCTATTTTATGTTTTTTGCAGAGAGACTTCAGTCTCACTAGTATTTCCGCGTGGTCTTCGACGTTTAGCTTGTTACCTCAGCTACGATCTTGTGCCCTCGGCAGGATCTGGTAGATAGTCAGGCTTCTCAGCCTTTTTCATTTATAGATGTCTGTACTCAGACATGATAGCTTCCGCTTGTGCTTTGATTGGTATGCTCTGATTGTTGGGTCATGAGACCCATGTTTGTAATATCTCGCTCCTCGGAGCCTATTGAATAAATACTTGAGTCGTAGAGTCATTTTGTGATGCCATGTTGTATTGCACATATCGAGCATATTGTGTGTATGTTAATGAAATGCTTGGTATGTGTGGGATCTGACTATCTAGTTGTTTATCTTTAGTAGCCTCTCTTACCGGGAAATGTCTCCTAGTGTTTCCATTGAGCCTTGGTAGCTTGCTACTGCTCCGGAACACTTAGGCTGGCCGGCATGTGTCCTTCTTCGTTCCTGTGTCTGTCCCTTCGGGGAAATGTCACGCGATGAATACCGGAGTCCTGTTAGCCCGCTACAGCCCGGTTCACCGGAGTCCTGCTAGCCCAGTGCTACAGCCTGGATTCACTCGTTGATGACCGACACGTTCGATGCTGGGTCATGGATGCCTGTCCCTGTAAGTCTGTGCCACTTTGGGTTTACGACTAGCCATGTCAGCCCGGGCTCCTTATCATATGGATGCTAGCGACACCGTCATATACGTGTGCCAAAAGGCGCAAACGGTCCCGGGCTAAGGTAAGGCGACACCCGTGGGAATACCGTGCGTGAGGCCGCAAAGTGATATGAGGTGTTACATGCTAGATCGATGTGGCATTGAGTCGGGGTCCTGACAGCCCGTTGGTCAGCCTCACATTCTGACGGGTGGGCCCCACCCATCAGGTTTAAACAGACACGCGCGCGTACCGATTCGCCCGTCAGCTGAAGGCATATTTTGTGTTTATGCCTTCGACGTGGCAGCCTCGCGCGGGCTGGATCCTCTCTGGGCCTGCTGCATTGTGGTCCTTCTGGCCCAGTTGCACAGTGCCGCTTCTCCTTTTTCTTTTTCCCTAAATTTCCAAAGATTCCTTAGGATTAAATATCAATCCAAATGCAATAATTCCAGTTCCTAAAATCTTGTAAAAATCCCACCTATTTAAGGGTATAACTTTCATTCATGTCCAACCAAGTTTTATGTACTGTTCATATTCAAATTCAAATTTGAATATATTTAAACCCCTCTAAAAATCCATTTCTCCTAATCTGCCACTCCAAATCCAAAACTAGGAAGTTTCCCCTTCTTAGTTTTCACCCTATTATTTAACAAAAATAACTTGACATTTTTCTGAGCACTTTGGTTTTTCTGTTTTATTATTGCCTTATTTTTTTCTCCTTATTATTTTGCGATGATAGATTGCATTGCTGATGAAGGAGTTGGACCAGAAGACTTTGAAGACCTAGAAGACTTTGCTGAGCCAGGCAAGCAGCCCTTTGACCATATCTAAGAAACCCTTTTTATGCATGTCATATGGCACTTTCATTGCTTGCATCGAAATCATGATAAAATGGTGACCACTTGAGGTGGTTTGCCTTTGTTTCTTTCCTCATTGATACTTGCATGGTGCATGACCCTACCTCCTTTTGAGGGTTATGCCGGTGGGAGTAGGTAGGATGCTGGAGTAGTTGCTACGCAGAAAGGGACTGGAAGTATTTTCAAAAGATTTTTTTTGAAAACCCCGTCGGGTGCCACTTATGCCTGAGGGAGATAATGAGATGGGTAACCACTTGATGATGAAGTGGTGTACCGAGGCACGTGTGTGTGTGTGTGTGTTGTTTTCGAAAATGGATTAGATTTAAGATTTGTCGACTGTCCCAACCTTACATGCGCAACCAGTCTACCCTTATATGGGAAAGGGCATTATTGATTACCTAGGCCGATACTAGCTTGGAGCCCGCATTACTAGTGATGGGAGAGTCGTTGTTGCGTTCTCTCGGGACGGGGTCGTGCCAGGTAGGGCGGCCATGACTGTTTTCACAGGGCACCGGACACACCGTTGGTACCCTGTGCTTGTGGTATGTGATGAATATGGGAGCGAGGCTCCACAATTTTAAGATGTGAAATGTTGGGCACAATGGTTACTACCAATCGAGTGGACTCTATGTTAGTGTCATCTAGGGAAAGATAGTGATCGGGTGCTTACCCCGGGTCCTTGAGGTACCGCGGGTCGTGGATGACACGAAAGTTCCCCGGATCTTGTGGGTAAAGTGTGCAACCTCTACAGAGTGTAAAACTATTCGAATAGTCGTGTCCACGGTCAATGACTATTGGGCGGTGCTGCTTAAACTATGTCCAGAGGTTTACAAACCGTGTGTGTGTCTTGATAAAACTATTTGGGTTAAGTCAGATGGTTTGACACGATGATCAAGTTGGATTGGTGTCCAACTCTGCTTATGTTGACATTTGTAACTTGTTCTTACGGATATCTGTACTCTCATGATGCATACCTTACATGTTGATAGATCATGTCATTGCACTCAAAACTAGCTTTCTGCGAACTACCTACTTAGTGTTATATCATTGCATTATTGTGCCCTGTTCCAATCATGGGTTGCTTGCGAGTACATTGAAATCACTCATTGGCTTGCCACTGGTTATTTAATTGGCCAGGCATGGAAGAACAGGAGTTCAAAGAAGAGTTCTTTGGAGACGAACATGCGAACTAGGACGCTTCAGAGTCAGAATGCCTGTAGGGTTAAGGCAGATGGCATGGGTTCTATTTATCGACAAAGATTTTCATTGCTTAAGTTTATTTGGTATTCAGCCCTTGTGGCTTTATCTATGTAAGACTTGACCATAATGGTCATAATTTGTGTAAGACGGTATGTATGGATGTAAGACTCTTGTTATTCAGCTTCTGTGTGTTTAGTGAGCATTGATTTCTGGGATCACTGTACATGTGCATTCAGCGATCATGACTTATGAGTCGGGGTCCCCACGGAGCTGGTATCAGATCCATCCTGACTGTAGGAAGCCTTAGTTAGCATGGTCGTTAGTTAGGTTAAAACTATTTTCAAAACTATTACTAACTTTGAAAAACTATCTACACTTCTCTTCCCTTCTGAGTTTTTCAAAAACTAAGTTATATTTTCCTTATTGAGCTCTTCCCCTTCAAAACTTTTGCAAATGGTCACTAGTACCTTTAAGCCCCTGACCATCGGATTCCCTACAATCCTCGTGGGTAACCGAGAAGAAGACATCTTGCCAGACATTCACCCACACCTTTTGAACACAAGCTTGGCGACACCATGACAAGATGGAAAATTCCTTCTCAATGATTGAGGAAACCAAGACTCGGAAGATGGTGACACCTTTGAATCCCAGGATGATGCAACTTGATTCTATGATGATCAGGGTGTATAATATGCATGATCATGATATACATCGCTAATAGAGTAATCATGTCCTTACCGTTGTTGTATCGGCAACCACCGGTGGATGAGAACCTCGCCATTTGGTCCGCCTCACTATAGTGAGCAGGAAACCGGTTCTCCTCATCCCCCGCTCTTGGTGTCGATGTTGTCATCAACGTAACCAACATGTTGGACCTCTACTATGCCTTGTTAATCTCATTGCATAAAGGATTACCTACTTGGTACCATCGACGCCTTAGAAGACAAAAATGGATCATCATGATTAAGAAGACAACAGAAGACCAATTCAATGCCGGCTACGAGGAGCCACCTTCACCCCATCACTTCAACAGGCGAGAAGTTGTTGAAGAATCTTCAGGCTCAACCCAGATTGTTTCATCGAACAACTGCAAGAGACATAGCAACACCTGAGGAAAACCCAGAAGACTACACGAGGCACGGAGCAAAGCACGACTACTGAATCCGAGAACCCCTAGGGTAGGATGAGTCGTGTACCCCCTATGCGCAGTCGAGTCCGTATGATGGTTCGAATAGAACCATGATTGTGTGTTGCTTGTTTTTATTTGTTTGTGTTTTGATATAAGTCGCACTCTTGCCGTAGGCAACAAGTACACGACTATATCACCTGCCTTATTTTGTTGTTTGTGTTTGGCCCTATTGACACTTGTTTGTTTGCACTTGCGCTATAGAACCCCCTTTAGGCATCTCCCCTCTATGCTACTTTTCCCTCTCATCTCTCTTCTCAACTAAAGACAAGCAAGACAAGATGCACCAAGGATTCCACCTCGACAACAAACCAGCACTGGAGAACTTTTCTACAGCCTCCTCGACCAATTGGAACCCATAGAGTTATTGCGGTGTCAAAACCGGCGGATCTCGGGTAGGGGGTCCTGAATTGTGCGTCTAGGCGGATGGTAATAGGAGGCAGGGGACATGATGTTTACCCAGGTTCGGGCCCTCTTGATGGAGGTAAAACCCTACGTCCTGCTTGATTGTTCTTGATAATATGAGTAGTACAAGAGTTGATCTACCACGAGATCAGAGAGGCTAAACCCTAGAAGCTAGCCTATGGTATGATTGTATGTTGTCCTACGGACTAAAACCCTCCGGTTTATATAGACACGGGAGGGGGCTAGGGTTACACAGAGTCGGTTACAAGGAAGGAGATCTACATATCCGTATTGCCAAGCTTTCCTTCCATGCCAAGGAGAGTCCCATACGGACACGGGACGAAGTCTTCAATCTTGTATCTTCATAGTCCAACAGTTCGGCCAAAGGATATAATCCGGCTGTCCGGATACCCCCTAATCCAGGACTCCCTCAGTAGCCCCTGAACCAGGCTTCAATGACGATGAGTCCGGCGCGCAGATTGTCTTCGGCATTGCAAGGCGGGTTCCTCCTCCGAATACTTCATAGAAGATTTTGAACACGAGGATCGTGTCCAGCTCTGCAAAACAAGTTCCACACACCACCGTAGAGAGAATAGTATTTTCACAAATATAATCTGCCGACGCATTCCGCAGTGTGACATCACACCACAGCCAGGTCACCATTCGAATCGTTTTTCACAACCAACCTCAGCGTGTTTCGTGAGGCGGTTTCCTTGGCACGTCTTGTCGAAGCAGAGATCGTGTCCCCTTATTACGGGATTCCCATCAATACGGACGTGCGTAACCCAACTACGACATCAATTTCGGCGCTTGGGGGATAAGCGAGTTTTACCAGGCTGGTGGGGGCGCATAGTTTCGTCCGCCCTTATAAAGGGATAAGGTTTCACCTTTTTCTACCCATGCCTTCTTCCTCCTTGCTCATCCATTCTCGTGCACTCGAGCTCCAGCGCCCAAGTCCACATCCTTCTCCTCAACTCTCTCCAAACATGTCCGGAGCAGGAGGCAAGTGGATGGTCTCCTCCGTCACGGAGGGAGACATCAAAAAGCTATGCGGGGCCGGATACTTAGCTGAGGATATCGCGCACCGGCTACCAGCCGCGGGGCAGATCGTCCCTACCCCGGAATCTTACGAAAGGGTGGTTTTCCTCCCCCACTTCGTCCGCGGACTGGGGTTTCCCCTCCATCCATTCGTCTGCGGCCTTATTTCTATTATGGGCTGGACTTTCATGATCTGGCCCCGAATTTCATCCTCAACATCTCGGTGTTCATCGTCGTGTGCGAGGCTTTCCTCCGCATCTGGCCCCACTTCGGCCTGTGGCTGAAGACCTTCAATGTTAAGCCGAAGGTAGTAGGCGGCCAACAAGCGGAATGCGGCGGAGCCATGGTGGGAAAAATGCCCAACGTTACATGGCTCGAGGGCTCCTTCGTGGAGACCATAAAGGGGTGGCAATCGGGGCGGTTCTACATCACCGAGCCGCGCAACACCAACTGGGTGGCGGCCCCCGAGTTTCGATCTAGAATCCCCACGCAGCTCACTTCCTGGAAGGAGAAGGGTGCTACGTCTTGAGCTTGCGTTGGTTTTCCCCGAAGAGGAACGGATGATGCAGCAGAGTAGCGTAAGTATTTCCCTCTGTTTTTTAGAACCAATGTATCAATCTAGTAGGAGCCCACGCTCAAGTCCCTCGTACCTGCACAAAGCGATAACTACCCGCAACCAACGCGATTAGGGGTTGTCAAGCCCTTCACGGTCGCTTACGAGAGTGAGATCTGATAGATAGAATATTTTTGGTATTTTTGATATAAAGATGCAAAGTAAAAAGTAAAAGCAAAGTAAATAGCAAAACAATATAAAAGTGATGGAGACTGATATGATGAGAATAGACCCGGGGGCCATAGGTTTCACTAGTGGCTTCTCTCGAGAACATAAGTTTTCTACGGTGGGTGAACAAATTACTGTTGAGCAATTGACAGAATTGAGCA
The DNA here is from genome assembly GCF_018294505.1 of Triticum aestivum. NCBI lineage: Eukaryota > Viridiplantae > Streptophyta > Magnoliopsida > Poales > Poaceae > Triticum > Triticum aestivum. Next base: position 230,016,220 of record NC_057809.1, on the reverse strand, counting down.
TAGTTATGAGAATATCTAGGCATGATCATGTATATAGGCATCACGTCCGTGACAAGTAGATCGAAACGATTCTGCATCTACTACTATTACTCCACTCATCGACCGCTATCCAGCATGCATCTAGAGTATTAAGTTAAAAACAGAGTAACGCTTTAAGCAAGATGACATGATGTAGAGAGATAAATTCATGCAATATGAAATAAACCCCATCTTGTTATCCTTGATGGCAATGATACAATACGTGTCTTGCTGCCCCTTCTGTCACTGGGAAAGAACACCGCAAGATCGAACCCAAAGCTAAGCACTTCTCCCATGGCAAGAACTACCAATCTAGTTGGCCAAACCAAACGGATAATTCGAAGAGACTTGCAAAGATAACCAATCATACATAATAGAATTCAGAGAAGATTCAAATATTGTTCATAGATAGACTTGATCATAAACCCACAATTCATTGGTCTCAACAAACACACAGCAAAAGAAGAAGATTACATCGAATAGATCTCCACAAGAGAGGGGGAGAACATTGTATTGAGATCCAAAAAGAGAGAAGAAGCCATCTAGCTACTAACTATGGACCTGAAGGTCTGAGGTAAACTACTCACACTTCATCGGAGAGGCTATGATGATGTAGAAGCCCTCCGTGATGACGGCCCTCTCCGACAGAGCTCTGGAACAGGCCCCAAGATGGGATCTCGTGGATACAGAAAGTTGTGGCGGTGGAATTAGGTTTTTGGCTCCTGTCCTGATCGTTTGGGGGTACATGGGTATATATATGAGGAAGGAGTACGTCGGTGGAGCACCGAGGGTCCCATGAGGCAGGGGGCGTGCCCTAGGGGGGGCGCCCCTACCCTCGTGAGCACCTCTTTGCTTCCTTGCAGTAGGGTCCAAGTCTCCTGGATCACGTTTGTCGGATTTTGGGTTACGGCAGACCCTTGAGGTTCGAACACTGGGGTGCGCGCGGAGATTTCGCCTGATACCTAGCCGCACCCCTCAGCCTCGCTAAGATCTAAGCTATGGGAAGAACAACATGAGAGACACAGGGTTTATACTGGTTCAGGCCACCGTTGTGGTGTAATACCCTACTCCAGTGTGTGGCGTGGTGGATTGCCTCTTGGGCTGATGATGAACAATACAAGGAAGAACAGCCTCGCGTGGGTCTGTTCTTGGCCGGGGCGATGAACTGCTGGGAGGAGTTTAGTCACCCTTCTCTCTCTCTCTCCGATTGTCGATGCCCCCCTCCCCTGGGGGTGGCTAGTCCTATTTATAGAGGCCCTGGTCCTCTTCCCAAATATCGAGCGGGAAGGGAGCCAACAACGGCGGGCTAATTTGAAGGGGGACAGCTAGTACCAGCTATCCTGACAAAAGTAGTCTTCGCCTGCACAAAGCTCTGGTGGTGACGCCGTCTTGGGCTCCACAATGACCTCCGTCTTGCAGTCCTCCTGGTCCTGGTCTTGTTGCACCAAAATGGCAACCTTTGCCTGATGCCTCGGTACTCCGCGGCTGCGCTTGCCCCCTTGGCACCAAAGAGGAAAGGAGGACACTGCGCAGGCTGGCACCCGCCTGGCACCCTTGGTCGTCATGGCTTGCATCACGGGCACCTCGTGAGGTACCCTGCCTTGATCTCTCCGCCTCCTCGCGAGCCAGCCTGATGAGGCCGTGCCTGAGGAAGCTCCGCGTCGTCCGCCCCATGAGGCTTGGCCCCTCGCGAGGGTCTTGGGTCTGTGTTGGTGAAGATGGGCCGTGTTGGGCCCCCCTTTGAGCCACGCCGCAGGCCGCAGGTAGGCAAGTCTGGGGACCCCTGTTCCCAGAACGCCGACAGTAGCCCCCGGGCCCAAGGCGCGCCCGGGCCTGGCCGTGCAGGGATGCGAAAGGGCAAGAGCGAAGCGCCACGGGCCCTAACAGCCTGCGATCTTGGGTGCCGCATGGCGGTTGATTGGACGTGGGCGTCTCCACTTCCCCATGGTGACTCGGCAACTGCACGGGTTGGACAAGTCCCTGCATGCAAAGCGGGTCATAATTACCTGCGATCGTGGGGGTCGTCGGTTGGCCCTCGCCAGCTATAAGTACGGATCGGCACGCGCCCTTCCAATTCATCCCCCCTTGCTTCTCCTTCTTCTTCATGGCCCCGTCGAGGAGGTTCTCGGCCGCAGAGAAGGGGAAGGCTCGCCAGGTTGAGCCTGCCTTTCCCCCGCCCAAGCGCGGCCGAGGGCGCCCTCGCAAACATCCTATGGCCACCACGGCAGCTCCTTGTGGCCATGGAGGCGATTTTCAGCAAGGCGACGGGCGGATTGCTGCGGCCGGGGGGCGCGCTCCGGTCGCGCGTCCACCTAGGCCGCGCTTTCGCGCGTCCACCTAGGCCGCGCTTTCGCGCTTCAGAGGTGCTGCCGGAGTTCGTCGTGTGGTCGGCGGAGCCGACTAGCACCCGGCTTCCGCTTCCTCGCTTCCTCCTCGGCGAGCTCCCGGCCGGCGCCCCGGGCGGCCTCTGGCTTCAGGCCGACGGCTGCTGCAGCCGGGCCTCATGGGCTTCACTGGAGGTCTCCGCAGCTGGGAGCCTGGCCCTGGCCCGCGGTTGGCAGACGTTTGCCCGCGCGCGTGGCCTGAGCCGTCGTTGCACCCTGCACTTCAAGTTTGACGGCGATGCCACCCTCTACGTGAGGGTGTTTGGGGAAGATGGTCGCCGCGCAGGGTGCTGCCCCGAGGGCGACGATCGCGGCCGGGAACCCAACTCCGGCGATGATGGAGAGGATAGCGCTCGCGTGACTGGCGGCGCTTGGGGTTCCCCAAGCTTCTCCGGTTCTTCTTCAGGCGGCAACTCTTCCAGCGGTGGCAGCGGTCAGCCTCCACGCCGCCGCATCTGCTTGGGAGGTGGTAGCATGTCCGCCCGCCGTCGCGCCCCGGTGAAGCGCGAGAGGGAGTCTGCCTGAGCCCCGAAGGCAGCTCGAGTCTTCCCTGCAGGCCGGTGTGAGGCGAGCTGCGCCTGATCTGTTCTTTCTTTTCCTTTTTCCTGCGTAAAAAGACAGTAGTGTGGAGCCCCGCGGGGGCGTGTTTGGGTTATTGCTGTTAATCATCGTTTTGCTTCCGTTATCGTGCCTTCCGGCTACGTGCTCGCGTGTGGGTAGTTCCCGGCCCCCAGCCGTGGGGGGGCGACCGACCCAAGCCCTGTGTTCGTGTCGCGATGCCCGTGGGGAACGAACTGGAGGGGTGCTCCTGTAATGGACCCAGGTCGTGGACCCTTTGAACGATTAGGATAGGAACACTCGCGAGGGCGCTCGGCTGTCCCCCCCTCGCGAGGCCTTGCACAAGAGAAATTGAGGTAGGAGAGTGAAAAGTCGAATAACCACGAGCCAAAGACGGCAACAACTTCAATAAAACTTCGAATGAGAAGGAACAAGCCAACTGCGGAAAGCAAATGAAAAGCCGCGTCCGACACCTAATCTAGTCTTCGACGTCTTTTTACCAGCACGGAGCTAAGTGCTGCCACTGGGCGTGGGAGGGAGCCCCAGGGCCTGAGGCCAACGCTCCTGAGACTCCGGGGCGTGTACAGCCCCAACTCATTATTACGTGAGAGTGTCACGGGCGGCGAGCTTCACAGGCGTTGGCCTTCTTCACAGGCTCCGGGCCTTTTCCAAAACGCGACAGCTTCACAGGCATTCGCCTTCTTCACAGGCTCTTGGCCTTTTCCAAAACACGACAACTTCACAGGCATTCGCCTTCTTCACAGGCTCTGGGCCTTTTCCAAAACGCGACAGCTTCACAGGCATTCGCCTTCTTCACAGGCTCCGGGCCTTTTCCAAAACGCGACAGCTTCACAGGCATTCGCCTTCTTCACAGGCTCCGGGCCTTTTCAAAAACACGACAGCTTCACAGGCATTCGCCTTCTTCACAAGCTCTGGGCCTTTTTAGGGGTAGAACCTCCGGAGGTGCTGGATGTTCCATGCGTTCTAGACCGGCACCCCCTCCTGAGTCTCTAAGCGCGCAGAGCCGGGCCTGGAAACATGAACAACTTTGAACGGGCCCTCCCACATGGGAGAGAGCCTGTGCAGCCCCTCCCTGGAGAGAACCCGCCTGAGCACGAGGTCTCCTACCTCGAGAGTTCTGGGGCGGATGTTGCGGCAGTGATATCGCCGCAGTGCTTGTTGGTACCTCGCCGCTTGCAGCACGGCTTCTTGGCGACGTTCCTCCCCCAGCACGAGGTCCATCCCCCGCATGGCGTCCTGCTGTGCCTCGTCGAACGCCAGGACCTGCGCGGAGCGACCTCTGGCCTTGTGAGGGAGGACCGCTTCGGCTCCGTAGACCAGGAAGAACGGGGTCTCTCCAGTCGGCTTGGTCGCGGTTGTGCAGATGGACCATAACACGGACTGAAGCTCGTCGTACCAACCTCTGCCGCAGGCCTCCAGCTTCTTCTTGAACGTCCTGGTCTTGAGGCCCCTCAGGACCTCTACGTTGGCTCACTCGGCCTGGCCGTTGCTTCGGGGGTGTGCCACCGAAGCGTAGCATATCTGCGTTCCAAGGTTAGCACAGTATGTTTTGAAGAGGTTACTGGTGAATTGCGAACCGTTGTCCGTGATGATGCGGTTCGGCACCCCGAACCGGCTCACGATGCCCTTGATGAACTTGACCGCGGAACCCGCGGGAATGGTGCGGACAACCTCTACTTCAGCCCACTTGGTGAGCTTGTCCACGGCGACGTAGAGGTAGTGGTAGCCCCCTGGCGCCCGAGGAAACGGGCCCAAGATGTCCAGCCCCCAGACTGCGAATGGCCACGAAAGGGGTATAGTCTGCAGGCCTCCTGCTGGCTGATGGATCTGCTTGGCGTGGAACTGGCAGGCCTCACAAGCTTTCACTAGTTCGACGACGTCATTGAGCGCGGTGGGCCAATAAAACCCACTGCAGAACGCCTTGCCGACGAGGGTCCGTGATGATGAATGATGTCCACAGTCTCCGCCGTGTATATCTTCCAGCAATTCCTTCCCTTTCTCCCTGGAGATGCAGCGCAGGGATACATCATTTGGTCGCTTCCGGTAGAGCTCCCCATCCTTGATGTAGTATGCCATGGCCTGGCGTGCCACTCGCTCCGCTTACTCCTCCTTCTCCGGCAGGGTCCCTTTTGTTAAGTAACTCCGGAGCTCCGTGATCCAGCATCCCTCCTGAGGTTCCATCGTCAGGAGCAGGCATGCTCCTGAGGCCGGGCCACAGGCCGGAGCTCCTGAGGCAGGTGGCTGGGGGAGCTTCTCCCGAGGCTGAGCCGTGTTTGACAATGACGGCAGGGCTGAGGGCTTGAAGAGCCGCTCCTCGAAGATGCCAGGCTCCTGAGGTAACCGCCCGAACGCCCGTTTGGCGATGTCGTCGGCCTCCTGATTGGTGCCACGGGGCACGTGCTACAACTCCAACCCCCAGAACTGCTTCTCCATCCTGCGGACCTCCGCAAGGTAGGCCTCCATGTGCTCATCTTTCGGCTCGTACACCTTGTTGGAGAAATTGACAAGGAGCTACGAATCGCCCTTGATGGTGAGGCATTTCACCCCTAGGGCAGCTGCGGCCTTCAAGCCCGCTATTACACCTTCATACTCCGCTATGTTGTTGCAGACCTTTTCACCTTGCTGGAAACAGAGCTGCACAACATAGTAGAGCTTGTCCTGAGTGGGCGATATAAGCACCGCCCTAGCCCCAGCACCATGCCTGGAGAACGCCCCATCGAAGTACATGACCCAACCTTCTGGCGCCTCGCTTCCCGGGGAGAGGGACCGATCCTCGTCGGCCTTGAGGCCTGGTGCCTCTGTCCATTCTGCCACAAAATCCGCCAACGCTGCTCCCTTGATGACTCTGGTCGTGCTGAATTCGAGATGAAACACTTGCAGTTCTATGTTCCACTCAGCGACCCTTCCATCTGAGTTAGGGCTCCTGAGCACTCTCTCCAGGGGGTATGACGAGACGACCTTGATGGGGTGACCCTGAAAATAGTGCCGCAGCTTGCGCGAGGCCACCAGTAGCGCGAGGAGGAGTTTCTGAGGCATGGGGTACCGTGCCCTCGCATCCCGCAACACCGTGCTGACGAAGTACACTGGGTGCTCGACGAGGTTGGGTGCATCAGTGCTGGCGGCTCCCTTCAGAGACCATGGCACCTCTTGAGGCGATGAGGCCTCCTAAGGCTGGCCATCTGGGGGAGGGGCCTCTTCCGCCTTCGGTGCACTCCTCTGCGGCGGCTGATCCTCCTCAGCCATGGTGGCGGTTTCTGTGGGCCTTCCTTGTTCCTGTTTTGCCTTGTCCCGGGCTGCTGCTGCGGTTTTGATTCGACGCTCCTCTCTTACCGCCACCGGGGCTGCGCTGGCGGAGTACGGAGTGGTGGTGAGGTAAAGCACCAGGGGCTCTTGAGGGCGCGGAGCCACCATGACTGGCGGGCTGGTCAGGTATCTCTTGAGATCCTGGAACGCCTTGTCGGCCTCTTCAGTCCACTCAAAGGGCCCCTTTTTCTTCATTAGCTGGAAGAAGGGCAGCGCTCGTTCCCCCAACTTGGAGATGAAGCACCCTAGCGCGGTCACGTGCCTAGTGAGCTTCTGCATTTCTCTGAGGGTCTTTGGCGGGCTCATGTCTTCCACCGCCTTGACCTTTTCCGGGTTAGCCTCGATGCCTCAGTGGGACACGAGGAAACCCAAGAGCTTGCCCGAGGGGACTCCAAACACACACTTCTCTGGGTTGAGCCGTAGATTCACTGCGTTGAGGCTCGCGAAGGTTTCCTCCAGGTCTCGTATCAGGGTCCTGGCCTCCCGAGACTTTACCACAATGTCATCGACGTAAGCTTCAACATTCTTCCCGAGCTGCGGGCCCAAGGCGATGTGCATCAACCGCTGAAAGGTCGCCCCTGCGTTACACAGCCCGAATGGCATACATGTGTAGCAGTACCCCCCACACGGGGTTAGGAAGGCTGTCTTTTCGACGTCTTCTACCGCCATCTTGATCTGGTGATACCCAGAGAAGGCATCCAAGAAGCATAGCAGGTCGCATTCCGCGGTGGAATCGACGATCTGGTCGATGCGCAGGAGCGGGAACGGATCTTGCAGGCATGCTTTGTTGAGGTTGGTGAAGTCGACACACATGCGCTCCTTCCCTCCCTTCTTTGGCACAACGACAGGGTTGGCCAACCAATCCGGGTATCGGACCTCGTGAATGACCCCAGCGGCTGTCGGCGTTCTGGGAACGGGGGTCCCCAGACTTGCCTGCCTGCGGCCTACGGCATGGCTCAAAGGGGACCTGGCACGTCCCATCTTCACCAACACAAGACTCAAGACCCTCGCGAGGGGCCAAGCCTCGCGGGGCGGACGATGCGGAGCTTTCTCAGGCGCGACCTCATCAGGCTGGCTCACGAGGAGGCGGAGAAATCAAGGCGGGGTACCTTGCGAGGTGCCCGTGACGCAAGCCATGACGACTCAGGGCGCCAGGCGGGTGCCAGCCCGCGCAGCATCCTCCTTTCCTCTTTGGTGCAAAGGGAGCAAGCGCAGCCGCGGAGTACCGAGGCATCATGCAAAGGTTTCCATTTCGGTGCAACGAGACCAAGACCAGGAGGACTACGAGACGGAGGTCACCGTGGAGCCCAAGACGGCATCATCACCAGAGCTTTGTGCAGGCGAAGACTACTTTTGTCAGGATAGCTGATACTTGTTGTCCCCCTTCAAATTAGCCCGCCATTGTTGGCTCCCTTCCCGCTCAATATTTGGTAAGAGGACCAGGGCCTCTATAAATAGGACCAGCCGCCCATAGAGCAAGGGGTTGGAAAAAACGAAGGGGAGACTCGATAGAGAAGTTGGAAGCATAGAGAGGGGAGAGAGAGAAAGGTGGCTGAACTCCTCCCAGCAGTTCATTGCCCCAGCCAAGAGCAGACCCTCGCGAGGCTGTTCTTCCTTGTATTGTTCATCATCATCAGCCCCAAGAGGCAATCCACCCACCACACACTGGATTAGGGTATTACACCACAACGGTGGCCCGAACCAGTATAAACCTTGTGTCTCTTGCGCAGTTCTTTCAGTAGTTTAGGTCCTTGCGAGACGGAGAGGTAGAAGACGTAATCTTCGCGCGCACCCCAGAGTTCGAACCTTAAGGGTCTGCCGGAACCCGAAATCTGACATTTGGCGCGCCAGGTAGGGGTGCGCCGGAGTTCGTCTTCCACTGCACCGTTCTCCTCCGACCGTCGCGTCCATGTCTGACGCTCGTCGGGCCCGCGCCGAGCGCCGGGCCGCCATCGCTCCCCGCGTCGCCCATACGGCGCACGTCGGCGGACATCCTCATGGTTCCCCGTCACCTACCATCAACGCCGCCACCGGCCCGACGGGGTGCAAGCAGCAAGCGTCGTCTCAGCATCCATCCATGCGGCAAGACGGCTGCACCGCTACTCCACTGCTCACACCAGCTGGTTCTTTGTCCCGCGCGCTCCGCGCACCCTTGGAGGCTCGAGCTGCGGTCATCGCGGCAAACGAGCTCCTGCGCTACCGTCCCATCGACGACGTCTACGAAGAGTGGCTCGACCGCGTCGCCGAGCTCGTCCGCGCCGCGGGGGGCTCTCCCGCGCCGTCCGTTCCGCTGCGCCGTACCCCGCCCCGCGTGGGCGACGAAGCTCCGGGGGTGTACCAACTGCCTCCTCTCCAAGAAGACGCCATGGCTCCAAGGCGCGTGGCCCCTGGGCGGAACCCGCTCCGTCAGGTGCCAGCGCAGCAAGAACGGAGCTGCCAAGAAGTCCCTCGCCCGCAAGGAGCTGCCCGGGCGCTCCCTGCTCCGGCACGCCGCGACTCTGCTCCGGCTCCGGCACGCCAAGACCCCGCGCTGCTCCTAGCTGCAGCGCGTGGGGACCCTCATGACCGAGCTCTCCACCAGCCGAAGCCTTTCATGGCCACCGCAGGCTGCCGTGCCTACACCACCGAGCTGCGCAGCGTTGCGTGGCCCGGCAAGTTCAAGCCAGACCTGCCTCCCCGTTACGACGGCACGACTGACCCTACAGAGTTCCTCCAGCTCTATGAGCTGGGCATCGAAGCTGCCAGCGGGGACGAGAAGGTCATGGCGAACTGGTTCCCCATGGCGCTCAAGGAAGGAGCTCGCACCTGGCTCCTGAATCTGGCTACAGGCACGATCTCTTCCTAGGACCAGATGCGCACCCGCTTCATCACCAACTTCCAAGGTACTCGCGACCGGCCACCCGCCGTGAGCGACATGCGCCGCATCAAGCAACAACCCGGAGAGACCCTGCAAAAGTACATCCAGCGCTTCAACAACACGCGCCTCAAGATCCCCATGGTGTCCGAGGAGGCCATCATCTCAGCCTTCTCCGATGGTGTGCGCGACGTCAAGATGAAGGAGGAGCTGGCGATGCATGAAGACCTGTGCACCTCCCTAGAGCTGTTCAACTTTGCGACCAAGTGCGCCAGGGCTGAGGAGGGACGCCTCTCCCTCCTCGAGCTGCCTGCCGCAGACCCACAAGAGAAGAAGCCCAAGGCCAAGGACGTGAAGCGCAAGGGGGCTACCGTGCTCGCGGCAGAACCAGACACCAAGCGGGGCAAAGATCTGCCTGAGTCCTCCAGGGGCGGTCGGTACTATGTGTACCACGACCTCCACACCCACAACACCAACGAATGCCAAGAACTCCGCACCGTGCGAGAAGGAAGGATCGGCCGTCGTCCCGAACGCGCCGATCGGGGCTACGGCCGAGGAGGAGGAAGAAACGCAGGACACTGGGAAGACCGCGGCCCGCGCCAAGGGTGGCGCGATCAACCTCGCGAGGATCGCCCACAAGGCAACGCAGGCCTCCCTCCACTGCCGCCTCATCCAAGGAGAAACGAGGACCGCCATCGAGACGAAGGGGCTGGGGGCTTCCAGGAGCCACGCACAATCGCCTGCATCCTGGGCGGAGCTCAAGCCCCAGCCTCACAATGCATCTTCAAGCAGTTTGCCCGCGAAGTGAATGCAGTCCTTCCCAGGCTTGAAGCAACGCGCCCTCTCAGGTGGTCGGCCTGCTCCATCACATTCAGCTCAGCGGATCAACTCAAGTGTGCGGCCACAGCCGGGGTCCTCCCGATGCTTTGCTCCCCAGTCATCAGCAATGTACTGGTCACCAGGATCCTCATCGACGGTGGGGCAGGGCTCAACGTCCTATCCGTGGAAACGTTCAACAATCTCCAAGTGCCCTACGACCAGCTTCAGCCAACCAAGCCCTTCTCCGGAGTCACCGACGGCTCCACGGTCCCGATTGGGCAGGTCCGCCTCCCCGTCACCTTCGGCGCACGCAACAACTACCGCACCGAGCTCATCGACTTCAACATCGCCCACATCCGCCTGCCGTACAACGCCATCCTTGGGTACCCAGCGCTGGCCAAGTTCATGGCCGTAACTCACCATGGCTACAACGTCCTCAAGATGCCAGGAAGTGGCGGAGTCATCACGGTGCCCTGTGAAGAGAAGGACGCAGTGTGTTCCCTGGAGCGAGCCTTTCAGGCCGCATAATTGGAAGACCCGGATCGCGGAAGCAGGAGGCTTCCCGAGACCACCCCAAGAAGAAGACATCGTCTGGACCAGCCCCTCGGGAGGCGGGCCCCTCAGGGCCTGCATCTACCCAGGGGAACCTCCTTCCATCGCATAGGAAAGCGCGCCTGGCGCCCTCCTCAGGCAGGGCTCGGGGGCTCTCCCCTGGAGGGCCACCGACCTGGCCAAGGTCACGAGGGAGGCGCTTGGGCACCACATGGAGGCATGTTACAAAGCACGTTTCCGTCAAGAAGGAGCAGGGCAAGGAAGGTCAGACCCGCAGGAGTTCGTCGACAAGGCCATTCAAGAACTACAGGAATCAAGAATCATGAGAGGTTGCCGCCGTCTACCGGCTGTGGCTCTCCATCCAGGCGAGGATGGTAGGCTGCGCGTCTGCATCGACGTACCGGGGCTCTACCAAGTCGCTACGATGGAGCGTCTCTGGCCCTCGTGAGTGGGGCGCTGCGGGGGTCCGCCCCACAGCTACGTCCGCATGCCTTACGGCTTGCCGAGCATGGCTGCAACCCGCCAGCGCCTCATGAGGGGCATCATGGAGGCTCAAGAAGACAGGCGATCCACAGCCTTGGCGGAGATGGAGATGATTCGCGAAGAGCTACCAGTGCCTCCGGAGCCACCCGAGGCCCCTGGGCATGGGGGCTCATGAGGATCGGCTTCCGCAACCCACCGAGTCTGCTGCACCAACACCCCTTCGCCCTCGACACCTTCAGGTGACATCTTACAAGTTTCATTCCCAACTAGGAGCGCCCTCCCAGGGCTGCATCGTTCCCAGGCCGCGTGGGTCCGTCCCTGTGGTATGTATCCCTTTTATTTCATGTCGTTAGCTTGCTTTGTTGGGGGTGCCCCTCGGGCTGCATCATCCCCAAGCCGCTCGGGCCAGGCCCAGCGGCATGTATCTCCCTTGCGTTTATTTCCGGCTATGCATTCGCCCGTCATGCTTGATTACTTGATGCCTGTCCACGGCACCTCTTCTTCTCCATGTCGACCACTTGCACGTTAAAGGGGGGTACCTGAGCATCGCGACTCAGGGCTCTTACTGGCTCTCCAGCCCTCACCCTCTGGCCATGTCCACGGCATCGCGACCTGGCATACCAGCGACGGCTGAGACAAGCTCGAGGGCCGGGACCCGAGGACGTAGAGTGCCGACATCTAACCAAATTTGCAGGAACACAGCACAAGATAAGGCCCAGTGCCAGGCGCAACCCGCCTAGAGGTAGGGCCCCGTGAGTCCCGCGCTGGCTCACGGGTGCCCAGATACACCTCACCTAGCCCTACCGTGCCGGCCACATGTCAGGGCGGGGCTGTACACGCCCCGGGGGCTCCTCCCGGAGGGGAGCCCCCTCCCACGTACCAGTGGAAGCACCATGCTCCGTGCTGGCTGATGACACTGCCAAGGAGCGGCTATGCCCGTACACATGCGGAAGCGCTATGCTCCGCACTGGTGATAAACAACTGAGGGTGGCCCCCGGGCCGCATCAACCTCAGGGAGCCCAGAGTTCAGTGTCTAGCCTCATCGCAACGCCTCCCCTCGGGAGCGCCGCGCGAGGGGGCCGGGCACGGGGGCTGCGCCTGGGTCACGCCCAGACATAAGCCACCCAGCCAGGCCCCTCGGGCCTGGTTCGCCGCACGTCTCTCCCCGAGCGGAGCCAAGGTATGAAGGCCATTTGAGCGTCAAGGGGGACCCCTGAGCATCGCGACTCAGGGGCCTAACTGGTCCCGTAGCCCCTCACTCCTTAGTTCCGAAAGGCTAGTGCTGGGTGAGGCACGCGCGGGGCCGGGCTCTGCAGACGTAGAACGGTGGTCCCACTTGCATCTCACCTCATCACTTGCTGTTTGCGCGTCAAGGGGGACTCCTAAGCATCGCGACTCAATAGCTTAACTGGCTCTGTAGCCCCTCACTCCTTTGGTCCCGTCCTGGTTTCCGGTCGGGGCTAATGCTGGGTGAGGTACGCGCGGAGTCGGGCTCTGTAGACGTAAAACGGAAGATCCACCTACATCACACCTCCCTACTTGTTGTTCGTGCGCCAAGGGGGACTCCTGAGCATCACGACTTAGGAGCCTAACTGTCTCCGTAGCCCCTCACTCCTTTGGTCCCGTCCTGGTTTCCGGTCGGGGCTAATGCTGGGTGAGGTACGCGTGGGGCTGGGCTCTGCCGGCGTAGAACACAAGCAAGTAGGGAAGAAAAGCATAAAATTCAAGGAATTTAAAAGCAAATATTACAGTCCATACCGTCGTCTCAATACCAAACACGAGTTTAAACGCCTCCCGAGGCATGATGCATGTGCAGGAATTAAAAGTAGGACAGGAGCGGTAGCGGAGTCACTCGGCGGCGGTAGAGCAGCGCAGGTGGCCCCGCCTCATGGAGCAGCAGGACTGGCAGCATCCTGCTTCGACTTGGTACTGAAGGCCCAGAACTTCCCCAGCAGAGCCTCCGCGCGACCCTTCACGTCCTCGGCAGCGGCGGCAGCACCCTCGCCGCTTACTGGCTCCAACAGGCTGTCGAGGTCGGCGCTAGGGTCACGAAAGTAGATGTGTGTGAAGACCCGCGTCAGCGCAGCAGAAGATAGGACACGCGCCTCGGCCTCGGCCGTGGGGCCAAGGCCAAGGGTGACATCCTCAAGAGCACGAACCAGGAAGGGAAGCAGCTTGGCGGGGCCGTCCTTGGTGCCGGCCAGCGGGCTCTCCAGGCCACTGGCATAGAGCATCTTCAGCGAAGCACGAGCCTTCTTCTCCATGTCTGCGAAGGCCACGCGATCCTCGGCAAGTCCAGAGTAGGAGAGTACCAAGCTTCGGCCGGAGGCTGACGAGGCGCCATGGCTTCCTAGGTCACGCGGCCGGAGTAGATCTGGAAATTTGGAGGAAGAAAGGGGAGGCACAAGAAAGGGGATCTGAGCAGCAACCGGAGAAAGCAAAAGGCAAAGTCCGGGCAAATGCCGCTCCTTTATCAACCTGCGCAGTTGCTGAAGCACTTGCGTCCAATCAACCGCCACACGGTGCCCAAGGCTGCAGGCTGTTAGGGCCCGCGGCGCTTCGCCCTCGCCCTTTCGCCTCTCAGCACGGCCAAGTCTGGGCACGCCTTGGGCCCGGGGGCTACTGTCGGCATTCTGGGAACGAGGGTCCCTAGACTTGCCTGCCTGCGGCGTGTCTCAAAGGGGGCCCGACACGGCCCATCTTCACCAACACAAGACTCAAGACCCTCGCGAGGGGCCAAGCCTCACGGGGCGGACGACGCGGAGCTTCCTCAGGCGTGGCCTCATCAGGCTGGCTCACGAGGAGGCGGAGAAATCAAGGCGGGGTACCTCGCGAGGTGCCCATGACGCAAGCCATGACGACTCAGGGTGCCAGGCGGGTGCCAGCCCGCGCAGCGTCCTCCTTTCCTCTTTGGTGCAAAGGGAGCAAGTGCAGCCGCGGAGTACCGAGGCATCAGGCAAAGGTTGCCATTTCGGTGCAACGAGACCAAGACCAGGAGGACTATGAGACGGAGGTCACCGTGGAGCCCAAGACGGCATCATCACCAGAGCTTTGTGCAGGCGAAGACTACTTTTGTCAGATAGCTGGTACTTGCTGTCCCCCTTCAAATTAGCCCGCCATTGTTGGCTCCCTTCCCGCTCAATATTTGGGAAGAGGACCAGGGCCTCTATAAATAGGACCAGCCGCCCACAGAGCAAGGGGATGGAAAAAAGGAAGGGGAGACTCGATAGAGAAGTTGGAAGCACAGAGAGGGGAGAGAGAGAGAGAAAGGTGGCTGAACTCCTCCCAACAGTTCATTGCCCTAGCCAAGAGCAGACCTTCACGAGGCTGTTCTTCCTTGTATTGTTCATGATCAGTAGCCCCAAGAGGCAATCCACCCACCACACACTGGAGTAGGGTATTACACCACAACTGTGGCCCGAACCAGTATAAACCTTGTGTCTCTTGCGCAGTTCTTTCAGTAGTTTAGGTCCTTGCGAGACGGAGAGGTAGAAGACGTAATCTTCGCGCGCACCCCAGAGTTCGAACCTTAAGGGTCTGCCGGAACCCGAAATCCGACAGCGGCTTCTAATTTGCGGTTCTCTTGGACGACGAAGGCCTGCTTTTCTGTGGACTGCCGCCTGGCCTTCTGCTTCACAGGGCGCATGTTGGGGCACACGTTGAGGTGATGCTCGATTACTTTCCTAGGGATCCGTGCCAACTGGTCAGGCTCCCAAGAGAATACCTTCTTGTTTGCGCGTAGGAACCCGACGAGGGCCTCCTCCGGCTCGGGTTCGAGGTTGGCGCCTATGGTGAAAGTGGCGTTGGTGGACCCGTCCTCATCGACGGGTATCTGCTTGGTTTCTGCCTTGTCATGGGTGAACAACTGTTTCTTCTAGGCGGGCGCAGCCCCCTTGGGCTCGGGGGTCTCCAAGTCGGCGGGCTGTGCCGACGCCGCCGTCTTGAAGGCGAGCTTGAGCACCTGCAGCGCGTCTCCGGTGTCCCCGTGCACGGTGAGGACACCGCTGCTCCCGGGCATCTTCATGAGGTTGTACGCCGGGTGCATCGCGGCCATGAACTGGGCCAACGCTGGGTAGCCGAGGATGGCGTTGTAGGGGAGGCCGATGGGGACAATGTCGAAGTCGACCAGCTCCATGCGGAAGTTGTTGTAGGTGCCGAAGGTTGCTGGGATCCGGATCTGTCCCAAGGAGCTGGATGATCCGCCCCCAACGCCTGAGAAGGGCCGGCTGGGTTGCAGCCGTTCCAGGGGTATGCAGAGGAGGTTGAAGGCCTCGACCGAGAGCACGCTGAGGCCCGCACCGCCATCGATGAGAGTTCTGGTGATGGCCACCTGGTAGATGGTGGGGGTGCACAGCATGGGGAGCGCACTCGAGCAGGCCGAGTTGGAGGGGTGGTCCTCCGAGCTGAAGGTCAGGCCGGCCTTGGGCGCCGCCCGGTCCGAGAGATCCCCTTGCTGCATGGAAGCGGCGCTAACCCGACGGATGAACGACTTGACATGGTGACTTGTAGGCGGCGCCTGCGAGCCGCCCAGGAGGGCCGCGACGACCAGGGGTGTTGGTGTAGCGCGATGGGCGGGGAAAAGGCTGCGGGGCTCTTCCCAAGAGGCCACGGAGGCTGCCGGCAGGTGGAGCAGCCATGTGCGCGGAGCGCCGGTGAGGGCCATGGGGATCCAGTTGGCCATGACCCTATCGTCACCTCTAGCTTCGAGGAGGGCCTCCTCGCTCGCCAGCAAGAAGGCCAGCGGATCTGTCGCGCCGCCGTAGCGCGGCGGCGTTGTTGGCTTGAACTTTTCCGGCCGTCGTACCCGTTGCAGGGCTGGGGCCAGGGCTCGGAGCCCCCTGGCCCCCGTGCTGGCACCGGCGGCCAGAGCGGGCGACGCGCTACTCATCGCGAGGCAGGCTGTGGTGGTGGCGGAAGAGAAAACTCCGGTGCACTCCTACCTGGCGCGCCAAATGTCGGATTTCGGGTTCCGGCAGACCCTTGAGGTTCGAACACTGGGGTGCGCGCGGAGATTTCGCCTGATACCTACCCGCACCCCTTCGCCTCGCTAAGATCTAAGCTATGGGAAGAACAACACGAGAGACACATGGTTTATACTGGTTCGGGCCACCGTTGTGGTGTAATACCCTACTCCAGTGTGTGGCGTGGTGGATTGCCTCTTGGGCTGATGATGAACAATACAAGGAAGAACAGCCTCGCGTGGGTCTGTTCTTGGCCGGGGCGATGAACTGCTGGGAGGAGTTCAGTCACCCTTCTCTCTCTCTCTCTCCGATTGTCGATGCCCCCTCCCCTGGGGGTGGCTAGTCCTATTTATAGAGGCCCTGGTCCTCTTCCCAAATATTGAGCGGGAAGGGAGCCAACAACGGCGGGCTAATTTGAAGGGGGACAACTAGTACCAGCTATCCTGACAAAAGTAGTCTTCGCCTGCACAAAGCTCTGGTGGTGACACCGTCTTGGGCTCCACAATGACCTCCGTCTCGCAGTCCTCCTGGTCCTGGTCTTGTTGCACCGAAATGGCAACCTTTGCCTGATGCCTTGGTACTCCGCGGCTGCGCTTGCCCCCCTTGGCACCAAAGAGGAAAGGAGGACACTGCGCGGGCTGGCACCCGCCTGGCACCCTTGGTCGTCATGGCTTGCGTCACGGGCACCTCGTGATGTACCCCACCTTGATCTCTCCGCCTCCTCGCGAGCCAGCCTGATGAGGTCGTGCCTGAGGAAGCTCCGCGTCGTCCGCCCCGCGAGGCTTGGCCCCTCGCGAGGGTCTTGGGTCTGTGTTGGTGAAGATGGGCCGTGTTGGGCCCCCCTTTGAGCCACGCCGCAGGCCGGCAAGTCTGGGGACCCCGTTCCCAGAACGCCGACAACGTTTGGTGAGAAAATCACATTCCCGAAGATTTTATTCCGTTTGGACTCCGTTTGATATTCCGTCTCTTCGAAACACTGAAATAGGCAAAAAAACAGCAATTCTGGGCTGGGCCTCCGGTTAATAGGTTAGTCCCAAAAATAATATAAAAGTGGAAAATAAAGCCCAATATAGTCCAAAACAGTAGATAATATAGCATGGATCAATCAAAAATTATAGATACGTTGGAGACGTATCAGGCATCCCCAAGCTTAATTCCTGCTCGTCCTCGAGTAGGTAAATGATAAAAAGAGAATTTTTGATGCGGAGTGCTAGTTGCATAATTTCAATGCAAAATTTCTTAATTGTGGTATGGATATTCAGATTAGAAAGATTCAAGACAAAAGTTCATATTGACATAAAGAATAATAACACTTCAAATATACTAATAAAGTAATTATGTCTTCTCAAAATAACATGGCCAAAGAAAGTTATCCCTACAAAATCATATAGTCTGGCTATGCTCTATCTTCACCACACAAAGTATTTAAATCATGCACAACCCCGATGACAAGCCAAGCAATTGTTTCATACTCTAAATTTTTCAAAACATTTTTAATCTTCACGCAATACATGAGCGTGAGCCATGGACATAGCACTATGTGGAATAGAAGGGTGGTTGTGGAGAAGACAAAAAGAGGGGAAGATAGTCTCACATCAACTAGGCGTATCAACGGGCTATGGAGATGCCCATCAATAGATATCAATGTGAGTGAGTAGGGATTGCCATGCAACGGATGCACTAGAGATATAAGTATATGAAAGCTCATCAAAAGAAACTAAGTGGGTGTGCATCCAACTCGCTTGCTCACGAAGACCTAGGGCAATTTGAGGAAGCCCATCATTGGAATATACAGGCCAAGTTCTATAATGCAAAATTCCCACTAGTATATGAAAGTGACATAACGAGAGACTCTCTATCATGAATATCATGGTGCTACTTTGAAGCACAAGTGTGGTAAAAGGATAGTAACATTGTCCCTTCTCTCTTTTTCTCTCATTTAATTTTTTTATTTGGGCCTTTTTTATGGGCTCTTTTTTTCGTCCGGAGTCTCATCCTGACTTATGGGGGAATCATAGTCTCCATCATCCTTTCCTCACTTGGGACAATGCTCTAGAAAATGATGATCATCACACTTTTATTTTTCTTACAACTCAACAATTACAACTCGATACTTAGAACAAATATGACTCTATATGAATGCCTCCGGCGGTGTACCGGGATATGCAATGAATCAAGAGTGACATGTATGAAAGAATTATGAATGGTGGCTTTGCCACAAATACGATGTCAACTACATGATCATGCTAGCTATATGACAATGATGGAGTGTGTCATAATAAACGGAACGGTGGAAAGTTGCATGGCCATATATCTCGGAATGGCTATGGAAATGCCATGATACGTAGGTATGGTGGCTGTTTTGAGGAAGGTATATGGTGGGTGTATGATACCGGCGAAAGGTGCGTGTATTAGAGAGGCTAGCAATGGTGGAAGGATGGGAAAAAGTGTATATAATCCATGGACTCAACATTAGTCATAAAGAACTCATATACTTATTGCAAAAATCTAGAAGTTATCAAAGAAAAGTATTATACTCATGCTCCTAGGGGGATAGATTGGTAGGAAAAGACCATTGCTCGTCCCCGACCGCCACTCATAAGGAAGACAATCAATAAATTAATTATGCTCCGACTTCATCACATAACGGTTCACCATACGTGCATGCTACGGGAACCACAAACTTTAACACAAGTATTCTTTAAATTCACAACTACTAAACTAGCATAACTCTAATATTATCACCTCCATATCTCAAAACAATTATCATGCTTCAATCTTCTCTTAGTATTCAACGCACTCAAAAGAAAATTTCACATATCTTGAACACCAAGCATATTTATATTAAGCAAATTACCATGCTATTAAGACTCTCAAAATAATTTAAGTGAAGCATGAGAGATCAATACTTTCTTTAAAACAAACCACCAACGTGCTCTAAAAGATCTAAGTGAAGCACATAGAGCAAGATTATAACGCTCAAAAGATATAAGTGAAGTGCATAGAGCAAAACTACATAGCTCAAAAGATTTAAGTGAAGCACATAGAGTATTCTATCAAATTTTAATTCATAGTTGACTCTCTCAAAAGGTGTGTACAGCAAGTATGATTGTGGCACACTAAAAAACAAAGACACAAATAATACAAGACACTCCAAGCAAAACACATATCATGTTGGTGAATAAAAATATAGCTCCAAGTAAATTAGCAATGGAAGTGGACGAAAGAGGGGATGCCTTCCAGGGCATCCCCAAGCTTAGGCTCTTGCCACTCCTTGTTCCATAATCCATCAAAAGAACTCACCCAAAACTTGAAAACTTCACAACACAAAACTCAAAATAGAAAACTCGTGAGCTCCATTAGCGAACGAAAACAAAAGACCACTTCAAGGTACTGTAATGAACTCATTCTTTATTTGTATCGCTGTTAAACCTACTGTATTCCAACTTCTCTATGGATTATAAACTATTTTACTAGCCATAGATTCATCAAAATAAGCAAACAACACACGAAAAACAGAATCTGTCAAAAACAAAACAGTCTATAGTAATCTGTAGCTAGCGCAAAATATGGAACCCCAAAAATTCTAAAATAAATTTCTGTACGCGAGGAATTTATCTATTAATCATATTCAAAAATAATTAACTAAATATCACTCTTCAAATAAAAATGACAGAAGTTCTCGTGAGCGCTAAAGTTTCTGTTTTTTACAGCAAGTTCAATAAGACTTTCCCCAAGTCTTCCCAACGGTTCTACTTGGCACAAACACTAATTAAACACAAAAAAACACAAGCAAAACAGAGGCTAAATAATTTATTTATTACTAAACAGGAGCAAAAAGCAAGGAACAAAAATAAAATTGGGTTGCCTCCCAACAAGCGCTATCGTTTAACGCCCCTAGCTAGGCATAACGAGCAAGAATAGATCTAGGTATTGCCATCTTTGGAGGGCAATCCATAAGTGGCTCTCATGATGGTTTCATATGGCAATTTTATTTTATTTCTTGGAAAGTGTTCCATGCCCTTTTTAATGGAAATTGGAATCTAATATTCCCTTCCTTCATATCAATAATCGCACCAACCGTTCTAAGGAAAGGTCTACCAAGAATAATAGGGCAAGAAGGATTGCAATCTATATCAAGAACAATGAAATCTACGGGCACATAATTCCTATTTGCAACAATAAGAACATCCTTAATTCTTCCCATAGGTTTCTTAATAGTGGAATCCGCAAGATGCAAGTTTAGAGAGCAATCATCAAGATCGCAAAAATCTAGCAAATCACACAAAGTTTTGGGGATAGTGGAGACACTAGCACCCAAATCACAAAAAGCATAAAACTCATGATCTTTAATTTTAATTTTGATAGTTGGTTCCCACTAATCATAGAGTTTTCTAGGGATAGATACTTTCAACTCAAGTTTTTGTTCATGAGATTGCATCAAGGCATCAACAATATGTTAGGTGAAGGCTTTCTTTCGACTATAAGCATGCAGAGAATTTAGCATCGATTGCAACAAGGAAATACAATAAATCAAAGAGCAACTTTCATAATTAAATTCCTTGAAATCCAATATAGTGGGTTTAGCAACATCCAAATTTTTATTTCTTTCAATCCCACCTTCATCAATTTCATCATAAAGATCTAAATACTCCGAATTTTTGGAATGCCTTCTAGGTAAAGGAAGATCATATTCAGTTTCATCAAGATTCATATTGAAAAACAAAGATTTGATAGGGACACATCAATAACTTTTAGATCTTCATCTTGATTTTCATAAGAATTAGAAGAACACGCTTTAATAAAGGCATCTTTGGAAGCACGCATCCTAGCGGTTCTTTCTTTACACTCATCAATTGAATTTCTCATGGCTTTTAGAGACTCATTAATATCATGCTTAGGTGGAATAGATCTAAGTTCCAAAGCATCAACATCAAGAGCAATTCTATCAACGTTCCTAGCCAAATCATCAATCTTAAGCAATTTTTCTTCAATCATAGCATTATAATTCTTTTGCGAAGAAATAAATTCTTTAATATTAGATTCAAAATCAGAGGGCATATTATTATAATTTCCATAAGAGTTGTTGTAGGAATTCCCATAATTATTAGAAGGATTACTAGGATAAGGCCTAGGATTAAAATTCCCTCTATAAGCGTTGTTACCAAAACTATTCCTACCAACAAAATTCACATCCATAGATTCATTGTTATTCTCAATCAAGGTAGACAAAGTCATATCATTAGGATTAGCAGAAACACTCTTAGTAGCAAATAATTTCATAAGTTCATCCATCTTTCCACTCAACACATTGATTTCTTTTACCGCATGCACTTTTTTATTAGAAGATCTTTCAGTATGCCATTGAGAATAATTAACCATAATATTATCTAGGAGTTTAGTAGCATCTCCTAAAGTGATTTCCATAAAAGTGCCTCCCGCGGCCGAATCTAAAAGATTTCTAGAAGCAAAATTCAATCCGGCATAATTTTGTATAATCATCCACAAATTTAAACCATGAGTAGGGCAATTACGTATCATTAATTCCATTCTCTCCCAAGCTTGTGCAACATGTTCATGATCAAGTTGCTTAAAATTCATAATATCATTTCTAAGAGAGATGATCTTAGCAGGAGGAAAATACTTAGAGATAAAAGCATCTTTGCACTTGTTCCATGAATCAATACTATTCTTAGGCAAAGACGAAAACCAAGCTTTAGCACGATCTCTAAGAAAAAAAGGAAATAGCTTCAATTTAACGACATCATTATTGACATCTTTTTTCTTTTGCATATCACATAAATCAACGAAGCTATTTAGATGAGTAGCGGCATCTTCACAAGGAAGGCCGGCGAATTGATCTTTCATAACAAGATTCAACAAAGCAGTATTAATTTCACAAGATTCAGCATCGGTAAGAGGAGCAATCGGAGTGCTAAGGAAATCATTATTTTTGGTATTGGTGAAGTCACACAATTTGGTAGTATCTTGAGCCATCACAACGAACAAGCAATCTAACACACGAGCAAACAAAAAGCAAGCGGACAAAAAGAGGCAAATAGAGAGGGAGGATAGGGAGAGAGAGGGCGAATAAAACGGCAAGGGTGAATTGGGGGGAGAGGAAAACGAGAGGCAAATGGCAAATAATGTAATGCGAGAGATAGGGATTGTGATGGGTACTTGGTATGTTGACTTTTTGCGTAGACTCCCCAGCAACGGCGCCAGAAATCCTTCTTGCTATGTCTTCAGCTTGCGTTGGTTTTCCCCGAAGAGGAAGGGATGATGTAGTAGAGTAGGGTAAGTATTTCCCTCAGTTTTTGAGAACCAAGGTAACAATCCAGTAGGAGCCCACGCTCAAGTCCCTTGTACCTGCACAAAGCGATAGCTACCCACAACCAACGTGATTAGGAGTTGTCAAGCCCTTCACGGTCACTTATGAGAGTGAGATCTGATAGATAGAATATTTTTGGTATTTTTGATATAAATATGCAAAGTAAAAAGTAAAAGCAAAGTAAATAGCAAAACAATATAAAAGTGATGGAGATTGATATGATGAGAATAGACCTGGGGGGCATAGGTTTCACTAGTGGCTTCTCTCGAGAACATAAGTTTTCTATGGTGGGTGAACAAATTACTGTTGAGCAGTTGATAGAATTGAGCATAGTTATGAGAATATCTAGGCATGATCATTTATATAGGCATCACGTCCGTGACAAGTAGATCGAAACGATTCTGCATCTACTACTATTACTCCACTCATCGACCGCTATCCAGCATGCATCTAGAGTATTAAGTTAAAAACAGAGTAACGCTTTAAGGAAGATGACATGATGTAGAGAGATAAATTCATGCAATATAAAATAAACCCCATCTTGTTATCCTCGATGGCAATGATACAATATGTGTCTTGCTGCCCCTTCTGTCACTGGGAAAGAACACCGCAAGATCGAACCCAAAGCTAAGCACTTCTCCCATGGCAAGAACTACCAATCTAGTTGGCCAAACCAAACGGATAATTCGAAGAGACTTGCAAAGATAACCAATCATACATAAAAGAATTTAGAGAAGATTCAAATATTGTTCATAGATAGACTTGATCATAAACCCACAATTCATCGGTCTCAACAAACACACCGCAAAAGAAGAAGATTACATTGAATAGATCTCCACAAGAGAGGGGGAGAACATTGTATTGAGATCCAAAAAGAGAGAAGAAGCCATCTAGCTACTAACTATGGACCCGAAGGTCTGAGGTAAACTACTCACACTTCATCGGAGAGGCTATGATGATGTAGAAGCCCTCCGTGATGACGTCCCTCTCCGACGGAGCTCCGGAACAGGCCCCAAGATGGGATCTCATGGATACAGAAAGTTGCGGCGGTGGAATTTGGTTTTTGGCTCCTGTTCTGATTGTTTGGGGGTACATGGGTATATATAGGAGGAAGGAGTACGTCGGTGGAGCACCGAGGGTCCCACGAGGCAGGGGGCGCTCCCCCTACCCTCGTGAGCACCTCTTTGCTTCCTTGCAGTAGGGGCCAAGTCTCCTGGATCATGTTTGGTGAGAAAATCACGTTCCCGAAGATTTTATTCCGTTTGGACTCCGTTTGATATTCCGTTTCTTCGAAACACTGAAATAGGCAAAAACAGCAATTCTGGCTGGGCCTCCGGTTAATAGGTTAGTCCCAAAAATAATATAAAAGTGGAAAATAAAGCCCAATATAGTCCAAAACAGTAGATAATATAGCATGGAGCAATCAAAAATTATAGATACATTGGAGACGTATCAAAGGGCCTGTCCTGGGGCTCATCGGTGGAGCTGGACAGACTCCAGAAGTGTATCCTAAACATGATAAGCAAGAAGCTCAAGCTTGTCAACATAGTCCAGGTCATGCTCTTCCGCCGGATCCTACCGTGCCAACAACGTGCTTTCAACTTATGGGAGTTCAACCCGGCCTAGCACCAGACTCTACGCGAGCTCTTCGACATGACGCAAAAGGACGTATGGAAGGTGCTGTTCAAGGGCGCCGAGGTCCCCCCTCCCGTTACCGAGGACCGCGGGCTAAGCGTGACGCGCCCTATGAATCCGGTAAGTTCTATACATCTTGTAGGGTATTTTATTTTCCATAGTTTAACCATGTGCGGGATCTGAGCTCCCATGCCTTTGACAGGACTGGGTGGAGACATCGGAGTAGATTGACTGCCCGGCCCCTCTACCCGAAGACCCCGCAGACGCTCTCCTGACGGAGATGCAGACTCTGGCTCCTTATGAGGTGCCGGAGAAGAAGATCAAGAAGAAGGCCATGGGAACCCGAAAGAGTTCCCAGCGCCAGGTGGTACCGGACTCATCGTCCGATAACTCCGACACGCACTCTGAAAGTGCAACTATCCCTAGGTGGTTTTGGTAATTCATAACAACATATAGCTCATTGAGCTAATGCTATTCCAAGATGATTATTTCAGGAAAGCTCAATGATTGGCATGGCATGGATATGAAAGTGGAACCCTCAAAATGCTAAGGAAAATGGATTGGCTCAAGCTCAAAAGCTCAAGACTCTTCATTTCATATTTTAGTAATCCAAGATCACATTGAGTCCATAGGAAAAGCCAATACTATTAAGGAGGGATGAGGTGTTGCTTAATGAGCCTCTTGCTTCATGTGCTTAATGATATGCTCCAAAACCCTCAACTACTTTCCCATATCCACATATGACCTAAACTCTAAGCCAAACTCGGTCCTACTGATTTTTCCTATCCGGCGCCACCGAGTTTCAATTGTCATTAGCCACTGCCAAACCCTAGCAATTCGGTCCTACCGATAAGGATCTCGGTCCCATCGAGATGGGGTTGCAAACTCTCTGTTTCCCTTTCGTAACTTTTCGGTCCCATCGAAAGAGCGAATCGGTCCCACCCAGATTGCAATGTAAACTCAGTGTTTCCCCTTTGTAACTTTTCGGTCTCACCGAGTTCCACTCGGTCCCACCGAAAGAGCAAATCGGTCCCACTGAGTTTGCCTGACCAACTCTCTGGTTAGCTAATTACCAAACTCGGTCTCACCGAGTTTGTGTAATCGGTCTCACCAAGATTACGTTATGCCCAAACCCTAACTGAATCGGTCCTACCGAGTTGCATGTCAGTCCCACCGAAATTCCTAACGGTCACTAGGTTTACTACTTCGGTCAGACCGAGTTTATTCATTCGGTCCCATCGAGATTGGAAATCTGTGTAACGGTTGGATTTTGAGTGGAGGCTATATATACCCCTCCACCTCCTTCTCATTCTATGAGAGAGCCATCAGAACACACACATCATTCCTACTCATATGTTCTGAGAGAAAACCACCTACTCATGTGTTGAGATCAAGACATTCCATTCCTACCATATGAATCTTGATTTCCAGCCTTCCCAAGTTGCTTTCCACTCAAATCTTCTTTCCACCAAATCCAAATCCTATGAGACAGAGTTGAGTGTTGGGGAGACTATCATTTGAAGCACAAGAGCAAGGAGTTCATTACCTACACACCATTTGTTACTTCTTGGAGAGTGGTGTCTCCTAGATTGGCTAGGTGTCACTTGGGAGCCTCCGACAAGATTGTGGAGTTGAACCAAGGAGTTTGTAAGGGCAAGGAGATCGCCTACTTCGTGAAGATCTACCGCTAGTGAGGCAAGTCCTTCGTGGGCGTTGGCCATGGTGGGATAGACAAGGTTGCTTCTTCGTGGACCCTTTGTGGGTGGTTGCTTCTTCATGGACCCTTCGTGGGTGGAGCCCTCCGTGGACTCGCGCAACCGTTGCCCTTGGGTGGAGCCCTGTGTGGACTCGCGCAACCGTTACCCTTTGTGGGTTGAAGTCTCCATCAACATGGATGTAGGATAGCACCACCTATCCGAACCACGGGAAAAACATCCGTGTCTCCAATAGCGTTTGAAATCTCCAAACCCTTCCCTTTATATTCTTGCAAGTTGCATGCTTTACTTTCCGCTGCCAATATACTCTTTGCATGCTTGCTTGAATTGTGTGATGATTGCTTGACTTATCCTAGAATAGCTAAAATCTGCCAAGAACTAAAATTGGGAAAAGGTTAAGTTTTTATTTGGTCAAGTAGTCTAATCACCCCCCCTCTAGACATACTTCGATCCTACACACTCCTCCCATGAAAATGAGGGGGAGGAAGACGAAGATTCTCCCCCTCCAGCTGGGGGAGACAAGAAAAGGAAGGCCGCCCCAACCGGGGAGGCCGAAGGGTCCAAGAAGGGAAGGACTCTCCTTCCGGACTGTTCCACCACCGCGGCCGACAGCGAAGATGAGTGGTTACTCACGGCCAAGCCAGAGTAACTCATAGCATACTTTTATTAAACTGCTTCTCCTAACGTCGAATATGATCATGCAGTCCGCCCCAAGCCCGTATCGACATATCCTCGTCAGACGGTTCCTTGGACTCATCGGATATGAATAGTGAGTCCCTTCCAACCGCCTCCTCTCCTTGCCCTACGGACAATGTCAAGGTATTGTCTCAAGGGGCACCAAGACGGGGGGAGATAGTCCTGGAGGCGCCTCAAGGCGACCTTCCGGACTCCAGGCACAAAGGGAGCAAGACTCCCAAGGGCTCCAAGTTTGGCCCTTAGCCAAACACCGCGCCGGAACCTCCAGTGGTTCCGGACTCCGGCAGGCGGCCCCCTTCCAAGAGGGGCCAGCCACCCGTGCCGGTGACCTCTGTCCATCCAGAGGCAACGGACACCCTACTTGGAGCGCTTCACGGTGCTTCCATCGACGAAGAGCACCGCACTATTATGAGTGCGGTGATCGAGAAGGTTCAGTCCGCCAAGAGCGGACTGACTGAACGCCGTGCTAGCCTTCTAACAGGCTTTGAGGTAAGTATTTAAAATATAGGAAAATATTACCGCATAGACAGTAGCCCCAGATGCTTTGTTTGGTGTTCACAAAGAAAAGCCTAATAGAGGATCAAATAATATCTGCAGGAGCCTAATATAAGTATGTCTATATGCGTATGCAGGCTTCGCTGCTGACCTCTGCCGCACTGACTGCGGAGGTCGCCGCACTGAAGCAGAACCTCAAGCGGTCCGAGAAAGAGCTCGGCCTTGCCAAGAGGCAGCTCGAGGAGAACAAAGGTAAGTGATACCTTGTCTATATATAAAAAATAAAAAATATGCGGTTGCAAAATGATAGGATCATCATGGATGTGCCAGGGGCCACGACCGAAGTGGCGGCCCTGAAGCAAGCGCTGTCCGAGGCCGAAAACAAAGCGGCCAAGGAGCGCACCGAGCGGGAGAAACAAGAGGCACGGGTGGGCGAGGTGCAACAAGAGCTCCAGGCTCTCGTGAAGAAGCATGAGACTTTGGAGCTTGACTCAAAGACGCGAGAGTCTGAGCTTGCCGCGGCCCTCGAGAGCACAAAGCATGCCAAGGCTGAAGCCCAAAAGGCCCTCCAGGAAATTGAGGCGATGAGGAAGATAGCGGCGGGTAAGGCATTCCTTATGCAAAGCAAGCATGTGAAAGTAAATTACTTGTTACTTACCCGAGTCCGGAGCTCTCCAGGAGCATTCGCAGATTTGCCCCGCAGTGTGTCGGATGCCGCAAAGTACTACCAGGCCGAGGAGGGAAGCTCGGTGGAGAAGTTGTTCTGGTCTCAGTATACTGGGACCGAACACTTGATGCCTGTGAGCGACCAGCTGAAGCAACTGGTCGAGCTGCACAAGGCGACCGAACAGGCCATGAGGGGCCTTATAGTCCGGATGTGGCCTGGAGACTCCCTTCCCAATAGCTACTTCGGCCTGGTGAGGCGGCTTGTGGATGCCTACCCACGGCTGGAAGTCATAAAGCGGTCCGTCTGCATCGAAGGTGCACGCCGGGCTTTTGCCCGTGCGAAGGTGCACTGGGCCAAGATGGACGCCGAGAAGCTGGTGAAGGAGGGGCCGCCGCAGGGCAAGGAGCATCGCCACCCCGAAATGTATTATGAGGGTGTCCTGAAGGGTGCCCGTCTTGTGGCGGACGAGTGTGCAAAGGATGTAATTTTTGAATGAAATTGCTCGTGTGATCCTATTTTATGAAAAATTGTTCATATGCGCTATGCAATGCTTGTTTCAATTTAAAATATTACCTTCTGTGCGGCTGTTTATCTAATCTGAGAGATGGCCAGTCGTCGGCTTCTGCCCCCATGCCACGAGTGTTGCGGTGTTTGGGATAAATCTGAGCACTCTTTTTCCCATTGTTGGGTCCTTCGAGGGAGGTGCTCAGTGCAACGAACAAGGCAATCAGACTATAATGCTTTATCACTCTCACTTAGCCATAGAAGTCTACAATTTTAAATTTTGGCGAAGCCCCTAGTATTCGGAAGGCCGAATTTGGGGCGCTATACACACCTAAGCCGGACAAAGCCAATGCCTCACCCTAAGCGGCATAAGTCTTTAGGGACTCGAGACCTCTCGAACAGCGACCAGCTCTTGCCTTATCATGACAATTAGTTTTAGCTTTCTCTACTGAGGTGCTTGCCCAGATGAACCGGGGCACAATCGCAGTAGTTCTCCCAGTGCTACCTTAGCCGATATAGCGGAATGTAAGGTACCAAAACATGGGAGCCCGGCAAACCCAACTATTGACCCAAGACATGATTCGGAGCTGATTCATATAATGCTATAAGTTCGGGGTGCCGCACTGTCGAAAGTGTTCGGACCTCTCATGCTGTATTATGGGGTACGCTTAAGCCCCTGGCGTATTAGCCGTACCAGAGTGTACGTGTGTTGAATGCCATGAATGAATAAATAAATAAATAAATAAATAAATAAATAAATAAAAGAATAGAGAATGCGGTAATAGTCTAGTGCTATGCATTGTTTATTCAAAAAGGTGCGTCGAAGCAGAATGATACAAGTAGTGCGATAAGCAAAAAGTAGGACTATTTGACATGTCCCTTCCAAGGGCAAGCTGAGGAATGGTATTTAAAGCAGGTATTTCACTCATTATTAGAGACCACATGGGTGTTCCATGGTGCGACCTAGCTTTCTGCCTCATTGGTTGTTGTATCGTGTGTCCGACAATCGTACTGCCGGACGGGGTTTCCAGAGAGTAAAGTCCTGAAAGAGAGAAAAATAACAAAGCGGGAAGCCCCTAGTGCGGTTGAGCCGTGTTTTGGGGCGTGTCGTAGTCGTGCCCCTACCTATGCCCATGGTATTTTCGATGCGTAATTATGTATGCGTGGCACGGATTTCACCGTTTGGATGGGACTGGGGTGGGGGCCGCATTGCTATGCAAGCTCAGAACGTGCGAGGCGGTCTTGTTGCGGATTACTCCGGGCGCGCTTGACGGTGTCCAATTGTTTAATCACCGAACTGGTGGATTGCCTGAACAGGCTGCTTTGTGCTTCTGGTGCAAGGGCCATAGTGTGCTCCTTCGTGCGGAGAGAGCACTCTGTGTTTCCATTGACTGTGATGACCCCCCGAGGTCCTGGCATCTTGAGCGTGAGGTAAGCATATTGCGATACCGCATTGAATCTCGCAAATGCGGTTCGCCCGAGCAATGCATGATAGCCACTGCGGAACGGGACTATATCGAAGATTAACTCCTCACTTCGGAAGTTATACGGGGATCCGAAGACCACTTCCAGTGTGACTGAGCATGTGCAATGGGCCTCTACACCTGGTATGACGCCTTTGAAGGTCATTTTTGTGGGTTTGATCCTTGAGGGGTCTATACCCGTTTTGTGCACTGTGTCCTGATAAAGCAGGTTTGGGCTGCTGCCGCCGTCCATAAGGACTCGAGTGAGGTGAAATCTGTCGATGATTGGGTCTAGGACCAGTGCGGCGAATCCGCCATGACGGATACTAGTGAGGTGGTCCCTGCAGTCGAAGGTGATCGAACAGGAGGACCATGGGTTGAACTTTGGGGCGACTGGCTCCAATGCATATACGCCCCTTAGCGCACGCTTCTGCTCCTCTTGGGGATGTGGGTTGCGTATATCATGTTCATCATCCGCACTTGTGGGGGGAACCTCTTCTGTCCTCCGGTGTTCGGCGGCCGGGGCTCCTCCTCGTCATCTCTATGTAACCCCTTGTCTTTATTTTCGGCATTGAACTTGCTGGCCTGCTTGAACACCCAACATTCCTTGTTGGTGTGGTTGGCTGGCTTGTCGGGGGTGCTGTGTATTTGACACGAGCGATCGAGTATACGGTCCAAACTGGACGGGCTCGGAGTGCTTCTTTTGAATGGATTTTTTCGCTGACCGGGTTTGGAGCCTCTGAATCCGGCATTGACTACTGTATCCTCGGTATTGTCGCTGTTGACGCAGCGCTTATGTTTGTTGCAACGTGACCTGCCATTGCTATCCTTGGTATCTGAAGTACCATGGTTCTTTGATATGTTATTGCCGCGAGTCAGCTAGCTGTCCTCTCCCGCGCAAAAGCGGGGCATGAGTCTCGTGAGGGCTACCATAGATTTCGGCTTTTCCGGTCCAAGGTACCGGGTGAGCGACTCGTCGCGGATGTTGTGCTTAAAAGCTGCTAGGGCCTCTGCATCCGGACAGTCGACGATTTTATTTTTCTTTGTCAGGAACCATGTCCAAAATTTCCTGGCCGATTCCTCTGGCTGCTGAATTATGTGGCTCAAGTCATCGGCATCTGGTGGTCGCACATAAGTGCCCTGGAAGTTGTCGAGGAATGCGGCTTCCAGATCTTCTCAACAGCCAATGGATTCTACTGGTAGGATGTTGAGCCAATGTCGAGCTGGTCCTTTGAGTTTGAGTGGGAGGTATTTGATGGCATGTAGATCGTCACCGTGGGCCATGTGGATGTGTAGGAGGAAGTCCTTGATCCATACCGCAGGATCTGTTGTGCCGTCGTATGATTCGATATTTATGGGTTTGAAACCCTCTGGGATTTGGTGATCCGTTACTTCGTCTGTGAAGCATAGGGGGTGTGCGGCGCCTCTGTACTGGGCTATATCACGACGCAACTCAAATGAGTCTTGTCTGCTGTGTTCGGCCCGGCCGGATTTACTTTTACTGTATCTGGCGTGATGGTTATCGTCTCGCATAGTGGCGCGCCCTCGTGATCCGTAGATTGATCTTGCATGTTTTGCTTTGTCCTCCAACACGTCTCGCAGGTCTAGCGTGTTTCCCCGTGCCTTGACATTTTTATTTGAGTGGCGTCGGGGTGCGGGCTGAGCTTTTGGCTGAAATGCCTCTCTGTCGCGGCCACGAGGTGGCCGATCTGCCGTGTCATACGCTAGAGATGTAGGTTTTAATGCTTCCTCCTCCAGTCGGGGTAGCAACCTGCGCTTTGGGTAACTCTTGGAGGGGCATTCGAGTTCATATTCCTCATCCGCAAGGACTTCAGTCCATTTGTCAGCTCGCAAATCTTGATCAGCTTGAAGCTGCTGTTGCTTTTTCTTAAGGCTATTTGCCGTGGCTATATGCCGGCGCTTGAAGCGCTCTTGCTCGGCTGGATCCTCAGGCATGACAAATTCGTCATCGTCGAGGCTTGCCTCGTCTTCGAAGGGAGGCATGTAATTATCATCCTCCGCCTCTCCATCTGCCGCTCTCTCGGGAGGGCTGGCTTCTCCATCCTCCTGCTGTAAATCTTGCTGGAGGGGGTTGTCGTCCTCTTCGGCATTGTCCGGAGTGCTATTAAGTCCTGTGCCGGTATCACTGCTTTTGCCTTGGCGAGACTTAGAGCGGCGCCGCTGATGTCGGCGCTTGATTTGCTTCTTGGAGGGGTCATCCTCCGCTGTCCCGTCGCCATTGCCTTCTTTGGGTGTGTCCACCATGTATATATCATATGATGAGGTGGCTGTCCAGTGCCCTGTGGGCAGTGGTTCTTGTTCGTCTCCTGCATCGTCATCCATACCGTCGATGTCATCGGAGTCGAAGTCAAGCATGTCGGTCAAATTGTCGACAGTGGCTACTAAGTGGGTGGTGGGTGGGCGGCGAATTTCTTCGTCATCCGCATCCCAATCCTGCCGGACATAGTTCGGCTAGGACTCTCCTGACAAGGAGAGACACTTTAATGAGTTCAGCATGTCGCCGAAGGGCGAGTGCTGAAAGATATCCGCGGTGCTGAACTCCATGATCGGCGCCCAGTCGGATTCGATAGGCACGGGCGCAGGCGGTTCGGAGTCCGTGGCCGGGGAAGAATCCGACAGTTTGGCGTCACGGCTCTCGTGAAGCGTAAGGTCGATACTCGGCTCGATCGCCGCTGAGAATGCGGCCTCCGTGGCGGGGTCTATCCACCCGTCCATGGATGGCGCAATTGGCTCCGAATAGAGGGTCGGAGCAGTTGCCGGTGCGGTCTCCTGAACATTGTCCGATGGTAGAGCTAAATCATGCTCATCGTGACCGTGCAGTGCACTCGGCAGGGGCTTGAATCTGTTGAAGATCAAGTCTCCGCGGATGTCGGGCGTGTTGTTTAAGGGCGTAACTCTCGATCTGCTCCAGATGGCCAAGCGAGTTGGCCCACAGTGCGAAGCCGCCGAATATGAAGATCTATCCGGGGAGAAAAGTCTCACCCTGGACTGCATCGCTATCGATGATTGAAGGATCCATCCAGCCTAACGATGACGACACAGAGGAACTCTCAGCGAAAGAACCAATGTCGGTGTCATAACCGGCGGATCTCGGGTAGGGGGTCCCGAACTGTGCGTCTAGGCGGATGGCAACAGGTGGCAGGGGATACGATGTTTACCCAGGTTTGGGCCCTCTTGATGGAGGTAAAACCATACGTCCTGCTTGATTGTTCTTGATAATATAAGTAGTACAAGAGTTGATCTACCACGAGATCAGAGAGGCTAAACCCTAGAAGCTAGCCTATGGTATGATTGTATGTTGTCCTACAGACTAAAACCTTCCGGTTTATATTGACACTGGAGGGGGCTAGGGTTACACAGAGTCGGTTACAAGGAAGGAGATCTACATATCCGTATTGCCAAGCTTGCCTTCCACGCCAAGGAGAGTCCCATCCGGACACGGGACGAAGTCTTCAATCTTGTATCTTCGTAGTCCAACAGTCCGGCCTAAGGATATAATCCGGCTGTCTGGATACCCCCTAATCCAGGACTCCCTCAGTTATGTTTAACCCTCCAGACTAGAAACCCATTCCTAGACCCTTCGAGACTTCATGAGATACCCTAGCTCGAGTCCTTAACCATGTTCTTAACCCACAGAATTGCAAGAGAACCAGTTAAGCCTCTGTAAACCTTGCACAACACTGGGTTAATTATGGAACTAGTGGACATAGTGAACAAGCACATTTTCATCCTAATATAGCACCAGGACTGACGATGCCATAGGGAAGACTAGTTTGAGGATATAGGAATAGAGGACAAATGACTTGATGAGTTTAAATCAAGGACTTTGAGGAATTATATGAGACTATTTGGTGGATTATGAGGCTTGCATGTTGGTAGAAAAACTTGGTGGGATCATGTTGATAAAGTAGCATAACTTTCATAGCCCCTGAGTAAATTGGATTTAGTAGGATAATTATGACCGCAAGCTGAAATTCTTGGAAGTTTAAGGATTTGACATAGCCAGGGGATATTGATAGGAGATAATTAACATTACGATAATGACTTGGGGGAAAATGTAGGAATTCTTGTTGGACCTGAGATTTGGATTTAAATAGGTGATCCTAGTGGAGTCTAGATGCTGAGTATGTCTACATGGTTCGTAGTAAATTGGATTTAGACTAATGATCTCGATCATGATACCATGTTTCTTGGTGGATAATAAACTAGGAGATTGGAATAATTATCAGAGTTTATTTAGGGATCTGTATGAGCTTGATCTTGGAGTTGCTTGACCCTGATAATGGAAATTGGTGGACTGAATACAGTAAGGATAGACCTTTCAAGGATTTGGGAGATATAGGGACATTAGAAGATCGAGTGGAACACCATAGACATTGGATGTATAGAATAAATGGATTATGTAGTGATTGATGGAAGTTAATGGGCTACTGGAGTTACTTCATTGGAAGGAAACAAGATCTTGGAGTGGCATATGACGTGTTTCCTTAGGATAGAGATGCACTATCTTGGACCTTGCAAGAGTAGGATGAACACTTGGATTGTGGTGTTTAAGTCAAGCTTATCAGCTTGTATGTTCTACCCATAGGATTTTTGCATAGATATGAGTTTGGGGATAGTTGACATGTACGCTTTCATTAGACCTCCCCTCTAGGAGTCATGAGGATATGATTAGCATGAGTGATAATTGGAGTTAACGTATACGGGATGATTCTTTCGATAATATGATGTGATTTGTTTGGAGGACTAGATAAAACAATTGGCATCTCAGAAATAGTGCTTAAGGATAAAATGATAAACGTTCAGTCGCACACTAGAATCCTTGAAGCCCTTAAGCCCTACCAAACCACAACATGGTCGGATCATGACCATGGGTCTTGACTCTAGATCGAGAACACCTTGGACCATACTCAACCGTGACCACTACCAATACCCACATCCTACTTTATGTACCTGATGAACAAGTCTTCATGGAGTACTTGGACAAGTTGGTTGTCATCTTTAGTGACATACTTGTCTACCCGGAAACGGAAGAAGAGCCGTTCAGATGGTTAGAAGACATTGGAAGACCGCCATGTCAAGAAGGAAGAACTACACCAACCACCGTCATCAAGAAGTAAACTTCCGCATCGAAGACCAGATTTATCTGCAAGCCACCCCTCTCAAAGGAACCAAACATTTCCATGCCAAAGGGAAACTCACACCAAGATTTATTGGCCTTCCCCAAGATCATTGCAAGCTGAAGAATAGGCAGCTACCATCTAGAGTTACCACCGGAGTCACCCACTGTGCACAACATTTTTCCACACAACACCACTCCAAGAATGCTTCTAACTCCCTAACTAGCCTGATCTCTATAAGGACATCGATCACTGAGCCATCGACCTCCAGCCCAATATGACCTATGCAAGAGACCCCAATTGCAATCTGGATCAAGCAGGACGTCATACACAAAGCCACGCAATCGAGTACTTCAAGGTTCAATTGAGCACCACTCGGAAGCACAAGCAATATGAGGACGTGAAGACTACCTCAAAATCTAGTTTTTGTATTCCTTTCCAAGCCTAGTTTGGGAATCTGGGGGACGAGATTCTTGTAAGGGGGTAGGTCTGTCACACCCTTATTTTCATGCCACAACACATAAGCTAAAAAATCATGATAAAGTGTGGTTTGACAAAAACTTTTGTATTATTTGTCTTTTATTTGGAGTGGGTTTTCTCTCTGTGTTTTTCAAGTGCTCTTTAAAGTCAACACAACTCCACCTTCTATACTTCATCTCCTTGCCTCAAACTTCTGCGCAATGATCATGCCATGTGTATAGAACAGTATAGTATTTTCTTACAAAAATAATTTGGCCAAATAGTATTTTCAAAAATTAGGTTTTACAAAAACCCCTGAATTGAGACTTGAACTACAAGTACTTAATTAAGGGTGTGAAAAATCTTTCAAAAAGTATATTTGAAACCTATTCGATATAGGACTCCCATAAAGCACAAAAATATAATTTTAAAAGTAATTTTCCTATTTTATTTAAAGGCTTTTTCTTAAGGCTAGAAATGGTCTTTAATAGGTTAAAATTATTTTAAAGCTTCAAAAATATTTGAGAAAAATCAGGGAAACTCAATGGACATATATTTTCCATATATAAGAGTTTCAACATAATGGGCAAAACCCTCCAAAATAATGGGCAAAACCCTCCAAAACCATTTCTGTACATTTCAAGTATTTGAGATATTTCTATAAGAAATATTTTCAAATAAATCCAAGAAAATTCTACCAAGTCACATATACATAATATGATGACATTGCAAAGTTTCAGCTCAATCCAAACTGTTTTGGTTCACAAAAGTGCCCCAAAATCCTCTCTGTCCAAATCCAAGTTTGAACAACTCTACATTGCCAACTTTCTCCATTTGATCCCAAACTTTGTGGACATTCTCAAATACCCAAATTATGAAACTACACCAAGTGTTGCATCAACGAGAATAGTTTCGGATGACTAGATCTTGAAAAACCCATTTCTGTTGATTTCTAGGGTTTACAAAAGTTGCATTGGCAACTTTTCCCAAAAGAGCTCAAAATTGGTGGAAGACCCTAATTATATGTTCCATTTCACCCTATGGAGTCTTATACCAAATGTAATTCATTTACTTGCCCAAACCAACAACAAACACCTTCTGCCACTTTACCAAAACAACTACTTTGACCTCTTCCACTCTTCTCCATGGCCTCAACTTGTTACCGCAGCTACTCCTGACCCTATTCTACCTCCAGTAACTTTCCCCTGGCCATTTATCAATGATTAAGGGGTGAAACACCCCCATTTACCTCCCTGGACAGCAAGTTCTCTCTCTCCCTCAACCTCCCTCCTCACTCTAGTGGCTCCCCAGGGCATCCAAGGTCATAACCCACTTCTTTACTTCCCCCTAGAGCTACCTGACACCTTTGGCCGCGCCCACACTGCTTAGAAAATGGCGTGCCAAGCCATTTGGGCGCTCTGGAGCGCGCTACAGTGCGTCCAGGAACTATAGCCGCCCCAACCAAGCACCTCCAGCCACCTCGGGTCTCCCCAGCGTGCCCGACAAGACGCCTCGACGTCTGCCACACAGCAGCTGGTCGGCCACCAACTCCTTGTCCCTCCTCTCGCCCCAGCTCGCACGCGCGACGACCGCCCAAGCGCACCAGTGAGTGAGCTCACATATGCGGCGCCACTGGCCCCTCCTACTCCCTCTCTCTTCTTTCCCTCGCTCTGGACCGAACCCACGAGCACCCCAGACACGCCCACGCACGCCCCCATGACCCACAGCAACGACAACGACCTCGCCGGCGCACGGTCTATGGTGAGTCGTGGCTCGCCTACTTAAAGGCATCCCCGAGCCTCTTCCTCACCACCACTCGCTCCTACCCACTCCAAATCGGCCCCATGTGCCCTCAGCTCTCCTCCTGGGGTACCGAGCTCGAGATCGAGCTCCGCCGCTTCAGCTCACCGGAGTTCGCGAGGTACAGGCCTCCCCTGCTCCTCCTCTACCTCGTGGAACCCTCGAGCTACACTGATCGTTTCCCCCCTGTTTCGCCTCTCAGTAGCTTCTGAAAACGGCCGGAACCACCGCCACCCGAAGCTCCTCCACCGCGTGACCTCATCGCCGGCGAACCAGGCCACCCGGCGACCAACTCCACCTCCACCTGAACGGCGACTCTGCCCTGAGCACACCGATGCCCTTGGATCGCCTCGCCGTCGACCACAGCGACGCTGGTGAGCTCGCCTCCCTCTCTGGCCCGAGGTTGAAAACGATGGCCGTGGGGCCCGTTGGTCAACCTCACATTCTGACGGGTGGGCCCCACCTGTCAGGTTTAAACACACGCGCGCGCGTGTACCGGTTCGTCCGTCGGTTGAAGGCATATTTTGTGTTTACGCCTTCGACATGGCAACCTCGCGCGGGCTGGATCCTCTTCGGGCCTACTGCACTGTGGTCCTTCTAGCCCAGTTGCACAGTGCTGCTTCTCCTTTTTCTTTTTCCCTAAATTTGCAAAGATTCCTTAGGATTAAATATCAATCCAAATGCAATAATTCCAGTTCCTAAAATCTTGTAAAAATCCCACCTATTTAATGGTATAACTTTCATTCATGTCCAACCAACTATTATGTACTGTTCATATTCAAATTGAAATTTGAATATATTTAAACCCCTGTGAAAATCCATTTCTCCTAATCTACCACTCCAAATCCAAAACTAGGAATTTTCCCCTTCTTAGTTTTCACCCTATTATTTAACAAAAATAACTTTACATTTTTCTGAGCACTTTGCTTTTTCTGTTTTATTATTGCCTTATTTTTGTTCTCATTATTATTTTGCGACGATAGATTGCGTTGCTGACGAAGGAGTTGGACCAGAAGACTTTGAAGACCCAGAAGACTTTGTTGAGCCAGGCAAGCAGCCCGTTGACCATATCTAAGAAACCGTTTTTATGCATGTCATATGGCACTTTCATTGCTTGCATCGAAGTCATGATAAAATGGTGACCACTTGAGGTGGTTTGCCTCCGTTGCTTTCCTCGTTGATACTTGCCGGGTGCATGACCCTACCTCCTTGTGCGGGTTATGCCGGTGGGAGTAGGTAGGATGCTGGAGTAGTTGCTACGCAAAAATGGGGCAGGAATATGCATGGTGATGAAGGCAAAGTATTTTCAAAAGATTTTTTTTGAAAACCCCGTCGGGTGTCACTTATGCCCAAGGGAGATAATGAGATGGGTAACCACTTGATGACGAAGTGGTGTACCAAGGCAAGTGTGTGTGTTGTTTTCGAAAACAGATTAGATTTAAGATTTGTCGACTGTCCCAACCTTACATGCACAACCACTCAACCCTTATATGGGAAAGGGCATTATTGATTACCTGGGCCGATACTAGCTTGGAGCCCGCATTACTAGTGACGGGAGAGTCGTTGTTGCGCTCTCTCAGGATGGGGTCGTGCCAAATAGGGCGGTGTTTTCACAGGGCACTGGACACACCATTGGTACCCCGTGCTTGTGGTATGTGATGAATATGGGAGCGAGGCTCCACAATTTTAAGATGTGAAATGTTGGGCACGGGGGTTACTACCAATTGAGTGGACTCTATGTTAGTGTCGTCTAGGGAAAGATAGTGATCGGGTGCTTACCTCGGGAACTTGAGGTACCGCGGGTCGTGGATGACACAAAAGTTCACCTGATCTTGTGGGTAAAGTGTGCAACCTCTACAGAGTGTAAAACTATTCGAATAGCTATGTCCACGGTCAAGGACAGTTGGGCGGTGCTGCTTAAACTACGTCCAAAGTTTTACAAACCGTGTGTGTGTTGATAAAACTATTTGGGTTAAGTCAGATGGTTTGACACAATGATCAAGTTGGATTGGTGTCCAACTCCTCTTATGTTGACATCTGTAACTTGTTCTTACGGATATCTGTACTCTCATGATGCATACTTTACATGTTGATAGATCATGTCATTGCACTCAAAACTAGCTTTTTGCAAACTACCTACTTAGTGCTATATCATTGCATTATTGTGCCCTGTTCCAATCATGGGTTGCTTGCGAGTACATTCAAAGTACTCATTGGCTTGCCACTGGTTATTTAATTGGCCAGGCATGGAAAAACAGGAGTTCAAAGAAGAGTTCTTTGGAGACGAACATGCGAACTAGGACGTTTCCCAGTCAGAATGCCTATAGGGTTAAGGCAGATGGCATGGGTTCTATTTATCGACAAAGATTTCCGCTGCTTAAGTTTATTTGGTATTCAGCCCTTGTGGCTTTATCTATGTAAGACTTGACCATAATGGTCATAATTTGTTTAAGACAGTATGTATGGATGTAAGACTCTTGTTATTCAGCTTCTGTGTGTTCAGTGAGCATTGATCTCTAGGATCACTGTACACGTGCATTCGGCGATCACGACTTATGAGTCGGGGTCCCCACAGACTGCTCATCTCAGTTGGACCGAAACGTTACGAAAGGAAACATAGCGTTTGCAATCCCATCTTTGTGAGACCGAGATCCCTATTGGTGAGACCGAAATGACTAGGGTTTCTGGAAGTGGCTATGTCAAGTGAATTCGGTGGCGCCGGATCGAACATTTCGGTGGGGCCGAGTTTGACTTTTGGTTTGGGACATATGTGGACATGAGAAAGTGGTTACTGCAAGTGGTTACTGCAACTCGGTTGCACCAAGATTTAAAACCTAGATCAACTTAGTGAACTCGGCGTGACCGAAATGGATGGATCGGTCATACCAAAATGCAGAGAGAGGTTTTGGAAGTTTATGTCTATGACGAATTGGGGACTCCGACTGCTCCTCACACAGAGTGGTTCGAATCTGACTTTATAAAACTTTCTGATGTAGCATGAATAGAGTTTGAGACAAGAAAATCATAGATAGCTAG
This sequence comes from Triticum aestivum, assembly GCF_018294505.1. Lineage (NCBI taxonomy): Eukaryota > Viridiplantae > Streptophyta > Magnoliopsida > Poales > Poaceae > Triticum > Triticum aestivum. The sequence goes on along the minus strand of NC_057809.1, from coordinate 229,976,325 downwards.
AGGAGGTTCTTAGGCATTCTTGTCCATCCACTTGGCAAAAGAGAAAACGCCAAACAATCAAAACAACAAGTGGATGTCCTTGAATGAGTAAAATATGCAATCAACATGCTCACACAATGAAATGGCAAATGAAACATGGGGCAAACCACGCACAAACACTCTAGCAATTATCAAGCAATTGGCGATGACTAGGTCATATATATATGAGTATATTGACTTAGGAGTCAAATGAGAACATTTGGTCGTAGGTCATACTCATTGTTTAAGCACTTGTGGGGTAACCACTTTTACGTAAAGCATTGTTGTGTTCACACCATTAGAGTTGCTTTAGCTCAATTGATTAGAGTAAAGCTCCCCCCTAGATGTGATATCCCCCCGAAGAGGGATGAACTAACCTTGGGTTTTGTCGATGATGAATTCATGTAGGTGTTGAAGATGTGGATGCTCAACGTTGATGTAGATTATTTGGAGCAATCCATTGGAGTGAGTTGCACTTTCAATACGTACACGGGTTAGTCCCACAAGGAACAAACAAGGATATCCATAGACATAGAGTGATGTTCACACAAGATGATGTCCATGAAGGCAATAGGTTACCTTGTCCCTTGTCTTCCCAACAAGAGGGTTTGTGACTCCTTGAACTAGTGCAAGATGTGGAAGTTGCTTGCACTTGTCCTTGCCAAAAATGATATGAGTGAAGTATGTTGGAGGAGTCACCCTCAAGAACTCTCTAGTTCTTCTTCTTTGGTATCCACATCATCTTGATGGGAATCCTTGGAGTTGTACGTACTTGATGAAGTAGAACTTGATGTAGTCTTGGGAACCCACTTGACCAAGGCCTTAGGAGCTTCTTCAAATGCGTCAATTTCCTCTTGAAGCTTGTCCTTCCCTTTTTGCATGTGGTCTTGTCGTGGAAGATCATCTTGAGCTTGTGTCCCTTGGAAAGAAGTAGTGTCACATCCCTAGTCTGGTATGACCTAGGCTAGCTAGCCATTTGTGCATCATATTTAAATTTCATTTAAATTTGAAATGAGGATTGGTGGAACCCTCAGAATCATTTTTGAAAATGACCCAAATAAAAATTTCTCCAAAAGGGTTCAAGAAAATGCTCATGTTGCCCTCTGAAAATATTGGACAGAGATAAAAATCAAAACAATATTTTTAGGAGCTCATGGACATTTATTTTGGCCATTTGGATTAATTCGATAAATATTTGCATTGGAAATATATTTCTATATATATGAAATATGGCCCAAAAATTATGCCATTTATAAAAGAGCTCTGGAATAATATATCCAGCTCCTGCAAAAAATTGGCATAATAAAATCAAATGATTTAATATATTTATTAAATCAAAACAAATGTCAGAAAAATTAGAAAACAAAAATAAAAGAAGGAGGGGCTTACCTGGGCCTCCCCTCCCCTGCGCAGCCCAGCAGCAGCAGGCCAGCCCAGCCAGGAGGCGGCCCAGCCCGCCTGGCCCCCCTCCTCTGTCGTCTTCCCCCCCGACAGGGGAACGGCGTGTGCCCGACGCTCGCCGGCACGCGCGCGCGCCACCTCCCCCCCTGCTGGCCACCTCCTGCTTCCTTCTCTCGCCCTCGATGCCCCGGACGTCGCCACGCGCTGCCCCGCACCGCTCTCACTCTCCCTCGCCCTCCTCCTCTCCCCCTGCTCTCTCTCCCTCTCACCCGAAGCACTGCCGCCGCCGCAGCTCGTCACCGACGCGCTCCCCGCCGTCCCCTCGCCCCTCCGTAGAGCCCCCGAGCTCCGCCGCGACCCCCTCTACCTCCTCGTCGAGCCAAGCAAGACGGGGCATCCCGTGGAGCCATCGCCGTCGCCATCCTCGCCTCCGGCCGCCGTGGGTACTCGCCGTCGATTCGGGAGCTTCCGGGCATCCCCGACCTCGTCCTCGCGCTCGCTAGATCCGCGGTGAGCTCCTCCACCGTTCCCCTCTCTTCTCCCTCCCGTTCCCGTGCCGTAGCGCCGCTCCCCACCACGGCCGAAGCCTCTCGCCGCCGTCCATGTCGCCGCCGCCGTCTCGGCCCGCCTCCGCCCAAACCAAGCCCCCCTTCGCGCTCCTGGTGCCACGAGGGTGCCGCCGGGCCCCTCAGGTGGCCTCCCCGTGCCCCGCAGCCCGATCCCGCTCGCGGCCGAACTCCGGCCGCCGCCCCGAGCTTCGCTCCGGCGAGCTCCGGCCGTCCCCGCTCCTTCCACCTACCCTATCAGATGCGCGAGAGCCCGGGCTACGCCCCGGTGCTCTCAGACGCCGTCCCCGTGGCCTGTGGCGCGGACTCCGCCGCGTCCAGAGGTCGCCGGCGACGAGCCCCCGTCGCCTGAGTCCTGCCAGGTGGGGCCGGCCCGTCAGGTGATTAGCTTAGTGCTAATCACCGTTAACTAACCCCCCCCCTGACGCTGACCAGTGGGCCCGACCCCCCCCTAACCATTTAATTAAATTAAAATAACCCCTGTTAACCCCCTGTCACTGACGTGTGGGTCCCACACGTCAGGTTTGACCTGGACAGCCGCGTTGACCGCTGATGCAATGATGACGTCATGCTGACGCAATTATACATTTTCTGGAATTAAAATAATTCAGAAAATCCAGAAATTGATTTAAACTTCAAAAATTCATATCAATTCAACCGTAGCTCAGATTGAAATAATTTATATATGAAAAATTATCAGAAAAATGCAACCTTTCCATCTGTACCAGTTTCATGCATGAAAAACCAACTTATACATGCTGAATATGGGAAAACACATTATGGCATATATAAGAGACCTAATTTAGAAATGCATTTGAACCTTTGGTTCAAATGGACTTCAAACCAATTGAACACTAGTTGCATTAGCTCAACAGCATCACATCTACATGCCATGTTCATGCATCATATTGTTGCATATGATTGTGTTTTGATTGCCGGCACCGTTCCTTCTCGATAGGTCCTGCTCCGGAGACGTTCCAGAGTACCTGTCTGTGAAGCAGTGCCTCCCTTGTTGATTTACCAGGCAAGCAAACCCCCCTTGTTCATTTCGATAAAACCCTACTCTCTCGCTCCTGCTCTCAGTTATTGCATTAGGACAACAACGATTCATCTGCTACTTTGTGCTGCGGTAGTTGAACCCATTCCTCTGCATGACCTGTCATTGCCACAGTAAATAGTTGAAACCCACTAGCATGTGTAGGAGTTGATTGAAGCCACTGATGTGTTCCTACCATGCTATGCCTGCTATTGCTTAGAGTTGTGTCAGGTCTGGTTCATTGGGAATGAATTGGAGTGTCACGATATGTTCTGATGCTGAGAGTGAAGTGTGTGAACACGATTTGGTAAAGGTAGCGGTGAGAGGCCATGTAGGAGTACATGGTGGGTTGTCTCACTGGAACCGTCCTTAAGCACTGAGTTCTGTGTATGTTGTCCAATGACTCGATACTACCACACATTGGGTTCCGGTAACTCGACCCCTCTCGACTTATTAACCAACTTGGTCTCTGTCCAGGAGTCGCAACTAGTTTCTGGTGTTTGTAGGTAGTGCTATTTTTCTACCAAGTGGCACCCGGCAGGGTGGGCTTGGGACAGACTAGGCACACGTGGCCCGGTGTACCGAGTGGCACCCGGTTGGTGGGCTCGGGAACCCTGTACACATCGTTTGGGGCCGTAAGCGACACCCCGGCCGGATCTCCTTGCGGATGGAACCCGAATAGGCGATAAACCTGGACTAGAGTCTTGTGTGGTTAGTCAGGTCGTGGCCGACACCCTCGCCAGGCTTCCGCTTGAAGGTTGCCGAGATACATGACGTGTACATGGCGGTAAGTGGCGAGAGCGTGTGTGAAGAAGTACACCCCTGCAGGGTTAACATGATCTATTCGAATAGCCGGGTCCGCGGTTATGGACTTCTTGGATGCTTACATGGTACATAGACAACTTGAAGTGGATACTATAAAATGCTCAAGACAAGTGTGAGTGCTATGGATGGCCTTCTCGTAGGGAGACGGGGATGAATCCATAGTAGTGTATTGTGTGGTGATTAGTGGACTCGTGTACGTTGTTTCACCTCCAGAGTTTCTGGTAGTCGTAGAACAGGATAGCCACAGAGTCAAAGCTGGCTTGCTGCAACTAAACCCCACATTACCTCTTGATACAGATGCATGTATGATAGGATCTGATGTAAGTCTTGCTGAGTACCTTTGTACTCATGTTGCTTTAATTATGTTTTTGCAGCGGAGACTTCGGTCTTACTAGTGTTCTCGTGGACTTCGACTAGTAGCTAGTACCTCAGCTACGATCTTGATCGGATGTTGTAGATAGTCAGGCTCTTCAGCCTTTTTCATTTATAGATGTCTGTACCCAGACATGTAATGCTTCCGCTTGTTGCTTGTATGCTCTGTATGACGGGTCTTGTGACCCCTGTTTGCAATAAATGCTATGATGGCTCTTCTGAGCCTTTATCTATATAATTGTTGAGTTATGCTGTGATGCCATGTTGTACAGCACATACTTGCATGTTATGCGTACGTGTAATGTGTAGTGCTATGTGTGGGATCTGACTATCTAGTTGTTTATCTTTAGTAGCCTCTCTTACCGGGAAATGTCTCCTAGTGTTACCGCTGAGCCATGGTAGCTTGCTACTGCTCTGGAACACTTAGGCTGGCCGGCATGTGTCCTTCTTCGTTCCTGTGTCTGTCCCTTCGGGGAAATGTCACGCTTTGAGTACCGGAGTCCTGTTAGCCCGCTACAGCCCGGTTTACCGGAGTCCTGCTAGCCCAGTGCTACAGCCCGGACCCACTTGCTGATGACCGACACGTTCGAAGCTGGGTCATGGATGCCTGTCCCTGTAAGTCTGTGCCACTTTGGGTTTACGACTAGTCATGTCAGCCCGGGCTCCTTATCATATGGATGCTAGCGACACTATCATATACGTGAGCCAAAAGGCGCAAACGGTCCCGGGAAAAGGTAAGACGACACCCGTGGGGATACCGTGCGTGAGGCCGCAAAGTGATATGAGGTGTTACCGGCTAGATCGATGTGACATCGAGTCGGGGTCCTGACAGCTTTGGTATCAGAGCTTGACTGCCTGTAGGTTTACCAAGCCAAACTGGTCGAAGTTGAGTCTAGAAATTCTTTAGTTATATAAGGGAATTGATTGTGGGATGGAACGTAAGGCTCTTTTTACTCCTTTACCTCATGGCCTTCTGATCTGAGTCATCCTATCTTTCCTACGGGGTTAAGGAACTAGGCTTCTCTTCCGTCTATCAGGATCACGTGTTACTACTCCGTAGTTCCATAGGACTGGTTGATCAGAGTCATACCCCAGTTTTGAGTATTTCCGGTGTAGTCTGTTTAGTACTATCCCAGAACCTTGAGTGGTGATGTTGAGTTGTTGTACTACCCCATTTTTAGTATGATGTCTCATTCTGAGCATTTTACTGCCGTTATGCTGCCGGAAATTGCCCTAGGAGTTCGAGTGATACTAACTCCTTGTCCTACATTCTACAGTCCATAGTTGATGCTGATTCCGTCCTTGGTTCGTTTCTCAGGATGTCATCGGCTAAGCGAAGTTCCGTTGCTCGTAGCCAGAACCATGGATATGGTAGGGATGAGGATCCTCCCGACCAGCCTTCGTTGACAGAGCTCATGCTAGAGATGGAGAGGAACAAGCGTGAGTCTAATCGTTTGTTGGCACGTATCGAGGAGAACACCGCACATCAGTTCAAAGGGTCTGCTACCATTCATGATTTCATCCGCTTGCACCCACCTACCTTTCATCATTCCATCGAGCCACTCGATGCAGATGACTGGCTCCGTAGCATCATTCATAAGCTGCGTTCCGCGAACGTAGCTGAAGATGACAAGGTCACTTATGCCACATATCACCTAGAAGGTCCTGCTAGTCTTTGGTGGCAGAACTATGAGGCTATGCTTCCAGCTGGCCAGATTCCTACCTGGAAGGATTTCACTGAGTCTTTTCGTGAGCATCACATTCCCCAGGCCCTTCTTGATCGCAAGAGAGAAGAGTTCTGTAGTTTCACCCAGAGTAAGATGGCTGTTGATGCTTATAGCAGAGAGTTCGAGAACCTCGCTCGCTATGCCACAGAAGAAGTGTCCACGGACGCCAAGAAGCAAGCTAGGTTCCGGAAGGGTCTCAACCCCAAGTTGCGTCGTGATCTCCACCTGCATCATTGTGATACATTCCAAGCCCTTGTGAACAAGGCCATCAATGCAGAGACAGCTCAACTCACTTACGAGGAGTCTCGTAAGCACACCCGTGATTTGGGATCTTCCTCTGGTTCTAGTTCCCAGAAACGCCGGATTTGGGTTCCAAACTCCGCTCTTCCTTCCGGTTATACACCAAGGTCATCTCATGTGGTGCCTTCTCCAACTCCGTCGTATGTTCCACCCAGGCCTACTGGTAGACCGTTTGTCAGTGCGGGTCCCCGTCCAACCTCAGGGACTTGCTTCACATGCGGGAAGCCAGGACACTATGCACGTGACTGCTCTCAGACTAGTTATGCTCCACCCCAGCCCGAGAAGACTGTTGGCTGTATTAAGCCATCACGCAAGATGATCAGTGTCAAGTCAGCCCCCACTGAACGTGGACGTGTGCATCACGTCTCAGCTAAAGACGCTCATGATGATCCAGATGTCGTTCTTGGCACACTCCTTGTCAATTGTCACCCAGCATCAGTTTTATTTGATACTGGAGCATCTCACTCCTTCATTTCTGAAGGTTATGCTCGTTTGCACGACATGTCATTTTGTGATATGCCAACTCCGCTTGAAATCCAAACCCCAGGGTCTAGATGGCAGACCACCAGAATCAGCCATGGTAATGAAATTTCTGTTGATAGACTTGTGTTCCTTGCATCACTTGTAGCCCTCAAGTCTTCAGATATTAACATCATCTTGGGTATGGACTGGATGACAGCTCATCATGCCAAGATTGATTGTTACACAAGATCTGTTCAACTTACACACCCATCTGGCAAGATAGTCACCGTCTCCACTAGAGTTGCAAAGCGTCAGCTCTATTCTCTTAATGCCAGCCCTCTTCCAGACCTTGAAGATATCCCGGTAGTCCGTGACTTTCCGGATGTCTTTCCAGAGGAACTGCCAGGTGTTCCACCTGACAGAGATGTAGAGTTCGTCATAGATCTTATCCCAGGAACAGCTCCAATCTCCCGGAGACCTTACAAGATGGCACCCTTAGAACTAGCCGAGCTTAAGAAACAACTCGATGAGTCCTTGCAAAAGGGTTTCATCCGTCCTAGTTCTTCTCCTTGGGCTTGCCCCGTCCTCTTCGTCAAGAAGAAAGACGGTACGGACCGGATGGTTGTAGATTATCGTCCCGTTAATTTGGTCACGATAAAGAACAAGTATCCGCTTCCCAGGATCAACGACCTGTATGATCAGCTCGCTGGATCCTCAGTCTTCTCCAAGATGGATTTAAGGCTAGGCTACCATCAAATCAAGATCAGGAATGGGGACATTCCCAAGACAGCTTTTGTTACTCGTTATGGTCAGTACGAGTACACCGTCATGTCCTTTGGCCTAACCAATGCCCCAGCCACTTTCTCCCGCCTGATGAACTCGATCTTCATGGAGTACTTAGATAAGTTCGTCGTGGTTTACCTCGATGATATTCTTATTTACTCGAAGAGCGAGGAAGAGCATGCCGAACATCTTAGACTTGTGTTAGAAAAACTCAGAGAGCACCGCCTTTATGCCAAGTTCTCCAAGTGTGAATTTTGGTTGCCAGAAGTGACCTACCTAGGCCACGTAATCTCTGGTAAGGGCATTGCTGTCAATCCCGAGAGAGTTCAAGCCGTTCTCGATTGGACTCCACCTGAGACCGTGAAACAAGTTAGGAGTTTCCTTGGTCTAGCCAGCTATTGTCGCCGCTTTGTTGAAAACTTCTCCAAAGTAGCCAAACCCCTCACGGAACTTCTCAAGAAAGATAAAAAGTTTGAGTGGTCCCCACAGTGTGAGTACAGTTTTCAGGAACTGAAAAGACGCCTGACTTCTGCTCCCATACTTGTGCCACCGGATTTCACTAAAGACTTTATTATCTACTGCGATGCCTCACGACAAAGACTAGGTTGCATTCTTATGCAGGATCGTCATGTGATTGCCTATGCATCTCGACAGTTGCATCCACATGAGGAGAATTATCCTACACATGATCTAGAGCTTGCAGCCGTAGTCTATGCACTCAAGACTTGGCGACATTACCTCCTTGGTAAACGTTGCGAGATCTACACCGATCACCAGAGTCTCAAGTATATCTTCACCCAACCGGATCTGAACCTTAGGCAAAGACGTTGGTTGGAGTTGATCAAAGATTATGATCTAGGGATTACCTACACCCCAGGCAAAGCCAATGTCATGGCTGATGCTCTAAGCCGTAAATCCTACTGCAACAATCTCATGTTGCAGCAAGGCCAACCACTTCTCCATGAGGAATTCTGTAAGCTTAACCTTCACATTGCGCCTCGCGGATTCCTTTCTACCTTGGTGGCGAAACCTACCCTTGTGGATCTTATCATCGAAGCCCAGAAACATGATACGGGGATTACCCGGATCAAGAGGAACATTAAGAAGGGAGTTGGTGGATGTTTCTCTATGGATGATCGCGGTGTTGTTTTCTTTGAGAATCGTTTGGTGGTTCCCAAGAAGCAACATCTTCGGCAGTTGATTCTTAAGGAGGCGCATGAATCTCCTCTCACAATTCATCCCGGTAGCTCTAAGATGTATCAGGACCTACGCCAGAGGTTCTGGTGGACTAGGATGAAGAGAGAAATCGCTGAGTTCATTGCTAAATGTGATGTTTGTCGTCGCGTTAAGGCAGAGCATCAAAGACCTGCTGGCACCCTTCAGCCTTTAGCTATTCCTGAATGGAAGTGGGATAAAGTTGGTATGGACTTCATCACCGGCTTTCCCAGGACCAAAAGAGGGAATAACGCTATCTTCGTAGTCGTTGATCGTCTTTCCAAAGTGGCTCACTTCCTCCCTGTTCGAGAGAGTATCACTGCTAGTCAGCTTGCTGACTTATATATTTCTCGAATAGTGTCACTTCATGGTGTTCCACTAGAGATCAATTCAGACCGTGGCAGTCTTTTCACTTCTCACTTCTGGGAGAGCTTTCAAACTGCCATGGGAACCCATCTTTCCTTCAGTACCGCTTTCCACCCTCAGTCGAGTGGTCAGGTGGAACGGGTCAATCAAATTCTCGAAGACATGCTCCGAGCTTGCATTATCTCATTCGGTATGGATTGGGAGAAATGTCTTCCTTTCGCCGAGTTTGCTTATAACAATAGCTACCAATCCAGCCTCAAGAAAGCTCCTTTTGAGGTTCTCTATGGACGAAGATGTCGAACACCTTTGAACTGGTCAGAAACCGGTGAAAGACAATTCTTTGGACCGGATATGATCCAGGAGGCAGAAGAGCAAGTTCGCATCATTCGTGAGAATTTGAAAACAGCCCAGTCTCGTCAGAAAAGTCAGTACGATCGTCATCATAAGGATATGACTTATGAAATTGGCGACCAAGCTTACCTTCGGGTTACTCCTTTGAAGGGTACCCATCGTTTCGGTATCAAGGGCAAGTTGGCTCCTCGTTACATTGGTCCCTTTCGCATTCTCGCTAAACGAGGAGAGGTTGCCTACCAATTGGAACTACCCCCACATCTTTCTCGAGTTCATGATGTCTTCCACGTCTCTCAACTCAGGCGTTGCTTCTCGGATTCTATCCGTGGAGTGGACCACGAAACGCTTGATCTCCAAGATAACCTCACATACCGAGAGTACCCGGTTCGCATTCTTGATCAAGCAGAGCGTGTTACTCGACGTCAGAACGTCAAGTTTCTCAAAGTTCAGTGGTCTCATCATTCCGAGAGA